>NC_051086.1:88985523-89344690 GCF_004664715.2 Peromyscus leucopus | reverse complement strand
GGAAACCTCAGTCTGCCGTCTGGGCGCCCACGAAAAGAGCGGGAAACGGGCGGGTCGCGCGGGACACAAGTCCGGTCCCACTCCCTCTCCAAGTGCCCTGCAGAAGCTAGGGCTTCCTTATAAGGAATATCTTCCCTCCTCCCTAGAGGAACCGGGAGAAAACAGGCCTCACAGTGGGGTCAGAGAGCACGGGGTGGGGGGGGAAGGGGACAGCTTGGAGGCCTGGAGTTCTTACCGGGAGCTGGGCGTTGGTTGGCCCCGCCCCAGAGGGGGGGCCGCTGGCCCAAGAGCACTCTGCACTAAGGATTGGGGTACCCAGCGGTGGGCTCCAAATAGTGCTGCATCTTACCCAGCCCTTAAATCTTGGTTGGTACTCCCTATCATCACATCTGTTATTCTCAGAGAACTTTCTAGAAGGCCCAGGCCCACCCACTGGAAGCCTCTATCCTGAGGGGTTGGGGCAGGTCCTCTGTTGCCTGTGCACCCCTCCCCTCCAAGTGTGGTGGACCTAGTGCCTGCACCGACCTCTTGAGCTGCTTGGCCTTGGAACTTCTGCTCACTGCCTAGGTGGCCCGTGTCCACGCTGATGTGCCTGTCTGGGTCCAGCCACTAGCCGGTATTCAGCTTTAAACTAACCACTCCAGTACCTCCTGTACTCAGTGCCCACGGGTCTAGCTATTGGCAGCTGCTGCTACCAACTGGGCCCCGGGCTCTCCCTTGCTCTTTGGGAAAGGAGATGGTACTGGAGATCCCTAGACCTGTTCCTCTAAGTTCCCTAACACTGTGGATCTGACCACTTCCCCCGGTTCGGCTGTCCTTAGGCCCTAGGGAAAATACAGTCACTGTTTGGGGCTTTAGCAGCAGGGAGGGGAGCCCTGAGGACAGACACCACTCACTGCAGGGCAGTCCAGGGTCACAGGCGAAAAGGTTGGAAAAAACCTGTGATCGAGGCAGACATGGGCTGGGCAGTGGGAGCCGATCAAATTGGGACCAGGACGCAGGACAAGGGCCTCACAGGTCATATGCTGGCTCTGCAAACTTGGACTGAAAGATGAGCCGTTCTGGGTCTGGATCCACTTGTGTCTTTTCATCATAAGGCAGTTGAGAGGTCTGACAATGACCGAGAGTGGAAAATGCCCGTCAAAGGGCTAGTGGTCCTGGAGTTCTGCGGGCCGGTGATCACGTCTCACATTATAGAGGAGACCCCACTGTGTAGCCCTGCCTAGTAAACTTAGTCTAGGTTCAACCTTAACTTTTTTTTAGACAGGGTTTCTCTGTGTAGTTTTGGTGCCTGTCCTGGATCTTGCTCTGTAGACCAGGCTGGCCTTGAACACATAGACATCCGCCTGCCTCTGTCTCTCAAGTCCTGGGATTAAAGGCGTGCACCACCACCACCACCACCACCACCACCACCACCACCCAGCTCCACTTAAAAAGATGTTAAAGCTACATTTTATACATGTGTTTTGTTGCCCGTGGGTCCCTGTACCGCGTGGGCCTGGCACTGTGGAGGTCAGCAGAGAACACCAGATCCCCTGGAACTGGACTTATAGCTGTGAACTGCCCCATGGTTGTTAGGAACTGAGCCTGGGTCCTCTGTAAGAACAAGTGCTCTTAACGACTGAGCCATTTTTCTCCCACATCCCATTTCCCTTTTTCTTCTCTGTTCTTTGTCCCTGGTGCCTCCTAAGTAATGGATGAAGACAGAGAAAGGCAGGATTTTCAGACAGACATGAGTTTCTGGAAGTACAAGGACACCGAGCTAGAATGGTAGTTTTCAAAACATCTGAGTGTCCCCGGGGGCATTCCTGCTTGCTTTCCCCTTGGAGACAGACTGCTCCTCCCCTCCCCCACACCCCATCATCACTCTGAAGTTCCTAAATCCTTTTAGTCTTTATAAAAGGCCTTTAACCCAGACCGTGACAGGAACCTATAGTTGCAATTACTGTGGAGGCTGAGGCAGGAGGGTCTGAGTCTCAGGAAAGACCACACTATATACCAAAGACAAAGTAAAATGTCCTTCATGCTACTTCAATTGCTCCACACCACCTGTCCACAAGGTCCCAAGTCCCAAGCAGCTTGGCTCACAAAGTTGCAACATAGATTTCCTTTACTTGCCATTTTGGCTCATTGTGGTTGGGTTTCTTAGTGTAGTCTGAGCAACTTGAAACTCAAAACCTATCTTTTTTACCCCAACAAATGACTGCCATATGCATTGTTTGCAACCATTTGAAGTTGCTGGAAATAAAAAGAAACAATCCAGAGTTCCTGAGGGGGTTGGGGAAAGGATTTTCTGTTTTGTTTTTAAGTTATTTCTATTATTTCATGTATCTGAGGTTCCCCCCACTGCGTGTATGTGTGAACCATGTACGTGCCTGGTCCTCATGGAGGGCATCAGATCCCCTGGATCTGGAGACAGTTGTGAGCCACCGTGTGGGGTGCCAGGGCTCTTAACTGCTGAGCCAGCTTTCCAGACCTTGGATTTTGTGTTTCTGACAAAAATAAATGGTATTGAGTGTCGGGAAGACACGAGCTCTAGTTTGATCTGCCATTTAATTGTCGGGTGACCTTGGATAAGTCACTTTATTTCTCCAAGTCTTGGGGCTTTCTTATATCTAAAATGGAGGCTAAATCCTGGCCTGTCTCACATGGCTGTGGTGGTCAAATAGTTCTGTGCGTACAGCCTCACTGAATCACGGCTGGAATGCGAGGAGAAAAAGAAGCATGGGTCACTGGGTACTCCAGCAAAGGAAAAGCGGTAATTACGCCAAGGGGATTAAAGAGAGTTTTCGGGGTCCTTCGAGTGGGAGATCAGAGCCCGAACTCCTCTTAGGGGGGCACAGGACCCCCGCTTCACCCCCACTCTGCCCTACGGCCCCGGGCCCGGCCACCGTTTTCAGGGACGGCCTCCGGGCCTCCTCGAAGCCCTCTCCCCGTCTCATCTCTGGACAACACCCCCGCTTCTTCCGGAAGCGCACTGACTCTGGGTCCCTCCCCGCAGAGACGTGCATCAACAGGCCCTCACTCCTGTCGCTGCTGGGGAAAGGTGTGCGGGCCCAGGGGCGCCCCAGGGCCCCGGAGGAGGCCATTTTCTTCGGCCGGGTCCCGGGTTCGGGGCGAGTCCTTCACCCCCACCACGCGCTTTCGATGGGCTCAGGCGAAGGGCAAGGCCGCGGATGACCATTTTGCTGTCACCTCCGGTGTGGAGAAGGCTCTCGGCCAGGGTGGCTGTTCTCGCCCAAGGGTCCCGAGGGTAGCCTGGGGGCCGACGTCACTCAGGACTCGAACCCGCCCTCTCCTCTCCCGAGGCCTAGTCTGAGGCTGATGCACGACAGCCCGTCACACTGTCCCTTTAAGGCGGCACTTCTTAATTCTTCATTTGTTTACTTCTTCATGCGCTTTTCGGTTTTTTTAATAACTATTTGTCCACAATATCCTTCCGCTTATCTCTCTCCCAGGAGCTCGTCACCTGCCTGAGAGACATTATTGTGGTTTTAAGAACCCGATGTCAGTAATCGGGACTAACATCTCTCTTTATAGGATGTAATCCTCCTTTACACTTCAGGGACTACTTTTTAGGGACAAACCATTTCTGCACTAGACGAAAACCGTTTGTGAGCGTCAGAACCTTTCCGCCGAGAACGGAATACGACAGCGGTCTTTGAAACGCACCTTTTAATAAAAATATTCTGTCCAGGCTCCCAAAGGTCTTGGAATCTCCTCGTATTCCTGAAGCACAATGGTACGGTCCAGAACCCGCCCCATCTCCTCCGCGATTGGCCTTCCCTCCGCAGAGAGACGAATAACTCTCGCCCAATGACCGCTCACGTTTCTTCAGCGGCTGCAAAGCGATGGAAGGAGGCGGCCCGGGAGACGCCCCCTACGCGGCCCGCGATTGGCTACGTCGCACGGCGCGCGTGAACGGCGGGTCCGAAAGAAGCGGACTACGGCTCCCGGCGGCCCCAGTCGGGGACTCCGTTACGCATGCGCACGGGCGGGGCCAGCGGGCTTCTATATATAAGAGGCGCCGAGGGCTAGGAGACAGCAGTTGGAAGTTGGCAGGTGGAAAGTCAGGTTGGGAGGGGAAGCCGGAGGAGGAGGCGGAAGAAGAGCTGTCTGAAGGGGGAGGGAGGGAGGGAGGAAAAGAGGAGGAGGAGGCGGAGGAGAACTGAGCGGAGCATCGAGCCAGAGGGGAGATGAGTTTGTCTGTCCTCGGCTAAGGCTCCGGCCCGGCCTGGGGAACTGGGAGCTCGGGTTGGAGCGACACCCGTGGAAGTGGGAGGAGGTAGCTCTGGGACTTTAACCCCTTGTGGGCTCTGCGGCAGGGGATTTAACCCTTTGTGGATTCGGCCCCTCGGAGGCAGCGTCATCGGGTAGTTTTAACCCCTTCGGGGCTGGGTTTAACCCATTGGACTTAAACCTCATCTCCTTGCCAACTCCTCCATCGTGGGAGCGCTCGGCGGGCAGGCGTGAAGCCCACCCCTCCGAACATTACGTACTGTGCCTGCCGCTGCACCCCCTTGGACCTGCTAGTTGGCCACGCTTGTGAGCGCTTAACCCTTTATTGACTTAACTCCAAGTTGCGATTGGAGTTTGCTGACAAGACGGACGAAAGGCGTCACTGCAGTCATTACCGGCCGAAGAGGACTTTGTTGGACATTTTCTGAAAAGAAAGAGAAACGTCTTTTTCCTTAAGCCAAAATTCCTCAAACTTCCAGAAGAGGACTCTACTAAGCCATGGCCGAGCCACTCTTGTCAGAACATCAACACCAGCCTCAAACTAGCAACTGTACAGGTGCTGCTGTTGTCCATGAGGAGCAGAACTCTGAGCGCCCCCCAGGCGCGGAGGAACGGGTGCCCAAGGAGGACAGTAGGTGGCAATCGAGAGCGTCCCCGCAGTCCGGTGGCCGTCCGGGGAAGGAGGGAGAGGGGGGCCTGAAGCTCCAGCCGCCCCCCCTGCAGACCAATGACTGTTCAGAATCGAGCTGCCTGGAAACGGGCGAGAAGGGCCAGAATGGGGAGGACCTCTCTACTGGCGGTGCCTCCCCGTCGGTGGAGGGGGAAGCGATGCCCCTTGTCCTGCCAGGTCATGACTCGGAGGCCACCAAGTTGGGGGCTCCTGCCGCTGGAGCCGAGGAAGCATGGGGACAGCAGCAGAGACAACTGGGCAAGAAAAAACATCGGAGACGCCCCTCCAAGAAGAAGCGGCATTGGAAGCCATACTACAAGCTGACCTGGGAAGAGAAGAAAAAGTTCGACGAGAAGCAGAGCCTGCGAGCCTCGCGGGTTCGAGCTGAGATGTTCGCAAAGGGCCAGCCGGTCGCGCCCTATAACACCACGCAGTTCCTCATGGATGACCACGATCAGGAGGAGCCTGACCTCAAAACCGGCCTCTACCCAAAGCGGGCAGCCGCCAAATCCGACGACACCAGCGATGAGGACTTTGTGGAAGAAGCTGGTGAGGAGGACGGGGGCAGCGATGGCATGGGAGGGGACGGCAGCGAGTTTCTTCAGCGGGACTTCTCGGAGACGTACGAACGGTACCACGCCGAGAGCCTGCAGAACATGAGCAAGCAGGAGCTCATCAAAGAGTACCTGGAGCTGGAGAAGTGCCTCTCGCGCAAGGAGGACGAAAATAACCGGCTGCGGCTGGAAAGCAAGCGGCTGGGTGGCGTCGACGCGCGAGTGCGGGAGCTGGAGCTGGAGCTGGACCGGCTGCGCGCCGAGAACCTCCAGCTGCTGACCGAGAACGAACTGCACCGGCAGCAGCAGGAGCGAGCGCCGCTCTCCAAGTTCGGCGACTAGACTGAAAACTTTTGGGGGGAGGGGGCAAAGGGGACTTTTTACAGTGCTGGAATGTAACATTATATACATGTGTATATAAGACAGCGGACCTTTTTATGACACATAATCAGAAGAGAAAATCCCCCTGGCTTTGGTTTGGTAAATTTAGCTATGATGTTGCTTGTGTGCTTTCTCCTGTTCTTTAATTATGTGAAACTGAAGGGTTGCTTTTCTTGTTTTCCTCCTTAGACGTTGTTTCTTAATGTGCAAGTAATTTGACCAAGTTATAATGCATTTTTCTGTTAAAAAAAAAAATCCCCTCCTTAAGCGGAGCTATGAGGTGGCCAAATCTGAGACCCATTGCAGTCATCCTAGTTATAATAAATTTAATGTTTGTAAATGTAACAGTTTCAGTGTGATTTCTAGAGATTCAAAATCGTGCTGATTGTGTGATTGTACTTTTGAGGAGGGTTTAAAAAATGTTAAATTTATCAGTTTGCAAAAAGACTTGAAGAAATTGTTTGCCCCCCCCCCAATGGTTTTAATATACTTCAAAATACAGTTCAGGTAAAATACACTCAGTTTTATCTTCAGTACTTAAGTGTGCTTGCTTCCTAATGCCTTTTCTTTCTTAATTAACCAGTTGCTGGGTATTTGGGGGGAAAGAAAGTAGCTACAGGCAGAGCTTAGCATCTGCCCCTTGATGGCCTTTCAGAAGTGTGCTAGCAAAAGTATAAACCTAATTTAGCAATTTGTTAGATAACTGAGAGAATCATTTCATCTCTACATGTCAAGTTTTCAGTGATACTGGCTTCCTTTCTAAGCCCTCCCCCGCCACTCCTATAATGCTAGGAGTTCCTGGATGCCTAGGTGAAGCTCCTGGTAAACTTGCTTTCTTAGTACAAGCAGGAGATAAAACTTGTGGGACAACTCTATGTTAATATGTTAGAGACAGAATACTGGACTTGAAATGGCTAAGTGATCCGAGGACTTAGCTTCGTTCTCTACTACTTAAGTACTTTTCTCTTTAAGAAAAGCTGACCTTTCCATGAGAATCAAACTGAAATTTGGAATGCCCCTCTCTGCAAGTAAAGCTGGTTCGTGAGAGGGCTGGGTTAGGTGATGGACAGAAACCCTGCATGTTACCAGTACAGGGGCTGTTCTCAATCTACAGCTGCCTAGGTTAGGTACTTCTCTTGAAAATGCAGGAAGGCTCTGAGAACTAATTCCTACCACAGAGTCAAAAATCATAAATTCACCCATTGTTCTTTGTCAGTATAGTTAATCCAACCCCTCACCTGACCTGTGTCAGTTCCCTAGGGCCATTGCATTGCTCAAGTTATTAGCACACCGGTTCCTTAACCTGTAGCCTTAAAAACCACAGGGGAGGCTTGGGGGTCCACAGACCTCATAATTTATGTAGTCTTGTGAGATATATATATATTCACACACACCCACGGGGTGGTCCCAGAGACTCATGAGGTTGCCCAGTTCCTAGGTGGTCAAGAACCCCTGCACAGGGTGGGGGGCCCTTCTCTGCCTGTTCAGGCAGCTAAACTGGCAACAGTGGAGGTGATGGAAATTTCAAGAATGAAATGCTCCTTGTGGTGCATAAGCAGCATATACAAATCAATAAATCAAGGGGAACTGTGCCAGTAGGAGGAAATTGGGGTCTTTAAAACCAGACTGTGCTGGTCCTATCCTGGCAGGTGGTTCACTGCAGAAACTGTAAAAACCAATTTTTCTTTGACCTAAAGATTGCATTAAATATCTATTTTGAAATAGTTTTCTTCGTGTTTTTCATTTTTTTCTTCTATGACATCATGCAGCAGCCCTAGAAAACTGGCTGTCTGGCAGAAAGCAGCAACAGTGCCCTCTGGCTTTACCATGCAAAGCCATGCCTCATTTTGACTGCACCACAGTAGGATGCAGCAGTGAGAACCTCTGATTTGAGATCATTTTCCTAAGAAGGACTTACTAGAAACAACCTATTTCTCCTACTACTAGAAGCAAGGTATGTCCAGAATCCACTCTGGGAAGACTTTAAATGCATTTACCATTAGGGAAAAGTACATCCTACTTTGAGGAGGCAAAACAATCCAGTTTTTTAATAATACACAAATACTTAGTTTTAAGTATCTCTAAATTATTCTACTTCACTTGGGTTATGCAAATTTCTGTCTCAATATTTCAAAGGCACTAACATTTTTCTATCTATGTTCTTGGAATGATAAATGTTAACATAAAACTCTTCTATCAACTTCCTAGATTGAAACAGAGACTATTGCTCTTCCAGCAGAGAAGACGATGAGTTGCCTGTAGTAACAAGGTTGTGATGACAAATGATCCTCTACCCCACCCCCCACACACCCCAACCTTTCATGCAAGTCTTTTGCCAAGCATTTTAACAGCTGCTCAGAAGACCTGGCTTACAAGTGAACAGTTTCCGTTTGTTCCTTTCCTTGTACTATGGCTGTAAATGAGAGGAGATTGCTTCCCAGACTGACAGGTAGACAGAACTTTTCCTGGGCCAGTCAAAAACATAGAGACCACTAAGAGGTAGAATCCTTTTGATTTCAGGGTTTTAGGGGACAGACCCAGAGAACTCAAGAGTGATTTAGATCTGAAAAATAGATTTTCTCTTTCTCTCTCTCTCTCTTTTTGGTTTTTCGAGACAGGGTTTCTCTGTGTAGCTTTGCACCTTTCCTGGAACTTGCTTTGTAAACCAGGCTGGCCTTGAACACACAGAGATCCGCCTGGCTCTGCCTCCGGAGTGCTGGGATCAAAGGCGTGCGCCACCACCGCCCAGCTAGATTTTCTCTTAAATAATGGCCTGGGAATATAATGTAGTTCAGTTGGCACAGTGGTTCCCTATCCTGTACACGGTCCGGAGTTTGATAACCCAGGCACGTACTCATGCCTGTAATCCCACCGTTCAGGAAGTAGAAAAAGGAAGATCAGAATTTCAAAGTCACTGTCCTCTACATAGCAAGTTCTAGGCCAGCCTGGGCTGGCTATGTGAGACCCTGTCTCAAAGTAATAAAGGGGGAGGGGGCAGGGGACATAGCTAACTTGGTAAACCGATTGCCATGAAAGCTTGAGAACCTGAGTTTGTTCCCTGAACCCACATAAAAAAGTCAGGTGTGGGGGCCTGCACTTGTCAATTCTAGCAATCATTATTGGCTCTCTCAAGAACACAACAGTTGCATAATTGATCAATGGTTTACTTTCCACTTCATCCAGAATAAAAAATCCTTCACTTGGGGAAAATATGAATAAACACACTTTAAAGCCAGGTATATTATTTGCACACCTACAGTCTAACACTTGGAAAATAGAAGAGTCTGAAGCCAGTCTGAGCTATATGGTAGAAGCTTATCTCCTAAAACCATGGCTTTGTGATGTAGTTCAGTGACAGAGCAGCTGGAGCACTTGACTAGCAATGGGATCAATACTCAGCATCATCAAAACAAAAACCAATCCATACTTTACCCTAATGACTTCAAAGTTAGAGACACCATGCTGGGGTGGTGCAGCTCAGCGGCAGAGTGCCTGCCTAGCCTGCACCAAGACTCTGGCTTTGATCTCCAGGTCTGGGGACACAGGAGGCAGAAAAACAAAAGGACTCCACAGAAACTAAAAGCAGAACAAAACCCCTACAACCTAATAATGCACCTTCAGAAAATCAAGGGGTCAACATTCCAGCACAAAGGGACAAAGGATCAACCCCCCCACCCCATACTGAGGAGGGAGGATTGGCATTTTTGTTTGTTTGTCTAGAGATGTGGCCCCTAGCAGGTCCACCATGCCCCAATGGATGTACACATGGCAGTACAAACTGGAATCAGCAGGCTACAACCAACCAATCAATCAATCAATCAATAATTGAGAGTTGGTATGGTAGATCTGGGAGGAGGAGTTAGAGGAAACTGATCAAATTACAACACTGAATGCATGCATGAAATTAATAAAAATATTGTGTTTTTAAAATTTTTATCAAAGGATTGCTATATGAAACCAAACATTAATCCCAATACTCTGTACTCCAGAGGCAGAGGCAGAGGCAGAGGCAGGAAGATGTCTGTGAGTTCGAAACCAGCCTGGTCTACATAATAAAACCAAAACCCAGCCAGGCAGCAGAGACAGGCAGTCTCTATGAATTCAAGCCCAGCCTGGTCTACAAAGTGAGTTTTAGGACAGCCAGGGCTACACAGAGAAACCCTGTCTCAAAAAACAAAAACAAAAAAAACAAACAAAAACCAAAACAACTCTAGGTAATTCTAAACACCTACATATGTTGCCCTAACCTACTTACATACCTAATGTTTGACAAATATTTACAATGTGGTCAAAAACTGACTATAATTGATAAAAGTACTTATACGGAGGTCCTAAAGTGCACTTGAATTTGTGGGCTTTTGTCACTATTTTTTTTGGGGGGGGGGTTCAAGACGGGGTTTCTGTGTAGTTTTGGTGCCTGTCCTGGATCTTGCTCTGTAGACCTGGCTGGCCTCGAACTCACAAAGATCCACCTAGCTCTGCCTCCCTAGTGCTGGGATTAAAGGTGTGCACCACCACGGCCCAGCTGGCTTTTGTCACTATTGTGAGATGCAGTCTTACTCTACCCCAAGGCTAGCCTCAAAACCAGGACAATCCTGCCTCAGCCTTCTGAATGCTGAGATTACAGGCATAAGCCAGCAGACTTAGCACTGGCTGTTTTCTTGAAGGGAGTAACTGCACATTTACATACCATGACTGAAATAAAATTCCACCATACTCTCACACAAAATATAAATTTCTGGTGTGTAAGAAATGAAAAGTAAGCCAGGCAGTGGTGGCACATGCCTTTAATCCCAGCACTCGGGAGGCAGAGTCAGGTGGATCTCTGTGAGTTCGAGGCCAGCCTGGGCTACCAAGTGAGTCCCAGGAAAGGTGCAAAGCTATACAGAGAAACCCTGTCTCGGAAAACCAAAAAAAAAAAAAAAAAAAAAAAAAAAGAGAGAGAGAAATGAAAAGTAATGTATTATCTTTATTTTTGAAAGATTTATTTTTATGTGTATGTGTGCCTGCATATATGTAAGTGCACTACAAGCCTACCTGGTGTCCAGAGGCCAGAACAAAGTATTGGATCCGGATTACAGAGAGGTTTTGTGCGCTGGCATGTGGGTGCTGGGAACCAAACCTAGGTCCTCAGCAACAGCAGCGAGTTCCAGTAAGCACTCAGCCACTCTCCAGGCCTCCTAGTTGTATGTGTAAGCATGTCACACCGTTCGAGTGAAGGTCAGAAGACAACTTGTGGACACCAGGTGTCCTGTCCTTCCACCATGCAAGTCCTGAAGATCCAACTTAGGTCTCATCAGGCTTGGTGGTAGCCACGGTCAGTGAAAGCCACTGAGCTATCTCACTGGACCCCAATACTTACATTTATTTTTGAGAGTCTTGCTATATAGGCCGAATTTGTAACTCCCCTGCCTTAGACTATTGAACTCTGGGATAAGAGGTTTGTACCACCACTCAGAAATATTTTCAAATTTAATCCTATTTATTTGGTTTTTTTGGGAGAGGGTCTTGCTATGTAGCCCTTGCTGCTGGCCTGAACAACTATGTAGACCAAACTATACTTGAACTTGCAGTGATTCACCTCTCTGTAGGTCTCCAGAGTGCTGGGATTATAGGCAGCACCACCACACACAGCTATTTATTATTTTATTGTGACCAGGTCTCATTATGTTGTCCAGGTTGGTCTCAATTCCTAGGTTCCAGCCATGTCCTACCTCAGCCTCCCCAGTAGACTAGTATACATTACAACTAACTCAGAAAAACTTTTTTTTTTTTTTTTTGAGACAGGGTTCCCTGTGTAGTCCTGAATGTCCTGGAACTTGCTCTGTGGACCAGGCTGGCCTGAACTCACAGAGATTCACCTGCCACCTGCCACCCAAGTGCTGGAATTAAAGGCATGTGCCACTATACCCAGCACCTTTGGGTTCTTATTGAAGAAACAAAGGCTGTTTTAGACAGATCGATTAACTTAGCTCTTATAAATCTCCCAAGAGCTGGGGGGGGGGGGTGTAGTTCAGTATGTAGAACATACAGGGTTCAATCCCTAGGACTCTCATCAACCTACAAACAGGGCATGGAGGTATACCTTTAATTTAAGTGCTTGGAATTGTAAATGGAGGCAGGATCTGGAGTTCAAGGTCATCCTCAATTACCTAGTTTAAAGTCAGCCCGGTCTACACTAGACTCTGTCTCAGAAAAACAAAACTACTTTAATAAACTTTTTCTTGAGTTTTACTTATAAAGAGGAGATTCAATTATGAAAAAATTATCTAACAACATGAACAGTAACTCTGATTCTACAACAAACTGTTCCACATCAACAAAACTCAAAAGGTGAGCTGTTACAGGATGCTGGTAGTAAGTCTTGAAAATTTACTGTGATTTTTCCAGTTCCCAAAAGCAGTGCCACTGGTTTTATTTATTTACTTTTTGAAGAGTCACTGTGCTGAACAAGAATAAGATGGTGCATACATTAATTCCAGCAGGTAGATGGACAGCTGTGAGTTCCAGGGCAGCCTGGTCTACTATCAAGTACCAGGACAACCAGGGCTGTACAGAGAGACCCTGTTTCAAAACAACAAAAACAGAGAGTCTCACTGTGACATGAGCTGGCCTTAGTTTGCTGTGTGGCTCAGGCTGGCACTGAACTCTCAGCAATCCTCCTTCTTTGGCCTTCCAAGTGTTGGGAGTACAAACCACACCTACCTTAAACTGTTTCTTCAGGAATAGCAAAAATTCAGGGTTTGGGGAGATGGCTCAGTGGTAAAGTGGTTGATCCTCAAACATGAGAACCCGACTTTCACTCCCCAGAGCTTGCTGGCCAACCAGTGAGATTCTGTCTCAAAAGATAAGGTATAAAGCAAAAGAGGAAGGCACCTGACCTCTATGGCCTCTGCATGCATATTCGCACACATGCATACACCACACACACACACACACACACACACACACACACAAGTAAAAATTCAGAAGGGAATTTTAAGGTCTCCTCAGAAGTCATATACATACATACATACATACATACTCATCTATCTATCTCTATCCATATATGTTCTGGAACCCAGCCAGAGACTTCAATTTCTAACGTGGTTTAAGGAGGAAGCTAGAAACGTGACCATCCATACTGGCTGGCCACACATATATATCTACATATACACACATTTATACACACACATATATACATATACATATATACACATACATGTATACACACACACACACACACACACACACACACACACACACACAAAATCTAGTTCTGCTGTGACACGATCTCATGTAACCCAAGCTGGCTTCAAACTCCCTCTGTAGCCACAGCTGGCCTTGAATTAGAATTACAGCTGTTTGACACCACATCTAGCCCCTGTCCCTGTTTTGTTTGAGATAGGTCTCACTATGTAGCTTTGACTAGCTTGGACCTCAATATGTAGACCAAATTGGCCTTGAATTCTCAGATATACTTGCCTCTGACTCTTGAGTGCTAGAATTAAAGGTATGCCTCACCAAGCCCATCTCTATTTTTGAAATTTTAATTTATATGAGTGTTTTACCTACATTTATGTGTATGCACCATGTGCATGCCTGGTGCCTGAGGAGGTCAAGAGTGTGTTGGATCACCTAGAACTGCAGTCCCACACAGTTATGAGCCACTGTGTGGGTGCTAAGAACTGACCCAGGGTCCTCTGCAAGAGCTCTTAACCACTAACTCATCTCCCCAGCACATACACACGGACGTACTGGTCTGCAATGAACAAAATCTACATTCCTGAATCCCAGCCACTTGGAAGAGGCAGGCAAATCTCTGTGATTCATGCCAGACAGGGCTACATAGTGAGACCCTGTCTTAAAACCATGGCACTGGGAGGCAGAGGCAAGTGGATCTCTGAGTTCAAGGCCAGCCTGATCTACAGAATGAGTTCCAGGACAGCCTGGGCTACATAGTGAGATCCTGTCTTAAAAAAGACAAAATAAAGCCGGGCGTTGGTGGCGCACGCCTTTAATCCCAGCACTCGGGAGGCAGAGCCAGGCGGATCTCTGTGAGTTCGAGGCCAGCCTGGGCTACCAAGTGAGCTCCAGGAAAGGCGCAAAGCTACACAGAGAAACCCTGTCTCGGAAAAAAAAAAATAAATAAATAAAAGGCAAAACCAAACCAACCAAACAAAAAACTCTTCTACAATGAAGCAAAATGTAAGAATTTTGGGGTACTTCAAATATAAGAATATGAGGGAAATGACCAACATCTGATCCCCAATAAGCTAATGAACAGAACTTGCTCTAGCCTCCAAAAGGCTACAGGAGGAGATTAATGGAGTTCTGAAGCCTTCTTTTAAGATTTTATTTTTAATCATGTGTCTGTGTGTAGGGGTGTGTGAACATGAGTACAAGTGTTCTTAGTGGCCAGAGGTGTTGGATTCCCTGGAGACAGAAGGAAAAACAGTTCTAAGCCACCTGATGTAGATGCTAGGAAATGAACTTAGGCCCCCTAAAAGAGCACTTTTAGCTCCCAGAGGACACGTTAAACATGTAATTCTGCATACCTGGATAATGACAATACAACTTTCAGGCAAAAGATATCAAATTGGCCGGGCGTTGGTGGCGTACGCCTTTAATCCCAGCACTCGGGAGGCAGAGCTAGGCGGATCTCTGTGAGTTCGAGGCCAGCCTGGGCTACCAAGTGAGCTCCAGGAAAGGCGCAAAGCTACACAGAGAAACCCTGTCTCGAAAAATTTAAAAAAAAAAAAAAAAAAAATATCAAATTGGTAACATCTTCTGTTTAGTTCTTAATAAATGTACACTTAGCCTAGTAACATTCAAACAATCTGAAAAGAAAAAAAACACATGGTGGTACACGTGGAACCTAAACACTCAGGAAGGCAGGGCAAGAACTGAGACTTCAAGTTCAAGTTCAGCTTTGGCTACATATTAAGTTCATAGCCTGCCTGGTCCACACACTGAATTCCAGGACAACCAGGGCTATGCAGAGACCCTGTCTCAAAAACAAACAAACAAACAAACAAAAAAGGATGGATGGATGAATGGAAGGAAGGGTGGATCATGGGAACTACACACAGAAGCATAAATATTTCAGAAGCAAGTATCAGTAACTAGGTGTAATTTGGAGAAGCATTTCCACTTCTGCCTATGAATCCTATAGAGTGACTGGTCTCTAGGAGTTAGCCAGTCAGGTAAATATAAAATATCAATTACCTTATAGTAACAACTGCTTTGGTGCCATGAGACAATGACCCTACTCAGTTTCCGTAGATGGCTTCTCTTAGTATACGTCAAAGGTGTATTGGTAAGGCAGGTCTTAGAGATGTGCTAATAAGTTTATTGGTGGGGAGGGGAAGGACATGGGCTCATGTGTGCTAGGCAAGCACCCTACCATCAGAGCTGCATTCCCAGACCCCCTCAGGGCTTCTGAAGAAGCTATTTCGAAGCAGAAAGGGACATCTGCACAGGTACAGAGGAGTGGTCACTAGAAGCGCCTGGGAGGGAAGCAGTGGTTGCCATTTCGAATCAGGAGCCTGAGGCGTTTAGGATCTTCATGAGTCTCCCTTCTCTATCTGAGAACTGTCTGTATTCACTTTGTGTATGTGTATGCAGGTCATGCGTGTGGGCATGTAAATACACAAGCACCCGGATTCCAGAGGGCAACCTTTGGTGCCATCTCCCACAGACATATTCTTATTTACTTAGTTGAGACAAGGTTTCTTATTGGTCTGTAACTAGCCAAGTACACTCAGGTTTGCCTGGTCAGCAAACACCAGAAATCCTGCCTCCCTAGCAACCCCCACCCCCAGTTGGGTTTCTTCTGTGTAGCCATAGCTGTTCTAGAACTTGCTTTGTAGACCAGGCTAGCCTCAAACTCAAGAGATTAGCCTAAAGATGGGCGGTGGTAACGCACACCTTTAATCCCAGCACCCAGGAGGCAGAGGCAGGGGGATCTCTATGAGTTCGAGGCCAGCCTGGTCTACAGAGCAAGTTCTAGGACAGGTTCCAAAGCTACAGAGAGAAACCCTGTTTTTTTTTTTTTTTTTTTTTTGGGGGGGGGAGAAGAGTTCAGCCTGCCTATGCCTCCAAAATGCTGGGATTAAAAAAATGGGCCACCACACCTGGCGTCTTTCTTTTGTCTATGAGTGTTTGTGTGCATGGATGTATTTGCTCCACATGCATGCCTAGTACCCAGGGAGGTCAGAAAAGGGCCCTGGAACTGGAGCCCCCAGTCCACCCTCCTGAGGATTACAGGATGAGCCACCACTCCCAGCCATTCCCAACTATTTAAAATCAAAGAATGGAAAAGCTCATGTGTCATCCTTAAGTACGGTTAAGCCTTCATCTATAAATGAGTAACACATTTCTGCACCTGGTATAGTATTGCCATTTAGTAGCATCTAAAGGTTTAACTAGATTGCTTCACAATGGAGGATGAATCACAGGAGTCTAGGGGCCTCCTCTAATAGACTCTTGACAAAAGAACCAGATAACCTCGAAGCCCCCTTTCAGCTCCTATGACTACTAGACTCCTACCAAGTTAATGCCATCTTTCTCTAACTCATCCCTCACTCCAACTCTCCGTTCCTGTGCATGCTAAGCCAAATGCTCTTCCACTGAACTACACCCCTATTTTTTTTGAGGGGAGGGTGTCTCTGTGTAACAGCCCTAGCTGTCCTGGAACTCAATCTGTAGACCAGGCTGGCCTCGAACTCACAGAGATCCACCTGCCTCTGCCTCCAGAGTGCTGGGATCAAAGGTGTGCACCACCAGCACCTGGCTTCATTTTTTTCTTTTCTTTTGGAGACAGTCTAAAACTATAGCCAAGGTCAGCCTCCAATTTGTGGGTAATCCTCCTGCCTCTGCCTCCCAAGTACTGGGATTAGCATGAGCCACCATACCAGGCTCTTCATTTTTTCTTGATCAGGGTAAAGTGAACATGACAGATGGAACTACAGGATGAACAGTACACTGGTGCTTCAGTGAGTTCTTAAACAGGTGTTTAGCTACTTGGCTGACACCTGGAACCCTAGCTAAGGCAAGTGGGCTGCTATGAATTTAAGGCCACCGAACAGCCAGGTGATCTTTGTGAATTCGAGGCCAACCTGGTCTATGGAGTGAGTCCCAGGAAAGGTGCAAAGCTACATAGAGAAACCCTGTCTCGAAAAACCAAAATAAATAAATAAATAAATAAATAAATAAATAAATAAGTAAAATAAAATGTTGTTTTTCCTGATTTACAATTAAAAAAAAAAAAAAAGGCCACTTAAGTCTATGAAGTGAGGTCTAGGTCAGCCTGGGCTACAGAATACAGCCATGTCTCAAATAAAAAAAGGTAGTTCACATTTTGAATTAAGAACTCTAATGGGGGCTGGGGATAAAGCTCAGTTGGAAGTATGATTGCCTAGAATGCACAAAGCTCTGGGTTCAATCCCCAATACCACATAAATTGTATATGACGGTACACTCCTGTAATTTTAGCACTCAGAAGTCCAGGCAGGATGACCAGGAGCTCAAAGGTCATTCCTGGCTACAAAGAGTTCCAGGCCAGCAGGGCTCCAGGAGACCCTGTCTTAATCTTAAATCACAACTGAAGCAGTGGTGTACACCTGGGAACACTTGAGGGGCTCAAACAGATGGCTCCAGGCCAACTTGGGCTAAACAGAGACCCTGTCTGAAAAAACCAAGCAAACCACCACAATAACAACAACAGTAACAAAACCCTGAAGACAGACCCATTCGGAGGCCAGCAATACAGCTGACCGGGTACAGGCCCTTGCTGCCAAGCCTGACAACAGGAGTTCTCACCCTAGGAACACAGGTGATGGAAAACTGACTCTCACAAATTCTGACCTCCACATGTGTGCAGGAACACACACAAAGAAAGTAAATAATATTGGGTGTGGCGGCACATGCCTATAATCCAAGAACTTGGGAAGTGGAGGAAGGAAGTTCAAGGCCAGCTTAAACTACACAAGGAGTTCAGGGTCAGTCTGGGCTATCTGAAACGGTTTCGAAAAGTCCAAGGGGAAAAACAGCCTGGTATAGAAGCTCACACCTGTAATTCCAGCACTAATGTAGCTGAGGCAGGAGGAATACCCTGAGTTTGAGTCCAGTCTGGGCTAGAGTAAGACATCTCAAAAAAAACAAAAGAACGCTAGTTTTTGTTTGTGAGGTAGCTGTAAGATTTTTTTTTTTTTTCTTCAAAGCATCTGAGGGACGCAGGGAGAAATTAGTTTCAACTATGAAGTCATCACATAAGACTATTTTATTTTGAAATGAGTCTCACAATGTAGCCCTGGCAGGCCTGGAACTCTCTATGTAGACCAGGCTGGCCTCGAATTTGTAAGAGATCCACCACACCCAGCCAGAAAGACTTTTTTATTAATACAGGGAGCAGTCCTTCCAACTTTGAAGAAACTTTCATGGGTCCCACTGTTAATAAAGCAAAGGCCTAGGAATGAGACCTTCTATAACTAGCAGTAAAATTCGTTACAGGGAGCCCACAGATACCAATGGCTAGTTAACCACCTACTCCAGAGCCTACCTGGACACAATTTTAACTGACAGCTGAACTACAAAACTATCATTTGAAGGTGTAGCCTGGAAAGCTCTAGGAATCTGCGAGTCAGTAAGAGAACATCACATCAAATGCCAGCCATTTAAACCCTGGCACTGCTATAATTTCAAGTTTATTCTTTCAAAGAAACGTCTCCCCTAAATCCTATATACCATACATAAAGTAGATCAAAACTGCCCTTTCTACTTAGGTACCTTCTACATCTACAGGGCATATGTATGGCTCTAGTAACAATGGAACATTGGCACAGAAAATACTCTTTAGTTTGTGGAACAAGACTGTCAACGGGACACTGTGTAGGCTCACAAAGATCACACTGGAATTAGCTCGCTTTTCCCTTGGAGCACAGCTATTTCGCCCATAAGTTTACAGCTCGGATTTCAAAACGCAGATGTTTTTGAAGCATCCGAAATGGGCCACTCCGTTTCTATTACTGGACCGTGGTGACTCTGAATTATTTTCTGCTCCAACCCTGCAAAGGGCAGAACCCCATCCATCCCTTTGTTGTAAAATTCTGAAGTGGGGCAGCACACTTTAGAAGTTTCCAAAAGTGGCTGGTGACGTTCGAGATCAGGCCATCGGGGGAGTAAGGGGCTCGACGGGAGAAAGCTGGAGGGCAAGAGAGCTCAAGAGATTTCCAGGCACCGAGCTCGAGCCTTCCACGTGCCCGGATCTAGCTGGTCCCCGGGGAGGTGGTGGTTGCTATAGTAGTTAGAGGGCTGTGTTGCTTTTCGCAGCCCTGAGAGGTGGGATGGACTCGGTGGATGGGGTGGGGAGAGGTGGGTGCGATCCGGCCGGGCGCCCCTCCGAGCCTCCAGCTGACCAGCCCCGGAGGCCAGGGCGGCCACCTCGGCCCGTCCCTGCGAGCCAGGGTCTCCGACTGGCGTCGCGCCCACCTCGTCCTCCGGACGGGGGGTCTAGCTACGCCGGGCCTCGCAGCCGTCCCCGGAGTGAGTGGGGGTGGGGAGAGGCCTGGGCAGAGCTTGGCCTCAGGCTCCGCGTCCCAGTGGAAGCACAGCAAAGGGGAAGCCGTCTCCTTGGCCTCTCGTCTGCTGGGACCGCGGGAAATGCGCGGGAATTACCCCAAAACCCCGCTCTCACGGGCGGGGCTGCGGGGCCGCCGGGACGGTTTGAGGACGGGGCTCGGCCGGGGAGACACCAACCTTCACCCTCCCCGGCCCCCGACCCGACTCCCCGCCGTCTCCCGGAGCCGCCTCTTCGGGCAGCCCACTCGGCCCGGCCTCTCCCCGCGCCCGGACCACCCCCCATGGGGTGCTCTCACTGCGCAGCGAGTCCCTCCGCTGCCTCCTCCCAGCCCAAAATGGCGGCGGCGGCGGCCACCGAGCTGCTCGTCGCCTTCCTCAAAGCTAGGGATCACTCCGCGCGCAAGCCCCGCCCCGCCGGACCTATTTTTCTCCCTGGTGAAGACTAACGCCATCAATGAACTCTTTAATTGAGCTCTGACAGGGCGGGTCTAAGTTGTGCTTCCGCACGGCTAGTTGTTGACAAAACTGAGGGGATTGACAGACGGGTGACCCAATCAAAGGAGAGGCTGGTGAGCGCGGGAGGTCCACGCAAAAGCAGACAGGGTTGGGCGTGCCTGGGTCTGGGTATTGACGTAAGGGAGCTTGAAGGTATCCTGGGCAGCGTTCCTAGCGGGGAAGAACTACAACCCCCAGCAGTCATTGCGCTGCCAGGCTGTCCTCTTCGTCCGCCCCCCCCCATCTCCCCCCATCTTAGTGCCTGAGCGGCTTGGCCAGAGCTGCTGCTACTGCAGCAAGAGGTAGGGCTGAGGCGTTGAGAATTTCATGGACAGGCGGTCGCACAGAAAGACACACAGAGGTAGTGGTGTACACTAAGCCCTTGACAGCAAATAGGTCAGTCCCACCTTTGCTAAAACCTCCTCCCATGACTATTCCTCCTCTTCCAAGAAATCCATTTTTTACCCCATTTGATTTTCCCTGGCAGCTGCATGTAGTCTGAAGACTTCTTTCCTCCATTTCCCCGTCCCCTGAGGCAGGAGGGTAGCCATCCAGGCCCTGTAGACAAAAAGACTTAGACTGTAGGTTCTGTCCAGGTTCCAGCCTGGAGAGCTTGAAGGCGGTCAAGACCGGCTTCCAGGAGCCGCAGACTCACCCTGTCCCCCAGCTTCCCTAAGCAGCGTCTACCTCACTGTCGAGGGGGAAAAACTTAGGCCTACCTTCCTAACTGCCAGGCTGGTCTTCACTTGTTAGGAGCATGGAGGCTGGGGCCCGAGGAACAGGATCAGGGAGAGGGTTTCTCTGTCCCATTTGACCCTTTGCTGGCTAGGGTGTGAAAACTAGGGTGTGGAAGCAGCCTTTGGGGCCTTCCTCTGAAAGTGAGGGCGAGCAGGTCTGGGGCCACAAAATGGCTGCTGCTGCTGCTCGTGCAAGCAATTCCTGACCAACCAGATTCTGCCCGAGGACTTAGGTTTCTGTTGTTGTTCAAAGCAGGTGATACTAGTTAAAAGCATCTACTGGCAGAGTAGGAGAAGATGGCCACTCTGAACCATGCCAGCTCTAACACAGACTCACCAGCAGCCCTGGAGAAGGCGAAGGTAAGTACCCACCCTCCAGCCATCTGAGAACCCTAAACATGGGGTCAAACAAGCTAAAATCTTAGTTTTTTTTTGTTTCAAATGTGCTGGTAGATTTAGAAAACCAGTATCTTTTATTTCTGTTGTTTGTGATGTGGGGGTGGGTCTTTCTATGTGTCCCCAGCTGGCCTCGAACTTGCAACAACACTCTTGCTTTAGCCTTACCAGTGGTGAAATTACAGCCCGCACCACCACACCCAGCTAGAAAGCCAGTGTTTTAAATGAGTCTTGCACTGAGCTCTGGGAAGTAGGCCAGAATGTGACTCAGTGGTATCTCATGAATTCCTAAAAGCCCTTCAAGGTAGGAATCGCTTCCGATTGTCAGAAGCTAAAGCTCTGAGGGCTGCAATAACTTTTCCAGAATCGTGCAGCCTATAAGCAGCAAAATTCCAGTTTAAACTCAGTGTCTTCTGGTAAGAGAACCTTGCCTCTCACCTAATGACAAGTCACTTCAAGGTCAAATAACTTGGTTGTATATTTGCACTTTTCTTTTTCCAGGCTGAGAACCAAGAATGAAACAGGAAAAGAGTTTTTGGTCTAAAGGGGGTGAGGGGTAGGCAGGAAAAACTCAGAGGGGAGAAAGATCCTAAAGCCCCCCAGGAAATGGCACTTTATGGGCTGGACAGAGCCCACAGGGCCCCAACTCATGCTCTTCTCTCATTACCCACGCTTCCAAAATATAGAGAGGCTCGACTCAGAGAGCTGTTTTGTTGTGGGTTTTGCATTGCTGGGGTTGAACCCAGGACCTTGCAAATGCTAGAAAAGGGCTTTATCCCTAAGCTACATGTCAGCCCTGTGCAGTTTGCTGGTTTTTTGTTGGTTTGTTTTGTTTTGTTTTGTTTTGAGACAGGGTCTCTCTATGTAACAGCCTTGGCTGTTCTGGAACTGGTTTTGTAAACCAGGCTGGCCTCGAACTCAGAGATTTGCTTGCCTCCACCTCCCAAGTGCTGGCATTATATGTGTGTGTCACAATGCCTGGCTCAGAGAAGCTTTTGACCCATCCTACCTAGCCATTTCCAGGATTTTTTAGACTTTGAAATTCATGGCATGTCAAGGCTAGAAGGTTCAGAGAGGACGAGAGGGTGACTCATGCAGGTTACAGAGGTTCTTTAAACAGTGATCATGGCGGTAGAGGGACAGCATGGAGACAGCAGGTTAAGCTGAGGGACAGAGCTGGTTTGGAGCAAGAATCACGAGGGGACTGAGGGCTGGGAACAGGTAAATGATTGTGAGCATACAAATAAGCCATCCTGTATTTGTATGTCCAGTACTTCGTCTCTCTAGGATGGGCAACAGATCCGTGTTAGTTGGCCCAAGCCACCTGTGGGACGAGGCCAGTCACTTATGATTGGTGATCTTCCTGCAGGTGAAGGAACACAAGAAGCAACTCATAACATCTCTTCACCCCCCCCGAAATCCCCTTAGGGTCTTTAAACCACACAGTAAGACAGGCAGCATGACGCTTCATGTGTGTAATCCCAGCACTCAGGAGGTTGGGGCAGGAACGCTGAGGCTTGGAGACCAGATTGGGCTACAGAATGAGTTCCAGGCTATCCTGGGCTACCAAGTGAGACTGCTTCCCAAACAACCTTCCCCCAAAAAACAATCCATCAACACCTGTATATATTCATATACTATACCCCTGCTCTTAAAAGGCTGCAAATAGTTTGTCCCCCAGTGTAAACCCTAAAATCCCCTCCTACTCAGAGGCCAGCAAGATGGCTCAGCAGGTAAAATACTTGCACCAAGCCTGACAACCTGAGTTCAACCCCCAGGATCTACATGGTAGGAAGGGGAAACCAACTCCCATATTATCCTCTGACCTACACACACGCGCGCGCGCGCACACACACACACACACACATGCGCGCACGCACGCACGCACACACACACACACACACACACACTCCAGCCATGTCATTAGAGTGTGGCTGTACACACACAAAGAAGGTAAATGTAATCAAACTTTAAAAAGGGACCCCTGCTCAGATGCCGTTTGTACTGTATAAAACAGCATGCCCATGACTGTGGTTATTATTAGAAATCTCCTAAACCACAAACTTAGAGTAATTTGTTCGCTATCCCCGACACCCAGGACTCCCACCCTCACCACACAGATAAGCAGATGCCTTTGTGGAAGGCATCTCTTCTTCCCTCTCCTCCCCTCTCCCAAGGTCTCCTAGTATAGCCCTGGCTGGCCTCAGACTTGACAGGCTGGCCTCAAACTGAGGGATCTCCTTGCTCCGTCCAGAAGTGCTGGGATTGACAGATGCTTTCTCTACCTCTTCAAAGTTCCAGAATCTCCTCGCAACCTCTCCTTGGTTAGGACCTTTTGCTGCTTCTCACATAAAGAGAGAAACAGACTCATGTTTACTGAGCATAGGGCAGAATGGCACATTCTCAGGGGATGAAGATTTACAGTAAACAGTAATGTGTTAGGTGCTGTCTGTGATGTTGCTTGTGTGGCATGATAGAGTAGCTGGGGAGGGGAGGGAGGGAGGGAGGCGGGCAGTTTCCATTGGGTCTTCATGGGGAGAATCACTTCACAGTCCGCATTAGAACTGAACCGGGGAATAGAAAGGACCAGCCGTGCAAAGAGCTGGAAGCAGGTTTAGTTCTATAGTTTTCGGGGAGGGGGCAGGGAATCCCTTTTCCAAAGTTAGTAAGTTCAAACCCTGGCCTGGTAACACAGGCTTATAATCCTAGCTACTTGGAGGCTGAGGCAGGTGGATTATAAATTCAGGACTTGCCTGGCAACAGAATGAGTTCAAGTTCAGCCTGGAAAACTTAGTCAAAGGGCTGAGAATGTATCTGCGTGACATTGCTCCTGCCGACCACGTCTAGGACTCTGGCTTCAACAAAGTTATTGAGTTCACAGTAGTTCTAGTGTCGTACACCTGTTACTACTCCCAGCTCCTTGTGAGACTGAGGCAGGAGGATGGTGAGTTTGAGGCTAGCCTGGGTTACACTAGGAAGACCTCAGTTTCAAGGAGAGCAGAGCATTAAACCAAGTATAAACCCCTTCTGAATGTGGGTAGCTGTGAAGGTGTTGAGGTAGCCCAGGCTGTCCCTGAGCTTGGCTTGAGGTCCTGATCCTCCTGGCTTCATCCCCCCTCCTGCTGGGATTTACAGGTGTAGGCTCCCACATCTAGCTTCCCTAGCTCTCCTTTGAATAGTCCTCGTGGAATGCCTGCTCTAGGTCTGGTGTGGTTCTGGACATTTAAATGGGCAGTGATGAGCTGGAGGAGGATAGCTCAGTTCACGGCTACCCAGCAGGCGTGAAACCCTGGATTTGATCCCCAGCACGGCATAAACCAGGCTTGGCGGCATATGTCTATAATCCAGCATTCGGGAGGTGGAGGCGGGAAGATCAGAAGTTCGAGGTCATTTTGGTTGCACAAATGAGTTCAAAGCCAACCTGGTCTATGGAGATGCTATGTCAAAAAGAAAAAGGAAAAAGAACTGACCAGTGACGGTGCAGTAGTCACTGGGAGACAGGTAACTAAGTAAATTGTAAGAGGGTGAGGGACTGGAGAGTGACCACTTGAGGCAGGTGTGAGAAGGGGGCTGGGAGGGCTGGGAAGGATTCTCCTCCCAGGGAAAGGCTCTCACCCTCGCCCTCCTTCCTCTCTCTAGACCTCCGGTGGTCTGCCGAGCCCCCAGATAGCCAGTGAGCCGCATGACTTCGGAGGTCCCCTGCTTCTGCCATCAGGAAAGGAGGTTGACTCGGAGGATGAAGGCGTCGCTCCAGCTGGGGGTGCCTCAGGTTGTAGCAGCAGGGCTTCTCGGACCCAGAGCCGCCCTGTTCGGTGGAGGCGGTGCTGGCCCGAAAGAAGCACCGCAGGCGGCCGTCGAAGCGCAAGCGGCATTGGCGGCCTTACCTGGAGCTGAGCTGGGCCGAGAAGCAGCAGCGAGATGAGAGGCAGAGCCAGAGGGCCTCCCGGGTCCGCGAGGAGATGTTCGCCAAAGGCCAGCCCCTGGCTCCCTACAACACCACCCAGTTCCTCATGAACGACCGAGACCTGGAGGAGCCTGACTTGGACGTGCTCCACGGGCCATCGCACCCAGGCTCCAGCGGGGAGAACGAGGCAGGGGACAGCGATGGGCAGGGCCGAGCTCACGGGGAGTTTCAGCAGCGGGACTTCTCGGAGGCCTATGAGCGGTACCACACCGAGAGCCTGCAGGGCCGCAGCAAGCAGGAGCTGGTGCGAGACTACCTGGATCTAGAGAAGCGGCTGTCGCAGGCCGAGCAAGAAACTCGGAGGCTCCAGCAGCTGCAGGGGCGCCCCGGCAGGCAACCCTGTCAACAGGTGGAAGAGCTGGCTGCCGAGGTGGAGAGGCTCCGGACTGAAAACCAGAGGCTTCGGCAGGAGAACGAGATGTGGAACCGAGACAGCAGCTGCTGTGACCGGGAGAAGCCAGCCACAGAAGGGACCCCCAGGCCCAAGGATGAGGCCCCATTTCATACCCAGGCAGGCCAGCTGGGTCACAGGGAGGCAGGTGACAGATGAAAGCTACTGCCTGCACCCCTCCCTCCACTGAGAACTGCTAAGACAGGTCAGAGTTTCCTCTTGTCATCTCTCCATGATTGGGTCTTTGATGTCATCTTACCTTTTACAGAGGAATTAAATGACCTTGTGAGAACCAATGGGGGTGGCTAGAATTGATTTCACGAGGGCTGTTCTTGAGACTCAAAATTCCTTTGTATTTAAAAAAACAACAACTTATTTTTATGTGTGTGGGTGTTTTGCTTTCGTGTATGGCTGCACAGCACATGGGTGTGGTGCCAGTAGGGGCCAGGAAAGGGCGTTGGATCCCCTTGGGACTGGGGTTACAAACAGTTGTGAGTTGCCATGTGGGTGCCGGGAACCGAACCTGGGTCTCTAGAAGAGCAGTGCGTGCTCTTAACCACCGAGCCATCTCTCCAGCCCTCTTCATTTTCTGGAGTTTGTTTGTTTATATTCTGGAAGAGTCTCATAGCTGAGGCCGGCCTTGAACTTCGGACCCTTCTGTATTCACCTCCCCAGTTCTGATATACCGGATGTGCACCTCAATGCCTGGTTTTGGCTGGGCTGTGCCTCCAATGCATGCTAAGCAGGAACTCTACCAACTGAAGCACACCCCAGCCAAAATCCTTCTGTTGAGGCTGAAGAGATCATGAGTCAGTGGTTAAGAGACCTCACTGTTCTTTTAGAGGACTGGAATTTGGTTCCCTGCATCTATAGATGACTCACAACTGTCTGTAACTCCAGCTCCAGAGGATCTAATGCCGGCTTCTGACCTCTGTCACACCTACACACATGAATGTACGTGGATATACACATATAAACACATAAGTACAAAATCCTAAAAAAAAAAAAAAAACTTGTGGGCTGGGGATATAGGTTAGTGGTGGTAGTACATTGGCCCAGCATTCTGGAAGCATGGAGTAAACCCAGTCTCAGAGAGGTCTCAGTTTCCCCTTGTCCAAGCCTGAAGAGACAGCCAGCTTCTAGATGGGTTCCCATTGGTTCTCCAGGCTACCCAAAGCACACTCGTGAGTCTTGGAGCAGTGATCCTGAGGGGTTAGAGGTTGGGGGCAGGTGAAGGGGGCTCAGTCGGGAGCCCCCAGGTTCAGCCAGAACCTGACATTCCAGTTGCCGCATGATAGTGGGGCTGGGAACAATGCCTGTAATTCCGGCCTTCGGGCAGGAGGATCACAAGTTTGAAGCCAGCCTGTGCTACAGAATGAGACCCTCCTGGAGGAGCTGGAAGCCTCCCTGGGAGGAGAAAGCTCAAGCCTGGAGTTTGTTCAGACGTTGTTCCCAGGTTCCCCCACCACGGTTCAGAGGCTGAGCCTCCTTGATCTTGACAGTCCCTCACCCTGGCTTCCAGCCTAAGCTAGTCATTAGAGTTCATCCCCTTACCTCTGGGAGGGACACTTAGAAATAAGCACCCAAGATCCACTGCTGGCAGATAAAGCCGTAAGGTAGAGGGGACAGGAAGTGGATCCTTAGCTGAGCTTGTCTGTAGAGCCTTCCTGCTGTCTCCCTTGGCATCCTCCTCCTGTTGGCCTAATTAAGTGTGTGATCAATTCGCTGTGAAGTATGAGCCATTGGCCTGACTCCACGATGGAGTGGGAGGGGGGTCAGTGTAGAGAATGCAGTGTGCCCCCCACCTCTGGTGGATACCATCCCTGTGTCATTTCTGCCTGGTGCTGAGGATGACTTCAGTGGTGACAGGGGAATTTAGCTCACCAGTGAGTCCCTGTCTCAGGCACCAGGCACAGAGAGGAGCAGAGACCTCAAGGACCTAGCCTCCTTTCCCTTCCAGAGGTTTGGAACGACCCCATTGGCCAAGGGAAGGGCTCAGGGCTGGGAACTGTTAGGATGGAAATGTTGACAAACCCTGTGTATTGCCAGGACAACTTTTATTTCTGTACGGCCACACCCAGGCCTGGCCAGCACCTTCTACAACAGACTGGAGGGAGGAATCGGTTTCAAGGGGAAGCAAAGCTCCAGGCTGAAGCATCTGTCCCCAGAACCCTGGTCAGAGGTTTTGCCTCCTTTTCTTGTATTCCCAGACAGTTGGCGGGAATGATCGTCCCCACTTTGCAGATGGGAAACCCAAGTTTCAGAGAGGAAGTGACTCTCCAGATTCCAGGATAGCTTACCCCCCCCCTGGGGTTGGGGGAGCTGCAGTAGACTAGCCTGGGTCCCATGGCCTGCAGCCTCCCAGCTGCTGCATTCCACAGAACAGAGCCAGGAGCTGAGGGAGGACCAGGACAAGGTTGTTTACCCAGAGGCAAGGAGGCTCCGTGTGTGTGTGTGTGTGTGTGTGTGTGTGTGTGTGTGTGTGTGTGTGTAAAAAACAAGGAGGGGGAGATTCCTAAGGGCTGCTGGTGTGTGGGGGAGGTTTGTGGAGCAGGGTGTGGGGTGGTCCATGTGTGACATGACGGCACATTGCTGGGCAAAGGGCAGGTGAAGAGGCTGGCCCCTCTTGGTCTAAGCTGAAGAGCTGAGGAGTGTGAGGAAGAGAGGAAAGCTGCCAGCCACCTCCACCCCCTCACATACACACAAAATGGCTGGAAGGCTCTTGGCCAGGATAGCCAGAGGTGAATTAATTTCCCCAAGGCTAGCAGAGTGTGTGTGTGTGTGTGTGTGTGTGTGTGTGTGTGTGTGTGTGTGTTTTGGGGGGTGACAATGGACAGGGTGGAGCAAGAAGAAAACAAAGCAAGGGTGTGATCTGGGCAAGGGTCAGGCTTGGGGAAAGTCGCAGCAGCTCTGGCCTCCAGCTGGTCCCCAGTCTCAGTCAGGGTCAGCAGTGTTAGAAGAGGAAGCCATCTTGAGAACTCAGTACTAGGGAAAGATGGAGGCCAGGTGTGAGTCCCCTTCATGTGCCCCCCACTTTCTCTTCTGCTGTTCTCCTTGGCAGCCAGATCTGGAGGCCTGGACTCTCTATGCCAGTGTACGACAGCGGCCACTTCCTCGCCGCCACAGCTGGGAACACTGGCTTTCAGAACAAAGCTCAGTGGCCTGCTTCCCCCTGACCTCTTGATTACTGGGCCAGGAGAGGTCTGCAAAGCAGTTCCTTCATGGGACTGCTGTGGAAGCGTCCCACCATGCCTGCTTGCCTGCCTGGCCGGATCTCTCTCTCTCTCCTCTCTATCAGGGACTCTGATCCCAGGTGGCAATTCCAGTACCCCTTAGGCAGACCCTTTCTGCAGTGGAATCAATTCTGAAAGGTAGTAAAATGGGCAGAGGTGATGGGGTGGGTCTAGAGGAAGCATTGTAGATGTAAGGAAGGAACTCAGAATGGGAGAGCAGCTGGTTCTGTTGTCCCTCTTGAGAACAGCAAGCTTGGCACTGGCCCTTTAAGTGGGGGTGCCAGCCAGTGCCCTCCCCCAGCCAACCCAATTCATGGGCACACTGAGCATGTGCAAGATCTGTGCAAGTGAGGAGAGGAGGAGGTGGGGGGGGGATAGATTCCGGAGGGAGCTTCCCACCCCCTACTTCCTGTAGCTGCCCCCTCTCTCCTTCCTGGGTCTGACAAAGGAGCCCATGGTGCTTCCTCAGTCCCTTCCCCCACCCCAAACTAGGGGGCGCTGCCCTCTGGGTCTGCTGAGCTACCAAGGGTTCTGGGCAGGCCCTCTGGTCTTGGGAGGTCTCCCCAGTGCCTGGAGGTGGTGAGTGCCAGTCTGACTTCTCTGGTGTGGGCAGTGGCCAATCTGCTGCTGCTTAACGTGTTCGATCTCATTCCATCGGTGCCAGGGTTTTGTTTTGTTTTTTGTTTTTGTTTTTGTTTTAAGAGAACCCTGGGATGTTGCTCTGGAAATGAAACAGAAAGGGGTGAGGTCCCTGCCCCCACCCACCAGGAGCTTCCAGTCAGGGAGGGGAAGCAGACACCTGGGGTTCTCCTTACAGCCTATTAGCCTGGTCCAGAGGATGGAACTCAGCTTCCTCTACCTGCAACATCCAGCACCCTCCCCTACCATGGAGAAATACCCCTCCAGCCTCCCCACAACCTGGAACTCGTTTCTGTAGCATCCTCAGACCTCAGCTCCTCCTGTGCACTCGCAATCCCTGCTCCTTCCTCTAATCTTGGGACTTGTAGGTACCATTATCTTTTGTTAAATCCACGGGGAGAGCTGGGGATGTAGTTCAGTTGGTGGAAGGCTTGCTTAGTGTGCACAAAGCCCTGGGTTCGATCCTCAGCAGCACATAAACCTGGATAGTGGCTGATACTTGTCAGGGTTACAAGGTCAAGGTCATCCATCTTTATGTAAAAACCTTGTCCCAAAAAAGCGAAGATGGGGGAGCCAGAGAGATGGCTCAGTGCTTAAGAGGGCCTGCTGCTCTTCCAGAGGACCAAATTCAGATCCCAGCTCCCATGTTGAGTGGGTAATAGCTGTCTGTACTTCAGCTCCAGGAGCGCGATCCGACACCCTCTTCTGGCTCCTGTGGGTACCTGCACACACGTGGTCTCTCTCTCTCTCTCTCTCTCTCTCTCTCTCTCTCTCTCTCTCTCTCTCTCATACACACAGAGCAAAAATACATGGTAAGATTATATAACATGAAATGTACTATTCAAATGAGCAGTTCAGTGGCATTTCCATTCATAATGTATACATCCCAGCACCCCACTACTGACTGATTCCACACAGTTAAGATGAAGCCCTAAAACTATTAAGCAATTATTCTCTCCCCCAGCCCCCCTGTTCTTAGCCAGCCCTGGACGCCACACACCTGCTTTCTGTGCCTGTGTGTGTGTCCTCAGCCTAGAGAGATTCTCAAATGTCTATAGCCATACCACCCTGAACATGCCTGTCACTTCCCCCTACATCTAGGCAAGAGACTGGATGCCCATACCCAATGTATAGTCTCCCTGAGGCTGCTGTTGAGGGAGGAGCACTGGACCAGGAGTCCTCAGCCCCTCGGCTGATTCCACTTCTATTCACAGAGACTGCTTTTCATTCGTGAGGTGCAAGCAGGCGTTTCAGCCCAGGCTGAGATCCTGGGCTCTCTAGGCAAGGCTATGCCGCCTGACTTGAAAAATATATCCCCCACCTTTTATCCTTCTGGGTCCTGACTGCAAGTTTAGGCAGTGACTGTGGCCTCAGGGACAGGGTGATTCATACTGTAAGGTTTGGGGTCAGTCCCTGGAGGTGAGGAAGCCTTAGCACAGAGAGGTTGACAAAGCTGCCCAAGGCCACACCCTCTGCTGTGGAGGGTGGAGCGGGGTTTGTAGGCGGTTTTTTCTGGTTATAGCTTGAGCTCTTGACCACTCTTCCCCTTCTTTAAAGAGAAAGCAAGTTAAGGGCTTAGCCGAGTGCCAGCCGTGTGGGCAGTGTTTTAATGGAGGAGCCCGTACACTTTACGACTACTCTCCGGCATTGCGTCATCATGAACAGCTCCATTCCAAAGTGGTTCTTGGGAGCTCTTCTCAGTCCCTTATCTCTTCTAGAAGGTTTCCCCTTTGCCCCAAATACTGGCCTCTGAGGAGCTGGGAGGTGCGGCCTGACTAGAAGGCCAGGCCCTCCTGCAGGTCAGGGTGGGAGCGCAGGGGATATTTTGTCCGCCCTCCAGTTTCTCCGTGGCCCAAAGTCCATCCCCTGACCCCAGACAGAGACTTCTTTGTCAACCTTGTGGATCTGCACAGGCTTGCCTGGAAGGGGACAAGCTGAGCAGCTGGTCCCCAGTTGGCTGCTGAATCCCAGCTGTCTGTGGTCCTGGACATTCCAGAGACCACTTGCCTCTGAGACCATCTCTGGAACCCATCCAAGATGGGACACCCCAGGTTAGCCCTCAAGGCACCTGCCTTGGGCCAGGAGGATGGGTCCATCTACTGCTTCCTTCTAGCCCCTGTGGCGCCAGGGGAACATTATGAGGAAGATTAGGTTGTGGAGAACCTGCCTCTGCTGTAGCCCCAGCTTTCACAGAAGGAGGGGAAGGAGTCTCTTTATCTAATTTCAGATGGCTCCTACTCTTTCCAGGCTCCGTTCCCAGTGTCTTCCCGCGCCTCTGTGACTCCTTTGCCTCAGTGGGAGGATCCAGACAGGTTCCCTCAGGTTGTCTGGAGCCAAGCCCTGTCTGTCCTTGTGTGTGGTTGGACTGGTCAGCTCCCAGCTGCAGATCACTGAGGCCCCAGACCCCACTGCCCTTTGGAGCTCCGTGCCTAAGGGCAGGTGACAAGGCAGCAGAGTCCTCCTCCCGAGCAGATGTTATCGTCCCTCAGTTCTCCATGGGTCCAGTCCTCCACTTCTCCCCTGAGGAAGGGTTCTCTTTTCTCTGGATCCCTGGTCCAGCTACCCTTACTAACACCTACAGACTGTGTCTGTAGCCCCAGGCTTACCCACACCCCTCACTTAGGCTCCCCCTAAACCCTCACACAACCTTGTCCTTCTGGGCAATGCTTCCAGCTCAGGGTTTCAGAATCCGAGTGACATTTGCACAAACACTTTTATTTTTTACTTTTCCAACTTCTTATATAGTTACGGCCCTAACACTGTCGAAAAGTCTTTTCACTGTTACTTGAAATTCCTTGTTTCTCATAAACTTTTCTTTTCTTTTCTTTCTTTCTTTTTTTTTTTTTTTTTTTTTTTTTTCTTTTAATTTCAAGACAGGGTTTCTCTGTGTAGCCCTCCCTGTCCTAGAACTTGATCTGTAGACCAGGGTGACCTCGAACTCACAGAGATCCACCTGCCTCTGCCTCCCGAGTGCTGGGATTAAAGGCGTGCGCCACCATGGCCAGCTGGTGGTGACTTCCGCTTCTTGTGGTCTGGGGGCCCCTGGACTGGGCATTCCCCCGGGCCTTCTTCTGATGGCGTCTAGGAAGCAAGTGCGGTACACGAGCCAACTGGAGCTTTCAGAGTCGACGTCACCCTTGCCTCCTATGCCAGTGTCCCCCGAATTCTCCACCTCCCTGGAGCCCAGGGCACAAGTGGGCATTGTACCGAACAGCATCAGATCGGGCCGTATGTGCCCCGGTACTCATACACAGACCCCAAAGGGCACCTTCTCATGTTCCTGGCTGGATCTGAAGTCTGCCAGTGAGAAGATGGCACAGGTCATCAGGAACAGAAGCAGGACCGTGTGTTTATTCAAGAGTGATACACTGGGTGTGTTTGCGTCTCAAGGGGGCTGCAACAAAGGACCAGCCACTGAACAGAACAGAAGAGAATTCACTGTTTCAGAATCCTAAGGCCAGGGGTCTGATATGCTACCTGTGAAACCCGTTCAAGAAGGACCCTTCTTAGCCTCCTTTTTGGCTTCTGTCAGTTTGTTGGCAACTTTTGATCTTTTTTTTTTTTTTGAGCTGAGGATCAAACCCAGGGCATTGGGCTTGCTAGCCAAGCGCTCTACCACGGAGCTAAATCCCCAACCCAATCTTTCTTAACTTGTCAGTATACTGCTCCAGATACCCACCCACCTAGTGCTAAGACCCCAGGGCTTCATGCATGCAGGGCAAACTCTCTACTCCTTGACTTACATCTCCAGGCCTCCTGTTTCTTGTCTCCACAGGGCCTCATCCCTCTGTGAGCATCCGTCTCTGTGTCCAAATCCTCTCTTTTTAGAAGACACTGGTCCTGTTGCATTAGAGCCCTCCCTAATAGCCTTATTTTAACTTGATTACCCCAACAAAGCCCTGATTTCCAAATGAGGCTACATTCGGAGGCACTGGTTGGGGGGTAATGACTTAATCCATAACACGGTGGCTGTGTTGTGCCAGGCATATTATAGTGAGCTCTGTGGACACAATCACATGGAATTACAGCTCTAGATTTAAGTTTGATTTTTTTGTTTATTTGTTTTGTTTTTATGTGCATTGGTGTTTTGCCTGTGTGTATGTCTATGTGAGGGTGTCAGACCTCTGGAACTGGAGTTACAGACAGTTGTGAGCCGCCATGTGGGTGCTGGGGATTGACCCCTGGTCCTCTGGAAGAGCATCCAGTGCTCTCAACCATTGAGCCAACTCTCCAGCCCCTAGGTTTGATATTTATTTACTTTGACAGGGTCTCATGTATCCCAGGCTGGCTTTGAACTCTGTGTAGCTGAGGGTAACCTTGAACTCCTGTATCTCCTCCCCTACCAAGGGCTAGGCATAGACTATCCACACATGGATTTCTATACCTCATTCTTCCTTCCTCCTTCCCTTCCTTCCCGTTTTAGTCTCTGTGGCTGTGAGGAAACACCATGATCAAGAGCAGCTTGGGGAGGAGTTTGTTTTGCTTACTTCTCCATATCACAGTTCATCCTCAAAGAGAGTCAGGACAGGAACTCAAAAGGAAGGAGGCAGGAGCTGATGCAGAGGTCATGGAAGAGTTAGTGCTTACTGGCTTGCTCAGCCTGCTCCCTTATAGAACCCAGGACCACAAGCCCAGGGGTGGCACCACTCACAGTGGGCTGGGCCCTCCCACATCAATCACTAATGAAGAAAATGCCCTACAGGCTTGGCTACTGCCTGATCGTATGCAGGGATTTTCTTCAATTGAAGTTCCTTCTGCTCAGATGACTTTAGCTTGTGTCAAGTTGTCTTAAAACTAGCCAGGACACTTGATTCCTCTCTCTGTCTCTCCGTCTCTCTCTCTCTCTGGCATATGTGTCAGCGTGACGCATGTGCACATATGTGCATGTGGAGGTCAGAGGTCAATGGGGGTGTCTTCAGTTGCTGTCCCGCTTAGTGTTTTGTCTGTTTGACACACACTGCAGTCACCCGGGAAGACAGAACCTCAGCTGGGGAACTGCCTCCATCAGATTAGCCTTTGGCGTGCGTGGTCTGTGGAGCATCTTCTCCACTGATGATTGATGTGGGAGGGCCAGCCCACCTTCAGGGGCTCAGCCTCGGAGCAGGTAGTCCTGAGTTGTGTAGAAAGCCGAGCTGAACGCAAGCCAGCAAGCAGCGTTCCTCTGTGGTTCCTGCCTGTGCTCCTGCCCGAACTTCCCTCAACGACTGAATAAACCCTTGCCTCTCCAAGTTGCTTTTGGTCATGGTGTTGTCTATCACAGCGACAGGAAGCAGACTAGAACACCGCAGATTTTGAGATAGGGTCTCACACTGAACTTGGACCTCACTAGGTTGGTTGGCCCAAGAGTTCCAGAGATCTTCATGTCTCTGTGCCAGCCACACGATTCTGGGGTTATGAGTCCCGGCCACTGTGAGGCTGTTTACGTGAGTGCCAGGGACCTGAACTCAGGTCCTCAGGCTTTTGCAGCAAGTACTTAACTAAGTTATGTTCCCAGCCACTTTAATAGTCTTTTTCACTTATAGCCTTCCTTTTTTATTATTTAATTTTTAATTATTTTATTTTATTATTTTTTTTGGGGGGTGCGGTTTTTTCGAGACACAGTTTTTCTGTTTAATAGCCTTGGCTGTCCTAGAACTTTTAGACCAGGCTGGCCTTGAACTCACAGAGATCATCCTGCCTCTGCCTCCTGAATGCTGGGATTAAAGGCATGTATCACCATTCCCGGCCTAAATTTTTATTTTTATTTTATGTGTATGGGTATTTTACATGTGGGTATGGGTATGTCTGTGTACCATGTTTATGCTTGTGGAGGTCAAAAGAGGGTGTCAGGCCGGGCGGTGGTGGCGCACGCCTTTAATCCCAGCACTCGGGAGGCAGAGGCAGGCGGATCTCTGTGAGTTCGAGGCCAGCCTGGTTTCCAAAGCGAGTTCCAGGAAAGGCGCAAAGCTACACGGAGAAACCTTGTCTCGAAAAAAACAAAAAAAAAAAAAAAAAAAAAGAGGGTGTCAGATCCCCTGGAACTGGAGTTACAGATGGTTGTGAGTCACCATGTAGGTGCTGGGAATCAAACCCGGGTCCTCTGGAAGAGCTGCCAGTGCTCTAACCACTGAGCCATCCCTCCAGCCCCACTTATACCCTTCTTCTAAATACCACCCTTCATTTATGAAGCATTCCAGAGAGTTCATGATGTTTTTATTCATCTGGGTTTCCTTGGGCCTGATTGCCAGGTCCCCACTTCACAGACGGAGAAACAGCATTTCAGAGAACTAATGGGCTTGTATAGGGACCCGTGAGGAATAAGTTGTAACACAGGCAACAAGTAGCAGTAGTCAGCCCTTGCTAGATGGCAGCCAGTATAAGCTGTGTCCCCTCCTTGCCATTTGGTCCCCACAGACAGACTGTAGGGAAGAGGTTGAAGCCAGCATGGGGCCTTGGCCTGTGAGCTCAGCACTTGAGGTAGACACGGGGGATAAAGAAATCAAGGTCAGCCTTAGTTATTGGCTGTGTAGTGAATTGAAGGCCAGCCTGGGCTACCAAACTAAAAGAAGAGGAAGCAGCCGAATTAGGAGTACTCCAAGACCAAGTGGCTGATAAGAGATTGCAGAGGCCTCTGAACCCAGGCGGTCGGCTCAGCCTTCGGCTCTTCACTGTGCGGCTCATATAGTGATGCACATCTGATGTGTCTCTCTTGTCCCTCTGCTTTGCAACAGCAAGTCAGGTCTTTGCGTGACCCTAGCAGAGGCCCACGTCCGCTTCTGGTCTGGTGCAGAGATTGTCCCCCAGGGCCTTGGGTGGTGCTAAGCCCTCCGGTCTGTACGTACGGGAGCAGTATGCACTCTTGCCCTCTGAGCCATCTCTGTCACCCTGGCCTGGAACTCTCGACCCTTCTGCCTCATTCCTCTGAGCACTGACGTCACAGACTCCAGCCAGGCCCCACTGTGTGTCCTGCACACTCACTGCACAGTGTGGCAGTGTTAGGAGCAGGGGGCCGGGTCAGTGAGGGTTAGATCACAGGGATGCAGAATGAAGGGCTCTCTAGCCCATCAGTCTGAATTGCGTTGTTGACGGGGTAGGGCTGAGACGAAAACAACTCTCCATTTTCCTGCCTCAGTTTCCACGTGCTGGGTTTACAGGTCTGTGCCACCATGCCTGGCTACATCTGTTTGTGTTTTGTAAATTACTCAGTCTGTGGTGTTTTGTCCTGGGACCAAATGGACTACAATATGGAAGTGGGTGAGCAGCAGCCTACCCTCTTCTGGGCCTGGTTGGTATTTCCCTTCAGTATGGCCTGGATGACAGGCAGTCTTAGTGAGCTGTTCTCCTGAGGGAGATCCTGCGTGTAAAATCCCTCCCTTCGTGTAATTTTGTTGTCTCAGAGTCTCACACAGAGGCTGATACAAATAGAGTTGCTGTTGTTTGTCTTCTTTTTACTTACAAAGATTTCTTCCAGATGGCTCAATGGTTAAGGACACTTGCTGCTCTTCTAGAGGACCCAAATTTGGGTTCCAGCACCCACTGGGTGACTCAAAGCTATCTGTAACTTCAGCCCCAGGGGATCCAAAATCCTTCTCTGGCTTCTGTGGGTACCCCCCCCCAATACACAGAATGAAGTAATAAAGTACATCTTTACAGTTTTTAATTTGTTTGTTTGTGTGGGGGTGGCATACATGTGTCACTGTGAGCACATGAGGTGAGAGGCCAAGATTGGCATGGGTTCTCTTCTATCGTGTGAGTACTGAGAGTCTGACTCGGTCAGCCTCGGCAACAAGCGCCTTCCCCGCTGAGCTATCTCATTGCCCACAAAGAGACCTTTTAAACTTTTTGTGCAGTGGCAGGGGTGGGGTGTTGAGAAAGGATTTCTCCTGCCGTCCTGGAACTCTCTCTCTGGATTAGACTGACTTCTAACTCAGAGATCCGCCTGGCTCTGCCTCCAGAGTGCTGAGATTAAAGGCGTGCGCCACCACTGCCCCACGAATAGACTTTTGAGAGTGGTTCTCTGGTATCCCAGGCTGGTCTCAAATTTGCTGTGTGTCAAAAGATGACCTTGAACTCCTGATCCTCTTGCCTCTACCTTGCAAGGGCTGGAGTGACAGGCATGTACTGCTACGCATGGCTACAGATGGGCTTATTTTTTCAATATGAGACTGATAAAGGAGTGAGTGAGGAACTAATAAGTGAGTGACCAGGGAATGGTTTCTTTGATTTCAGCCTGGTAGGGAGGTTGCTGGTGCCAAGAGGACAGATGCCAAGGGCTGGCTTGGGTGCTCTAGCTGGTGGCGGACCTCACCTTCATGCCTGTCAATGAGGGCCAAAGCCTTGCTCTGCAGACAGTCGTGCCGTTGTGGGCTTCCCACTTCCCCTGGCCGTGGCACTGTTCACAGCCCTCCAGCTGCTTGCTCGGAGGTCCATCAACTCCTCAGCTGCCTCAGAAATAAGACCTGTTTTTCCTCTTCTCTGCAGAAGTCAGACCCTGAAAGCCTGTGAAACCTTGAGCATGCCTCGCAGGCAGCTCCCTCTCTGCCAGGCAGCTCAGGCAGCTGCTGTTTGCATTCCTTGAGCCCCTCTCAGAGAGGGGCAGCCTCAGAGAGGGGCTGCCTCAGAGCTGGGCCTGCCTCAGAGCTGGGCATGCTTCAATGGGTTTTGAGTGGTGGGAAGTGCTTTTCTCAGAGGCTGCATCCCACTTGGGGGCCCAATAGCAGACAAACTGTCCTTATAATTAGTGGCTTCGCTGCTCACAAAGACAGTGTGCTGATGCTTGCTCGTTGTATTTCTTGCAGCGTGCACATCTATGCTACACCCCATTTTCATGAGCTTGTGGCTCAGAGAGCCTCCATTTCTGTCCCAGGATGAGACAGAAGAGTCCGGTTACAACCTGGCTTGGTGACATATACCTATACACCCAGCACTCAGGAGGCGAAGATGATCAGGATTTCAAGGCTGCCCTCAGCTACATAGAGAGTTCCAGGCCAGCCTGAGCTACATGAGACAGGGTCTCAAAAAATAAAGCAAGGGAACTGGAACTGGGAAGACAGTTTGGTCAACAAAGTGTTTACAGTGAAAAAGTTGTTCTTTGTGTGTGCATGTGCATATCCGTACAGAACACACACTAAAAATAACAAATATATAAATTAAAGCCAGGCATGGTGATTTGTGCTTGTAATCCCAGTGCTGGAGAGGTGGAGACAGGTGGGTCCCTGTGGCTCTCTAGTTAGCCAGCCTAACCTTCTAGGGAGTTGCAGGCCAGTGAGAGACTCTGCCTTAAAAAATAAGGTAGAAAACACCATGGGAACGACATCTGAGCTTAACCACAGGCCTCAGCATGTGTTTGTACACACATGTGCAGATATCTCCACCATATATACACAGCACACACAAAGAATCAAGTTACATGTATCATACAGGTAAGTTTTATGAGGATGGGGAGTTTTATGAGTTTATTTATTTATTTTATTTTTTGAGAGTAAACCATGTTCATTTATTGGCATAGTCAATTTATCAACAAGGGTAGTTTTGTCCCCAGGAGGAGAGGTTGATTTCAATCTGCTATAACAGGTACCCACAGGTCTTCACCTCGACGATTCGGCAGTTCATGCTTCAGTCAGGCAAGGCTACTCCTTCTTCACTTTCACGATCTTTACGCTGCTGCCGGAAGTCTTCTCAGCGTTTGCTTTGAACCCAGTCTTCAGGGCACCCCTCACTGCCTTTGCACAGATCTGGGAGAACCAGATGTAGCTGAGTCCAGCCTGCCACCATGGTGTTGCGAGCGAGCCGAACCCCTGGGTCACTTCAGAGTCGCCTCAGCTGGGACCGGCCGCAGGAAGGTCAGGCCGTTTGAATAGTCTATTTATTTATTTATTGTTACTATAGTTTTGTTGTTTTTTTGAAACGCTCTCCAGCTGGCCTGGAACTCCCTATAGAGACCATGCTGGCCTTAGACTTACAAGTTGCTTCTGGCTCTCCAGTGCTAGTACTAAAAGTATGTGCCACCACACCTAGCAAATTTGGGTGTTTTGAGACTGGATCCCATTATGTGGCCCCAGGCTGTCCTTGAACTCAGTGGTCCCCCTGTGTGGGTGCTGGTATTATAGACAAGAACACTAGCTTTACCAGTTTTGGTAAATCTAGATAGTTCTTACCATTGTGTTCATTTTGTTTTTCTGAATACTTGATATTTTTCTTTTTTTTTTCTTCCTTTTCTTTTTTTTTGAGACAGGGTTTCTCTGTGTAGCTTTGCTCCTTTCCTGGATCTCACTCTGTAGACAAGGCTGGCCTCGAACTCACAGAGATCTGCCTGCCTCTGCCTCCTAAGTGCTGGGATTAAAGGCGTGCGCCACTACCACCCGGCTTGATATTTTTCTGATTAATGTATTTCATAATTAAAGGATTTTAGCTAGGCATGGTGTTAGAGACCTGTAATCTCAGCTACTTTAGGAGACTGAGGCAGAAGGATCACAAACTCAAGGCTTCTAACTAAAAGTGTGTGTGTGTGTGTGTGTGTGTGTGTGTGTGTGTGTGTGTGAGAGAGAGAGAGAGAGAGAGAGAGAGAGAGAGAGAGAGAGAGAGAGAGAGAAAGAGAGAGAGACACTTGGGAGATGGCTCAGTGGGTCAAACATTTCCCATGTAAGTATAAGACTGCAGCTTAGGATCCCCGGAACCCACATAAAAATGCTTGACAGGTATGATGGTCTACCTGTAATCCCAGCGTATAGAAGGCAGCTGGCTAGCCAGACTAGCTGAAACAGCAAGCTCTAAGTTCAGGGAGAGACCCTACTTCAGTATAGAAGGTGCAGTATAACTGAGAAGACATCTGATGTCAGTCCCAGTCCTCCACAAACACAGATATACAAATGACATGCCATGTGCACATGAAATTCCAAATACAGAGTGAGTTTTATTTTTTGGTTTTTCGAGGCAGGGTTTCTCTGTGTAGCTTTGCACCTTTCCTGGAACTCAATTGGTAGCCCAGACTGGCCTCAAACTCACAGAGATCCGCCTGGCTCTGCTGGGATTAAAGGCGGCCGCCGCCCGGTCAGAGTGGGTTTTATTTGAATAGGAAAGAAGGTGCTAAGATATGCACAAGGAAATTCCAAATGGTTTTCTTGCGCGCACACACACATGTATTTAGACACTAGATATCAACTTCAGGTGTCATTCAAGACTATTCATTTCAGTTTTTGGCTTTATGATTGTATTTATTTTTTGGTGTGAATGTGTGTACAGGTGCCTGCAAAAGCAAGAGGCATTAGACTGCCTGGAGGTATTTACAGGCAGTTAATGACCTGCCCAGTGTGGATGCTAGAAACCAAACCCTGGTCCCCCGCAAGAACGGTATACTCTTTTAACCCTGAGCCGTCTCTCCCTACACCTTGTTTTTTTGAGGCAGGGTCTCTCACTTTGGCCTGGAATTCTCCAGTTAGGCTAGGCTGGCTAGCCAGCAAATTCCAGAGCCCCAGTTGTCTTTATCTTCCTAGAACTGGGATTATAAACGTGCACCACCACACCCTGCCAGGGTCTCTATATGTAGCCCTGGCTGTCCTGGAACTCCCTATGTAGATCAGGCTGGCCAGATCTGCCTGCCTCTGTCTCTTGAGTGCTGGTACAAAACATTACTTCTGGTTTTTGAAATAGGGTCTCAAATAACCTAGACTACTCTCACAGTTCCTGTGGCTTGAAGTAGCCTGGAGTTGGAGACAGTTGTGAACTACCATGTGGGTACTGGGAACCGAACCTAGGTCCTCTGGAAGAACAGTCAGTGCTCTCACCAATGAACCATTTCTCCAGCCCTCTACCTTATTTTTTGACATAGTCAGTCAGTCAGTCAGTCAGTCAGTCTGTCTGTCTATCTATCTATCTATTTTGATTTTTTTTTAAAGATTTATTTATTTATTATGTATACAGAAGAGGGAGCCAGATCTCATTACAGATGGTTGTGAGCCACCATATGGGTGCTGGGAATTGAACTCAGGACCTCTGGAAGAACAACCAGTGTTCTTAACCTCTGAGCCATCTCTCCAGCCCCTATCTATCTATTTTGAAACAAATTCTGTCTATCTTGCAACTCTGGTTGCCTTGGAACTCACTCTGTAGACCAGGCTGGCCTCAGACTTATAGAGATCCTCTTACCTCTGTCTCTCAAGTGCTGGGATTAAAGGTATGTGCCACTATGCCTGGCTTTATTTATTTTCACTTTTTATTTATTTCATATTAATTTTGAGTGTGTGTTTGTGTGTGTGCATTTGTATGTGAGTGTAGAGAATGTATGCATATGTGCACATGTGGGAAACGGAGGAGGACATTGAATGTCCTGCCCTACCACTCTGCGCCTTAGTCTCTTGAGACAGGGTCTCTCACTGAACCTGGAGCTAGGCTGGGTGGCCAGCCAGCCCCAGTGATCCCCCTGTCTCCACCTTCCCCACAGGCCTGGGGTTACAGGTACATGAGACCATACCTAGCCTTTTTTTTTGTGTGTGTGTGGGTTCTGGGGATTTGAACTCAGGTCCTCATGCTTGGGCAGCTGGCACTTTTACCCACTGAGCCGTCTCCCCAGCTGGGAGAGTCTCTCATGGAACCTGGAGCTCACTGACTCAGCTGGGCAGCAAGCCTTAGGTCCCCTCCTGTCTCACCTGTTGACTTCTGCGATGATGGGTACAGGCCACTGCACCTGTCATCGTGTTTAGTGTGGGTGTTGGGGATTGAATTCAGGTCCTCATGTTTTTGGGACAGGCTCTTTACTGACATGCACATAAAAGAGAAAGAAATATACCTTCAATATAAATAATTCTAAGTCACCTGTAGAGCTTACGGACTCTTCCAAGCCTATACACTTGTGTCACTATTCCTGATGAAGAAACAGTGTCAGCATCTAGAACATTCCAAGCCTGCCCTTCATTGCTGGGTCCCAAAGATAACCTGCATGCTGACTTCTGACGTAGATTAGTTGGCTGTTTTGGAACTCCCTGTGAAAGTAAACAAGGTATTTCTGTCTTTTGTGCTTTTTCTTTCCTTCAGTGTTGTTTGTGACATTTTTCCTTGTTATGAAGATCAGCAGTCCATTCGTTTTCATTGCTGTATAGTACTCTATCATATGACTGTGCTAAAACACACTTGTTTGAGCGTGTTAAATGGCTCATTGGGTAAAGGCTCACCAAGCCTGGTGACCTGAGTTTGAACCCTGAGACCCACATGATGAAAGGAGAGAACCAAATCCCACAAGTTGTCCTCTGAACCTTCTACACATGTGCTGCTGTATACACACACACACACACACACACACACACACACACACACACACACACACACATCATGAATACATTAAGAATGTCAAATAATAAGTGTGAGCCTGGAATGGTGGCATACACTTTTAATCTAACACTTGGTAAGCAGAAGCAGGTACATTTCTGTGAGTTCAAAGCCTGCCTGGTCCACATAGTGAGTTCCAGGCCAGTAAGGCTACACAGAGAGATACTGTCTCAAAAAAACAAACAAAAAAAAAATGTAAGTATGTTTAGTTACTTTGCGAGGACTGGATATGTGGATTCTGGCTGGTTAGGTTATTAAGATGGGCAACATTCCTTTTCTGGTTCTCATGTCCGCTTCCCTCTCAGGCTTGTATCTAGTTGAATTTTGGGTCTTTCTGTCTTTACATACACATGTTCAACCACAACAGAAACTGCTCCACAGCCTCAGCCTCGCCAGCTCAGCAGAAGAACTCTTTGCTTCTCATCTCATGCAAAACCCAGTGCTATTTGCTCTTCTTTCTTTTTAAAAAAGACATATTTGTTTTAGGTGTATGAATGTTTTGCCTGCATGTATGTATGTGTACCACATGCCCATGGAAGTGAGAAGAAGGAGTTGGCTCCCCTGGAACAGATGGTTGTGAGCTACTGTGTGGGTGCTGGGGATGGACTTCCTTTTTTACCCTTTTTCTTTTCTCTATCCCCATCTCCCCCTTTTCTCAGGCTCTCACTAAAGCCCAAACTCAGATCTCTGTATGATAGACTTAAAAATTACTTTTATTTATGTGTCTTCATGAGTTTATATGTGTAGCATGTATGTGCAGGTACTTTCAGAGGTCAGAGGCATTAGGTCCCTTGGAGTTACAGGGAGTTGTGAACTGCCAGATGTGGGTGCTGAGATCCAAACTCAGGGCCTCTGGGAGAACAATGAAGTGTTCTTAGATGCTGCTGAGCCATCTCTCCAGATCCCCCTGCCCCACACCTCCCCCCTCACTATGCAGCCTTGGCTCTTGGCTCTCCCGCTTGAGTGCTGGGACTAAAGGCATGGACTACAACACCTAGCCAACATTTCATTGATTAATTAATGAGACAGAATCTCTCTCTCTTTTTTTTTTTCTTTTCTTTTTTTTTTTTGTTTTTTTTTTTTTTTTGTTTTTTGAGACAGGGTTTCTCTGTGTAGTTTTGGTACTTGTCCTGATCCCACTCTGTAGACCAGGCTGGCTTTGAACTCATAGAGATCTGCCTGGCTCTGCCTCCCGAGTGCTGGGATTAAAGGCATGCGACACCACCACTCAGCCAAGACAGAATCTCTTGTAGCTCAGGCTGGCTTAGAACTTCCTATGTAGCTAAGGAAGGCTTTAAATTTTTGATCTTCCTTCTCCTACCTTCCACATGCTGGGATTACAGGCATGTAATCTATCATAACACAGTACCGTGTGCTACCATGCCCAGTTTATGCAATGGTGGGGATCGAACCCGGGGCTTTATGCATGCTAGGCAAGCACTCTGCCACTGGGCTACATCCCCAGCTGTAGACACTTTCATTACTTTTTGGTTGTCATCGTTTCCTCCTGTGTCAGTTATTTTGGCACTGGCCATGATAAACACATAAGAAAAACAGCTTCCAAGGGCAGAATTCTTTATTTTGGTTCATGGTTCCAGAGATCTTGGTCCATTATTCTCGGCTCTGTTGATTCTGGGCCTAGGGGGAGCAGAACATTGAGGTGCTGGTGGGAGAAGAGGAGGGGGAGAGGAGGAAGAGGAGGAGGGGGAGAAGAAGAGGGAGAAGAAGGGGGAGGAGGAGGAGGGGGAGGCGGTGGCGGAGGTAGCTGTTTACCTCAAGTCCAACAGGAACCAGAAAGCAAGATAGAATCAGGGTCCAGGAATGATCTTCGAAACATACACCTAGTAACCGACTTGCCTTAGCTAGAATTCACATCCTAAAGCGGCTGCCAATTCCAAAAGCACCCCAGTGGAGAACCAAGCCTGTCTACACAGGAGTCTGTGTACACATGAGCCTGTGTGGACACGTCACCTTCAAACCACAGCATGGGGCCAGTGATGACTCATGAGATAAGGTGCTGGCCCTGTTTTCCGGCCTGACGACTAGAGTGGAAGAAGAGACGTGACCCCACAAGGTTGTCCTCTGGTCTCCACACCGCGGGCATGGCGTGCATGCACCCACATTCGCATGTATACCATGTACATACACACAGTAATAATAAATAAGAAATTAAAAATCCAGGCGTGGTGGTGCACATCTTTAATTGCAGCATTTGGGAAGCTGAGGTAGGCAGATCTCTGAGTCTGAGGCCAGCCTGGTCTCCATAGTAGTTCCAGGCTAGCCAGGGTTAGAGTGAGATCCTGTCTCAAAACAAATAACAACAAACGCAAGCAACAAAATTCCACAAGACTTCATTTTGCTATGTAGTTCAGGCTGCCTTTGAATGCTCCATCTTCTTGCCTAAATGTTGAGACTATAGGAAGACATGCCTATAGGCACATGCCATCAACACCTGACCTGGTTACTTGTTTTCCTTGCTTTTTAAATGTTAAATTTGTTGGAAAGTCAGGCATAATGGTGCACACCCATTATCCCAGCACTTCCTAGGTGAGTGGGTGGAGACAGGAGGATCAGAAGTTGAAGGCCAGCCTCAGCTACATAGTGGTTTGAAGATAGCTTAGACTGTGTACGACTTGTGTCAAAGAAAACCCAAACCCAAACAAACAAACAAGAGGCTAGTGAGAAGTATTGTCTAAGTGCGTGAGATGCATCTTTATTTTCCTCTCCTGTCAGCTCCATTAGGAAGGAGCTGCTGTTACCTGGATTTTCCTTGTTTGCTTTGTCAGGGTCTCTCTCTGTAGCCCTTGGCTGGCCTAGAATTCACTGTGTAGACCAGGCCAGCCTTGAACTCACAAAGATCTGCCTGTCTCTGCCTCCTAGGTGCTGGGATTAAAAACCACCGCTACCTTGCCCCAGTATATTTATGTTAACTTTGTTTTATACATGAGAAACTGACTCTGAAGTCAAAAAATAAGTCTCTCTTTCCTTCTTACCACCTCTCTCCATTTTTCCTTCCCTCCCATTTCCCTCCTCTGCTCAGGAGCCTCAAATGCTACGGACAAATCCTGCCACCTAAAGACTTTAAGAGCCAGGTGATGGTGGTGCATACCTTTAATCCCAGAGCAGAGGCAGAGAGGCAGAGTCAGAGTCAGGTGGGTCTCCGGACCTCCATGGAGGAGAGATGGCCAGCCTGGTCAACAGTGAGTTTCAGGACAGCCAAGGCTACACAGCAAAACTCTGTCTCGAAAAACAAAACCAAACCATGACAAGAACAAAAATGAATTTCTTTAAGAACACAGCGTGAGCCTATTGCATGGCCTTGGCCTTCCTGTCCCCCAGTCTGGTAGAAGTGAGGTCCCAGGAAGACAGACACTGGAACTGGTGAGAGAAATCCAGTAAAGGAATTTTATCCCAGGTGGACCCTGATCCCAAAGAGGAACGAAGAGCCCGCTCTGTTGGGAGGTGTCACTGAGAAGCACAGGGTGGAAATGGACCCTTGGACAAGTCACCAGATGATAATGAATGGCACCTTTGATGGTCCCAGTCAGGATTTGCCGGGCCTGCTAGCATCGGGTAAATGTCCGAGGGAAAACTCGGAAGGTGGGAAGGTGCTGAACGGCCAGTCCTTCCTGGAGGCCAGGGGTGGGTGGACTCAGTCCCCTTCACCTGAATGTGGGCAGGCCAGCAAAGCACTGAAAAGAACAGTCCCTGCTCTGGAGACCGCAGGAAGGCTGAGGGCATTGCCAGCCCCTCCTCCACCCCCGCACCTAGACCTGCCTGTCAACCCTTTGCAACGCTACCCTGCCCCCTGGATCCTGCCGAAGGAACTGGAGTCCAGGACTTAAAACTCTGAATAGGCCCCAGCAGGGCAGGCGTGGGATGGGCTGAAAACATGTTTGTTTTGAACGACTAGATAGAGCTGCCCAGGAGGAGGAGGGAGGAGGGAGGAGGGAGGAGGAGGATAGGGGCGGAGGGAAAGGGAAGATTAATTTGCTACTTAGACTCTAGGGCCAGGAATTGAATGAAGCCTGCCCACGACACCTCCTGCCCTTCTCTTGGCATCATGGGAAGGGTTGGTGGCCTTGGGGCATCCACGGTAGGGAGCGAAGGCATAGGAAAGCCGAGAGCCGGAAGCCAGGTTCGGGAGGATGAGCGAGGCTACTCACAGCTCCTGGGCCCGGAGTTCTGGAAGAAAAATCCAAGGGCTGACCGGCTCCAGGTCCCAGTGAGCTCAGTCAGGTTCTGCCAGTGCCGACTCAACAGCGCCACCTGCTGACTGGGCCCTCACTGCAGGGCAGGCCTCCCCCACAGCCCTGGGACCCGGTGGGTGAGTCACTCCTGGCCTGGGTCCCTGGCCACTCCAGCTGTCAGATCAGAAAATGTCGGCAGCCTAGGAAGGAATGTTCTGAAGCGGCCTTTCCGGCCACCTGTGCCCCTCTCTCATTCTACCCTGTGCGCCCGGGACGCTGCTGGTTCTAGCCAGCTCTGGCTGGGAAACACCAGACTGAAATCTCTAACTTTGGAAGATCCCTGGTTTGGATAGCTGTTTTACCCTTTTGCCTGCAGAACTTGGGGCTGGAGTGGATCGAACTCAGGACTTCGTGCATGCTAGCAAGTGCTCTACTGAGTACACCCACAGTCTCTTTAGCTTGGTTGTCCTGGAGCTCATGTTGTAGATAAGACTGACCTCAAACTCAAAGAAATCCTCCTGCCTCTGCCTCCCAAGTGCTGGGACTAAAGGCGTGCGCCACGCACCCAGCTTCCTTCCAGTTCTTGCTTTTGCTTCTAACATGATGATCTGATGTGGCTGGTCTTGCCCTTCCTCCCAGGGCCATTTTGTATCCTTAGTATGTGGCCTGAAGCCGTCAGGATCCTGCCGGCCCCAGATCCCCACTGTCCCTCTTTAGCTCCACACCCCTCATTCTGGTCATCTCAGATGTGGTGTTTCTCCCAGCAGGCCATTCCCATCGTGCTCTTCATGTGCTCTTTCCCCTGAAATCGCCGATTTCTTTCCTGTCCCACCATTACTCAGTCAAATGCCATTCTTACCGTGAAGCCGTCCCAACCGCCTAGGTGTACTCTGCCCTTACAGCAAGGTAAGAAAGTACCACTCTTGGTTCTCCCAACACGGTATCCTTCCCCATAAGTAAGTAGTCCCCTATGCATCCTGCTTCACCTGCTAGACCACCAGTGCCCAACAGAATTTATTCATTTGTGTTTTTTTTTTTGGGGGGGGGGCGGGGAAAGAGGACTGGATTCCATGTTGTTGTAGTCCAGACCGGCCTTAAATTCACGATGTAACTGAAGATGATCTTGAACTCTTTATCCTCCTGTTGCCAAGTGCCAGGATCCTAGGCCTGTGCTATCCCTTGGGGCTCCGGCAGAAGCTCCTTGGATGATGGAAATGGTTTCTTTCTGCCCTGTCCAGCATGGTACCACTGGCCACAGGGTCTGTTGAGCACCTAAAATGTGACATAGAGTGGCCGAAGAATTGAGTTTTAAGTTTTATTTCATTTGATTCATTCATATTTCAATAGCCAGGGGCTGGAGAGATGGCTCAATGGTTAAGAGCATTTATTCTTGCAGAGGACCCGGGTTTAGCTCCCTGTGCCCAAATGGTGGTTCACAACCATCTGTCACTCCAGTTCCAGAGGATCCAAAGGCCTCTTCTAGTCTCCTGAGCTCTAGACACACATATGGTATACATATATACATTCAGGAAAAATTCTCATACTCACAAAATAACTAATCTTTAAAAATTTCAATAATCACACGTGGCCTAGTTGTGGGGAATGGAGGAAGAAGCCCTGAGTATGTGAAGTCCTGAGTGAATGGGTGCTGCCATGTCAAGGACCCTCTCCTGAGACCCTTCTTGTTCATGAGTGGGTGTTGATAGGGTGTGCAAGAAATGTCCACCATTATCTCCTCCCCCACCAAAAAAAAAAAAAAAAATTACTGCCTGAAGACGGCTCCTCCCAGAAGGCTCCCCTCACAGGCCCCTCCCCTCACAGGCTCCTCCCCTCACAGGCTGCTCCCCCCCCACAGGCTCCTCCCCTCACAGGCTCCTCCCCTCACGGGCTGCTCCTACTGAGATTAATTAAACCTATGTCCTTGATTCGGCTGTTGACCATAAACCCCACCTCCTTGTTTATCATGGTGCAATTACCTCCGCCTCTCTGTTCAACTCTACATAATAAACATGCAGCGCTTGCAAGGTGCTTCAGATTCTGCATCAAAGAGCCCAGTTCTCTCGCCCTCAGCTTTTCTGTGTGTCCTTCTGTGTTTCTTCACTCCCTCACTCCCCCTGTCAGGTCTGTTCCCGGAGCTGTGCAAACCATGCAGGAGCCAGTGGCTACCATGTTGGATAGCAAAGGAGTAGGCTATCCTAGGCACCTGGATGCCTCAGGGTTCCCTGCTCAGAGGCTCCTGAGCCCCCACGTATGTGAGGAGTGGGTCTGAGGTTAGCCTCAGTGATCCCTGTGGCACAGAGCCCTGGGCTACTTTCTTTTCTTTTTTCTTTTTTCTTTTTTGAGACAGGGTCTCTCTATGTAGACCAGGTTGACCTTGAACTCACAGAGATCCGTTGCTTCCTGAGTGCTGGGATTAAAGACATGTGCCACCATGCCTGGTCCTTGTCTATTTTTTCCCTCTCCATTCCTGTCTCTGATCTATCATCTTCTTGACTTTGGACAAGTTACCCAGTCTCCCTGGGCCCAAATTTTTCCATCTGTACACAATGGGGCTGCCTTATTGTTTTGGGTTGCTATAACAGAACACCCAAAGCTGGGTCATTTATAAAGTAATGAAATTTATTTATTACGGATCTGGAGATCGGTGCTTCAACAGTGATGGCTGCCCCGGGTGACGCCTTATTATAATGCAGGGGAAGCCATCCCGTGGCAAGAGCATACACAGGGGGCTGAACTTGCTACTGTGATGACGACAGTGATCTCTTCATGAGATCATTCAAATGCGGGTGTCTCTAACCGACCCTTACAGTCTCACTTCCCAAAGTTGTGCCCAAGATTAAGTTTCCGACACATGACCTTTGGGGAACTCATTCAAACCAGAGTGAGTGTTAATATTAGCAGCCTTTGCCTGTTACTCTGCGGACTATGTTAATGAGATGCTTCCATGATGTCTGTGTGCCGCAGGTCTTCCATAGAGGTCCATTCCGCATTCATTAACTCTTCAGTGTGTGCCAAGTACACGACACATGACCCTCAGCCCTCCTTCTTCACTTAGCCCGGCGGCTGAGCAGGAGCAGGCCGTGAGACAGGGGCTCTCTGCACTAGTTTGTGTGGGATTCAGGGTTCCGAAAGGATTAACCCAATTTTCCTGTTCTGACTGCATTGGCAGAGCTGATTAAGACAGATGGGTGGTGCACACCTGTAATCTCTGCACTCAGGAGACTGAGGCAGGAGGATGGCAAGTGTGAGATGTGTCACTGAGAAAGATGTGCCAAATGTCTCTGCAGGTGGCTGTTTCAGAGACTAAGACATTTAATGTAAGATTGAATGGGGTGTGGTGGCAGCGTCCACAGATAGTCCCACTTGGAAGGCTGAGACTGGAAAGTCTGAGGACAGTCTGGGATCCACAGTGAGACCCTGCTTTAAAAAGGAAGGAAAGGGGAAGGAAGGAAGGAGGGTGGGGATGGGTGATAGCTCAGTGGTTAAGATTTGACTGCGCCGGTAGGATTTGCTGAAGGAGGCGGAGGCAGGAGGATCACCAGTTCGAGGCCAGCCTGTATTATTAAAATTTATATTAAAAAAAAAATATTTGACTGCTCTTGCAAGAGGCCCGGAGTTCAATTCCCAGCACCCACATACTAGCTCAAACCACCCTTAACTCCAGTCCCAGGAGATCTAATACCTTCTGATCTCTGCAGACACCAGACACATAAGTGGTTCACACACATACATTCAGGGAAAACACTCATACAAAAAAAAAAGTAAAAATTCAAACAAACAAAAACCAAGAAAAGGTCTGTTTCTGGGAAGCTTTTTTTTTTTTTTTTTTTTTTTTTAAACTAGATCTACCAGTTCAGAGGGAGGTGATTTAAATCTCTTCTGTGTTGTGGGGTGGGTGGGAACCCTTGTGCTTGCTAAGCAAGTGCTGTATACTATTGGGCTCCACCCCCAGCCCATTATCTTTTTTTTTTTTTTTTTTTTTGAGTGCTGGGATTAAAGACATGTACCATGATACTTGGCCCTATCCCCCATTTTCTTGATACAGACTGAAGCAAGCAAGATGGGCATCTCTGTCCCAACATCATGCCTATTATTATTATCATCATTATCATTTATTAGCACCCAAGTCCAATTAGTGCTGACCTAAGCACATGGGTGTAGAGCCATTCACTGGGGGTCTGGGGCAACCTACTAGAAGTCACATGATCCCCCAGAAATGAGTCTCCCCCTCTCAGTAGCCATCAACTGCCAATAGCTTCTCAGAGGGGGGAACATGGGGAGCACCCCCGAAGGCCTTGAACTTTTACATCATCTTGAAATACTGGGATTACAAGCCTAGGCCCCCAGCTCTGGCTTGTGTTTCTTTCTTTCTTTTTCTTTCTTTTTTTTTCTTTGAGACAGACTCTTGCTTTGTAGCCCTGGCTGGCTCAAGTTCACCATGTAACCCAGGCTGACCTTCACAATCCTTCCATGTCAGCCTCCCAAGTACTGAGATTACAGGCGTGTGCTGGAATGCTTGGTGCCTTTAGCTTTGTGTGGGATGCCCCTGTGGGATGCTTCCCTCTGTGTCCACAGGGTTAGGCCAGAGGAGGTCAGGTATCTGGGTCTATCATTTTCTGCCTTAGTCCCTTGAGACAAGGTCTGTCCAAAGCTGGAGCTTGCAAGCTTTTTGATAGACTAGCTGGCTAGCAAGCCGATAGACTGTCTCCCATCTCTCCTAGCACTGAACTTTGTGTACACATACCCAGCTTTATTTTTATTTTTAATTTTTATGGTACTGAGTTGCAAACTCAAGTGCTCATGTTTATGTAGCAATCTCTCTTAGCCACTGAGCCAGCTCCCCGGACCACAGTTTGCTTTTGTTTTTTTTTAAAGATTTATGTTTTACACTTTAGGTGTGTGGATGTTTTGCCTGCATGTATGAATGTGCACCGTGTGTGTGGTGCTCTCAGAGGCCAGGAGATGGCGCTGGCTGGATGCCCTGGCCTTGGAGTTACCCATAGTTGTGAGCCACCATGTGGGTGCTGGGAACTGGAACCGGGGTCCTCTGCAGGAGCAGCAGGTGCTCTTAACTACTGAACCATCTCTCCAGCCCCCACAACTTGCTTTTAATTTAGCTTTTGAATAGGCAATAAACACATAGGATTCAACAACCAAAACTATATAGTAAAACATTCTGGTGTCTCTAACCCCAATTCCAGGGGACCCAAAACCCATTGCAAAAAACACAAATGCACATAAAATAAAAATAGAAAGAAAAAAAGGGAAGGAAATTCATTGGGAAGTTTGAGTCTCACCCTGACTTGCCCTCTGTTTTCCTTTAGCACCCACAGGCCACCTTCGTTACTTTTTCCTCTGTGCAAATTCAAATAAATGTAAATATTTATCCTCACTCGTACCTCACTTCTTAGATGAAAGATGATAAAGCACAGGTAATTTTCTTTCTTTTCTTTTTCTCCTCCTCCTTCTTTTTTGAGGCTGGGCCCTCCCACAGAAGTCACCAATCAAGAAAGTGCCCCACAGACTTGCCTACAGGCCAGTCTGATGGAGGCATTTTCTTAGCTGAGGTCTCTCCTCTCAAATGACTCTAACTTGTGTCAAATTGACAGAAAAAGTGACATGCAGGAATAGAAAGGATACGGTCCCTGCCTTGGAAAAACCTCCAGTCTAGAGGAAGAAGTGGATTCCATGACCTCCAGAGAGGCCTCACCTAAAGTCAGAATGCTCGCCATTAGAGGGTGTTTGTGAAGACATGAGGAAACAGGCATCCTCATTGTATCCGTTACTTTTCTATTGCTGTGATAAAACGCCATGACCAAGGCAGCTTACAGAAGAAGGGTTTATCTGGGGCTTACAATCGCAGAGGGAGAGGAACCCATCAGTCTCACGGTGGGGGCACAGGAGTGGACTGGCAGCACAGTGCTCCAGCAGCTGCTGAGCTCGCATGCAGATCCATGGACAGGAAGCAGAGAGAACTTTAGGGAGAGCTGGAGAAAACCCACCCAAAGCGACACACCTCCTCTAACAGGGCCGTACCTCCTAGTCTTTCTGAAACAGTTCCAGCCACGGAGGACCAAGGATTCAAACATACCAGCCTGTGGGGCCAATCTCATTCAAGCTCATCCATTGTTGCTGCTGCAAGGTGGTCAAACTTTTTTGGGGGGCAATTCCGTGAATATTTATTAAAAACTTTAAAGCCCAGGTAGGACATGGTGGCATATGTCTGTTATCCTAGCACTTGGGAAGCTGAGGCAGGCTGATGGAGGATGGAGAGTCCAAGAACAGTCTTGGAGGGAGGGAAGGAGGAGGGAAAGGAGGAGGGAGAGGAGAAAGAGAAGGGGGGCAGAGAGCTCAGTATTTATAATAACCAGAAAATGGACTGATGTAACCTGAATGTTCACCAGGAGGGAGTAGAAATGCCTTGCACAAGCAGGCATAGAAAGTAGGAGCAAAGTGTTAGACACTGTAGAGTGTGCAACACACACGCAATACACATTGTTCACAAATATTCAAACATCTCTGCAAGGATACATCCAGTAACATTGTTCTTTTTCTTTCTCTGTTTTAAGTGAGGGTATCATGTAGCCCAAGCTGGCACCCACCTCACCATGCAGCTGATGTTGGATCTGAACACCAGATCTTCAGTGCCTCCCACTCCCTAGTGCTGGTGTACTATAAGCTTGTGCTGTTACACTAAGCTATGTGTGTGCAAGTGTGCATACTCATGTGTGTACATGTGGAGGCCGGAGGGAATATCCAGTGTCTTCCGCTGCCTCTCTCCGCCTTATTTTAAAAATTATTTTATTAATCGTTTATTATTATTATTATTTTATTTTGAAACAGGGTTTCTCTGTGTAACAGCCCTGGCTGTCCTGGATCTCGCTCTGTAGACCAGGCTGGCCTCGAACTCACAGATATCAGCCCTGTCTCTGCCTCTTGAGTGCTGGGATTAAAGGTGTGTGCCACCATGCCTGGCTATTAATCATTATTGTATATGTGTATGTGAGTGTATGTGCCGTGGAGTGTATGATGGTCAGAGAACAACTTTGTGGAATAGGTTCTTTTATGCTTTTATGTTCCAGAGATCAAACTCAGGTCAGATTTATGTAGAAGGTACCTTTACCCAATGAGCCATCTTTCTGGGCTTCCACCTTATTATTTTAAAAAAATCGTTTTGTGTGTGGGTGTTTTGCCAGCATGAATGTGCACCATGTGCATGCTGTGCTGGTGGAGGCCTGAAGAGAGCGTCAGAATTCCTAGGACTGGAGTTACAAATGTCTGTTAGACACTATGTAAGTGTTGGCACTCGAACCCAGGTCCTTTGGAAGAGCAACCAGCACTCTCTTTTGGGGGGTAGTGGTGATGGTAGTGTGGAGACAGTATCTCACCATGTAGCCTTGGCTGGCCTGTAGGTCATGATGTGGACCAGGCTGACCTTGAACTCACAGAGATCTACCTGCCTCTGCCTTCCAAGTGTTGAGATTCAAGGCATGCACCACTACGCCCAGCTCCCTTTTTCTTTTGTGAGATAGGAGTTTGCTAGATAGCTCAGTTTTTCTTAGTTGAACTCACTATTCTCCTGCCTCAGCACCAGAATGCTGGGATTACAGGCATGCTTCATCATGCTTGTTCACCAGGCTCTCCTTTTCCTTCTTTCTTCTCTTTCAGTAGTGAGGCTTGAACCCAGGGCTCTGTGCATGCTACCACTTTGCACTCCACTACGGAGGCACATCCATAGCCTACCCTTTTCTTTAAGGAGACATCTACTGACTACTTGTGGATATATGCTCAGCCACCTGAGTTCTGAGTGTCCCAATGGCGAATATTCCTTCCATTAGAGATGACAAAGTGACAATAATCTGGACATGTCATGCTGGTTGTGACCACCCATCACCGCAGCTTCACTCTGTCTTGGCTGTCATACCACCTGCTCACAGAAGGGGGCAACACAGACTTACCAAAACATGTCCCAAACTTGACAACCAAGCCTTTCTGGTAGAATTTTCTCCATTGTGGTCCATGATTTGGGAAGATGCTTCCTGCCAAGCCAACTAAATTTAATAGGTAATCATTGATTGACCTCTTTGGTAACTCATGTTTCTGGTCATCAGGAGAGACGACGTAGGCCTGCTGATAGGGTACTTTTCCACACAATAGGTCCTTTTTAGCTTAGCTTTCTTTCCACCAGGTTTTGGGTGGGAGGTGGTTGGCAGTGAGGACACAGGCTGGCAATGACTGCATTAGAGTCCCAGTGTCCCTCAAAGTGGTAGTGATGGGCAAGAGGAAGCATGGGCACTGTTCCCACAGGCACTTCACGGCAGATACTCTCCCAGATGTACTGACTCCGTTCCTTGCCAGGCTGTGAGCGGTACAAGGTTCCGGACTCCTCAATGGTCCCAGAAGCCCCAGCACTAAGCGGACAGCTGGGCACACAGCTGGGGCGAAGGAAACATTTGTTGATGAATTGAAAGAGACAGCTATGGAAGAATCAGGAAGCAAAGCCTTTAATAAATAAACAAAAAGATCTCCCAGCCACTTATTACAGGCTAGGCCCAAGGGCAAGCAAGGCTAAGGGAGACCGCATTGGTCATGATGGCAGATCACTGTCTCAGCAGGCTCAAGGAGACCCTGTTCTCACCTATCCTGGAAGTCCCTGCTCAGGACACGGAATAGGGACTACATCGCTTACAAACCAGGGATGCTGGTGACCTTGGCAGGAGAGGCTTAAATCAGGTCGCTCTGGGGGAAGGGGCTGGTTCGTGTCTGTTCCTCATGATTGGATAATTAATCTCCCAGTTTCTGCTGAAATCCTTGTCAATGGCTCTGAGTATGAGGATGAGAGCTGGGAATGATCCAGAGTGACCACCTAGAGCCCCTGATCTGGTACAGAGAAAGTCCAGGGCTCACTCAGTGTGGGGCACCCCATCCCACGGCCTGGCAGTACAGGGAGGGGCCAACTTGAGAGCCCCACAGATTAAATGGGTAACTAGAGGGGCTAATCCGGGCTGGACTTTGAGCCCCAGCCCCGATAGTCTATCTCCTCTCCACTCTCCCACCCTAGATAAGAGGAGTGAGAGTCCAGGGCAGGGTAGATTTTGGACACGGGGCAGAAGAGGCCTGTTTCTGCATTTGCTAGCTGTGTGGCCTTGGACAAGTTCCTTAACTTCTCTATTCCTCATTTCCCCTTCACTGAAATGAGGACACCCATACTTACCTTTGCTGGTCACTGTCACAGAAATCTTTCTGTAACTATCAGATATCCAAGATTCTTATTCTTCAGGGAGAGAGGCCAGCCTAGGTCCCTGATGGTGACAGAGTCAAGATGTTCCTCCCCTCTGCGGTGCATAGTCCTCTCCCAAGCAGCTGGCTTTAATCCTTCTTAATGCCCTGCTTCTCCTTGGCACCACCACAGTGGTCCCCAGGTTCTCCAACCTTCTTTTCCCATTGGTCTCTCCCCCCCTCCCCCCACACCCCCGGTCTAAAGCCACGGAGCATGCTGGTATAGTCACAGCTGGTTAGGTCTCAATTGACCTAGGTCCGTGTCCTCCAACCTGTTTGCAGATGGTTCCCTGTGGTCCTTCCTCAGTTCACCTCTGGGCTCAACAGAAGAGAAACACAGAGGTGGGGGACCTGGAGGGGGGCTCCCACCTCCTTAGTCGGGAACCCAGAGGGGGACCCCCGCAACCCTTACGTCCCACCACCGCAGTGCTGCCGTATGTCTCCAAGGCGTGCGCTCATTGGTTGGATATTCTTCCGCTCGGGGGTCTGCCTTCCCCAGGCCCAGGCCCAGAGACCCCCACAGCCCGGCTCTGGGCGGGCAGAGAGCTGCGGTTCTAGGACCCGGAGGCGCCTAGCGAGCACGCCGCCGTATTCTCGGCCTCGCCTGGATCTATCTGCTCGGCTTCGGGCAGGTGCATCGGCGGCCGCCCCCTCCGCCGCAGGTGCAGGGCTCGGCAGACCCCGGCCGGCGTGCCATGGCTGCGGAGGACCCCCGGCCAGCGCCCGCGCCCGCCCCCTCCCTGCAGCCCGCCCCCCTGGGGCCGGGTGCGCGGCGGAGAACTGCGGTTTGCGCGCACCGGGAGCGGCAGCAGAAGTTCGAAAATCGCCGAGGGGGGAGCCCGCGCCGCAGCTTCCTGCCCCCGGCCCAGCCCTCTGGCCCCGGCCGCCTGCAGCCCGACTTCCTCCCCGAGCTTCGCTCGTCGCCCGCTCCCTCGGACCGGGCCGCCGCGATGGGACGCCGCACCCCGGCCCCTGCGCGCCGCTGAGCCGAGAGACGCCGAGCCCAGCCCCGCCACCCGCCACTGCCCTTCGCCCCCGGCTCCGGGAGCCTAGTCGGCGACCCCTTAGGAAAACTGGATCTCCGAGGCTGGAGGCGCCTGGCCGGCTGGGTGGGGACCACCATGGGCAACGCGGCCGGCAGCGCCGAGCAGCCCGCGGGCCCCACCGCCTCGCCCCCGAAGCAGCCAGCCGCTCCCAAGCAACCGATGCCGGCGGCTGGAGAGCTGGAGGAGAGGTTCACGCGGGTCTTGGTGAGTGTGACCCGGTGCGCACCAGGAGCCTGGGATGACAGGGGCTCCGTACGCGTCCCCGCCTCTTGGGACCCAGGTGCCGCTTGGAGATCCCTGGCCCACCTGCTGCCCCTCCAGGGGGTGGGAGTGACAGTGTCATCTTTCAGAGTGACTTAACACTCTCCCCCCACAAAAAAACTTTCTTCAGCCACCTCCAGTAAGCCTTCTTAAGGGAACCCCCACCCCATGCTCCTAGGTCTCAAGGTGTCAAAAATGCCCTGTGAGGTTGGGTTCCGAACGCGCGCAGGGTGGGAGAAGGCTGGCGCCCCCTTTTCCACGGCACGCAGGCCCAGCTGCTGGGTGCGGGTCTGGAGTGCCCGCCCTTCTGCGTTTCAGGGTCAAAGATAGAAGGGTTATAATTTAACCTCCTGGAAGCCGTAGCCCTAGTGGAATCTTTGGTTCTGGTTTGTTCTGGTGTGTCTGGCCTAGGAGTTGGACTCTCAAGTCCTCAGCTCGTGTTTCTGATCGCCCCCCCGCGCCCTGCTTTGCCCCGGAATGGGTGCTTGCATCCACCGTGGTCACCCCCTCCTAACCACTGAAAGGAGTAACATTAGGAAGGGCGGGGTCAGGGTGGGTTGGTCACTCTGCCTTGGGGTGGAACCAAAGTCTGGACGGCTCCCCTCCCCCTTGGCTGTTACCTGCTTGAGAAATTGGGGCAGGGGATGGGATGGAGAGGGAGGAGCTGGAGTCTGGGCCCCTGGGGGAGGGAGCCATCAACTCAGGCTGAGCCTGGAGCAAAGTGTTTCTGGTCGGGTGGGCACTCCAGTGCAGTCAAAGGTTCCTAAGAAGGGGGGGAGGCAGAAGAAGGGTTGGGAAGGGGGAAAGACACTCATTTTCACTTCCCCTCTTCACCCCAGCACCCTTTCCTGCTCTCTTTGGTAGGTGGTTGCCCAGTGGTCTGTCTACTGTTAGCCATCCCTTGCTGGACACTGGGTGACAGGGTGGACTGTTTCCTGGAGGCACGTCTCAGTTTCAGTAGGCTGGTGTTGCAGGTCTGAGGGTGGGCAGCCCAGGAGAGGTTCACTCTGGAAGCAAAGACGTGCTGGGCCTCTGTCCCCTACGCCTCCTAGACAGCATTTCCCCACTGTGGCTAGCCGGTCATTAGGCTTGACTTGCTAGATCCTTTGTATGATCCCCAAGGGGCACCTCCCAACAGTTCCTGAGAATCCTGGCTCCTGTCCCCTCCAAAAAAAAGGACAATAGGAGCCTGAGCATCTCTAAGATGGGGTGGGGCCTGTCCTTGGGAAGGCAGGGCCACTGAGGGCCATTTCAGACCAGGCTAGCCTCGAACTTCCCTACCTCTCCACCTGCCCCTACCTCCCTCTTCTCCAAATCCAGACCTTGGCCAAGTTCAGCTGAGCTGAGGAAGTGGGGGAGGGGGCATGTAAGGAGCCCAAGTTAGTGATGAGGATGAGATCAGCCTGACAGGGGGGCCATGGGTCATCTTTCCCTTTATGTGTGTGTCTATGGATAGGGGTAGGTCTGGGCCCCAATCTGTTCAGTCATGGGGAGGAGCCTTCTGAATAATTCAGACCAGTGGAAATTCCAAAAGTCAAGTGAAGATGTTCTGAAGTAAGGGTGGGACTTGACTGCCCTGGCCAGACTTATGGCTGTGGTGATGAAATGCAGCTGGGTGCCTCTGAGGGCCAGGACATGGAGGGAAGACCAGGAGATGGACCTTTCTGAGTCTAGGGCAGCAGCACCCAAAGGGGTGCCCATGCCTTTCGGGTCCCCTGGAACCCAATGTGTCCCTTCTTCCTGGGCGGGTAAACCCATCCTCAGGTCACATGGTTTAGAACTGGCTTTTCTAGTTCCCTGACCATCAGGGTCATGAGCCCCACCTGGATTAACAGCCTTGACCTCTGCCTGAGGCTACCCAGGGGCTACCCAGGGCTAAAGATTTGGTGAGCCCAGGAGTCTGACAGTGGGCGTGGCTCCATGTGACCCCTACTCCTGGGGCCAGCGCTCAGTCTTTAGGTGATGTCTAATTCGAAAAGAACCTGAAGTTGTTGTGGGGGTCCCACCCTATGGATCCCCCAATGTTGATAGGGGAACACAGTTCCCCAGTCACATGGCCCCCGGGAACCTGTCATTTCAGCTTATCCCCCCAAACTCTTCCTCTTCTCTTAGCTCTCCTTTTTATGGGTTTGGGGGTGCTTTCACCAGCCAGGCAAGGGCAGAGAGATGTCTTCCCACCAAGGATGATGGGTACTACCTTCCCAAGAAGGCTGTGAGAGAGGGGGATGCCCTGCTTAAAATGGGGCTGGGGAGAAAGAGCAGGTTGAGCCAGGGTTTTTGGCTGCTGCCTTAGCAACCGCGGAGGAGCCATGGCTGCCCCACTACACAGACCTGCTATGGTGGTGGGAACACCAGCCAGGCAGGCTCCTACGCTCATGCCCAAGGCTGGGTGTCTTCCAGCACCTCCCTGTCTTCTCTGAGAGTCAGGCAGAGGGAGGGGTTGGCATGGCAAGCCACCCTGTCCAGGACTGCCAGGAGTGCTACGCATGTGGCTGGCCCCAGTGATCTGCCTGTGGCCCCGGGGTAAAGGAATAAGGGAAAGTGCCTGGGGATGCCTGGGTGAAGCTGAGTGATACTGTACGCAGGCGGGGCTGTACTGTGAGGAGAGGAATTTGCTAGGCAAGGCTCTAGCTCCCCGAGGGGCTCTTGCATCCAGGACATGGGCACTCTTATCAGGCAGGAGGAGACAGTCAGGACAGCCAAGCGGAATATAGGTCCTTGGTGTTCTACCTCCCGCTTCTGGGGCTGGTGCTGAAGAGCAGGTTGGACATCTCCACTTTGCTGGTCAGTGACAGCGGTGTCATCTGGTGCTTGGGGCGTCACTCAGTCCCTGTGCCTCTGGACTGTCTCCACAGTGGATCTCACTGGGGTGTGGCCTTGTGGCTAGATGCTGGGTTGGGCAAAGGCCGTAGGAGCTGACCTTTCCAGCAGGCAGGCCTAGCACATGCTGACCTGAAATGCAGGGGGGTAGCGGGCATGATTCACAATGGCATCTAGGGTCAGCTGGATGAGATGAGCAGGAACAGGTGGGTTTGCCCTTGGAGCCACCTCTGCCTTTTTCTTGGGAATACAAAATTCTGGAAGGTGGCTTGGGTCTCCCTGCGTGTGAAGGGGCTGTGGTTCGAGATCATGCGGCAGAGTGGATGCGTTTCATCCTCGTCGCTTATTTCATGGGCGACCTTGGCCAAGTTCACCTCTCTGAGCTCCCGTTTCTCATACATGTAAAAGGTATATGGCGACCTCCTAGGATCGCTGACGTAAAAGATTAAGCGGAGGGCTCAGTACAGATCCTACCAAGGAGCACATACTCCCTACAGCGCACAAGGGGAGCTGTCCTGGGCTTCTCCATCCTGAGGCCCTTTGCCCCTCCCCCACCAGGAACATCCCAGGTTGCCCGCCTTACTGAGTCACCCCCAGGTCCTCAGCTATCACAGGCCAGGCGGCCTCCGTGCCATTGCACAGGTTAGAATGAGGCCTTAGACCGAAAACTGCCTGGTGGCCGGAAACCACGAGAGGGCGGGCCCAGCTCTCCTGCTGGGTGGAGTAGCTTGGTGCTAACGGTGGTAGCAGCAGCCCGGTGTGCACACACACGAGAAGGGGTTGGGAGGCCTCTACTTCCCTACACGGATAGTGTGCTGGGGGGGGGGGTTCCCCTGTGAGTAAGAACTCAGTGTGGGCAACAACAGGAAGTGTAGGGTGCTGGGTGGCAGGAAGCTGCTGCGGCTGTTCCTGGTTTCTCAGTCGGGGTATTGGGGCTAGGGCCGTCTGTAGCCAGGACCCCAGGACCCCTTACTTTGGGGCGGGGGCAACCAAACCAACTTTGAGTGTTTTAAACCACATTGTCAGCTAGGTCTCCTCGGGCAAGTGACTTAGTATCTCTGTGCTTCTGTTTCCCGTCTGGGAAGTGGGGTTATCGCAGTAACTGGTTCGCGTGTTGATGTTTAAATGAGCTGATAATAGATCTACAATACTTGGAAGGGAACTGAGGCCCGAGAAGTGTTTAGGGGATATTAATTATTGTTGTTGTTCTTATTCTCTTGTTAGCCTGGATTATATGGGTGGCCAGGTGTGATGTCCTGGCTCTCACTCACCTCTGACCCTGGTGAAACTAGTAACTTTCGGGGTTCTCAGCTCCTGATGCAGGGTGGGTTATAACATAGTTTCCTCTAAACCTGGACTGCTTGTAAGAGCTCCTGCAAGTCTGTATCCGGGATTTTAAGTGATGGATGCGACTGATTGTTTCTGCATATGTGCCCACAGCTTGAATGCCAAGGTTGGGACCTGATGGGGAGGGGGAGGGGCGGTGGCACACACAGGCCTGGAGGGCGCCTTGGCATTTGGACCTGTCATGCTGAGCTCTGGGGTTACCTGACACTGGAATTGGGGTCTACTTTCAGGAGCTTTCTGGACCTCAAGGGGCTGGGCTGTGAGGAAGGGGTGGTGTGGTGGGATGGAGTCTTGATTCTGTGCAAATTGAAAGTGAAATTGTAGGGTGTGGCAGTGTCCAGATGTGTCCAGAGTCTTCAGTCTCCTGGGACAGTGTCTCAGAAGTCAACAAGGCAGCCAGTGCCAGGAAGTGCAGGCTCATAACATGAGTTTGCAGGGGCTGGGCTGGGATGAACTGAAGCTGGGATTCATCTCTGGAGTCTCGAGAGGTCTGGGCAGGGAGAGAAGGCTGTCCCCTCACAGTCTGATAGGAATATGAATGAAATCAGTACCAATAATGATAATAATAATAATAATAATAATAATAATAATAATAATTGTTTTTCAAGACAGGGTTTCTCTGTGTAGCCCTGACTGTCCCAGAACTCTCTCTGTAGACCAGACTGGCCTCAAACCCAGAGATCCGCCTGCCTCTGCCTCCCAAGTGCTGGGATTAAAGGTGTGTGCCACCACCACCCGGTTCTTATTTATTTATTTATTTATTTATTTATTTGGTTTTTCGAGACAGGGTTTCTCTTGTGTAGCTTTGCGCCTTTCCTGGAGCTCACTTGGTAGCCAGGCTGGCCTCGAACTCACAGAGATCCGCCTGGCTCTGCCTCCCGAGTGCTGGGATTAAAGGCGTGCGCCACCACCGCCCGGCCTCTTATTTATTTTTTATACATTCTCTCACTATGTAGTCCAGTCTGGCTTCAGACTTGGAGCTAGCTTCCTGTCTCTGCCTCCAGAGTGTTGGGATTATACTAGGCCTATGCCAAATGGCAAGTATCAGCTCCTTTGCTTGGCCACACCCCATCCAATTAACCCCATCTGCTTCCTCACCTCGCCTGAGGCAATGGGGCTGCAGGGAAAGGGCCAGGACAGGTTTGGCCAAACTTTGGAGCCAGCTTTGGGCAATCCAGATGTTTTTACAACATCTCTGCTCACTTACCATCCCCCTCCCTTGACCTCGAATTCTTCTGTGAACAACCCCCGCCTGTCTCCTGTGCCCCACATTTACGAGATGCCCCTTCCTGGTGGTGGGGCACCAGAGAATGTTATTATATCAAAATAATCAAAATATAGCTTCTGAATATTGCCAGGACTCTGGGAGCAGGAAGCGGGCCAACCTGTGCCCATTCTGTGGAGAAGGTAGCTGAGGCTGACAGGCCAATAAGCGGTCAGACTAGGTGGGCCCAGAGCCCACCTCGGTGGGCCTTTTGAACTTAGCTTCAGTACCACTGCATCACAGCGGCTCTCCTCCATCCTCTCGGGGGGCAAATGGACCACTCGTCGTACGTGTGGACTAGCCCTTCCTGTCCTGTTTGGACAATGTCAGCCAGCCTGTTGTTAACCCCCCAGCGCCTGCTCACTGTGCTAACAGCCCCTTGATGAAGGCCCTGGTATGGGACTTGGCTCCTAGTTGGAGGGTGGCCCTACCTCACCCCGAGTGAGTGGCATTTGCTGGCCCATCTCCTGCTCCCTGGGTACCCGTTCCTTGGTGGGCACAGCCGCAGCCGGGGAGCAGCTGCTAATGAGTGCTCAGCGCTGTCAGAGCTATTTCTGATTTCTGAGCCTAAATTTAGATCGTCTGGCAGGCTGGCACGTGGGCCTGGGGCCTGAAGAGTCCCAGGTAGGGAAGGGGTAAAGGGGGACCCTGCCGTCTGCCATTGCGGAGATGGGTACACCCAGCCGCCCCATGCGGAGGTTGTCTGTCCCCAGCACTAACCCTGGAGTGGCCCTGAGGGTCTGAACTAGGGCTGTGGCTCAAGGCCAGTCAGCACAGTCAGCACCCCCACCCCACCCCTCTACTCACCCCCATCCCCCACCCCTCCACTTACTGGTTTCCTAAGGTAACCTTGGGCAGGTCACTGAATTAATTTGTGCCAGCCTCTGTGAGATGGGCGTATAAACAGTGCCAGTGATGGCGGTCAGGACAAGAGGAGGTCAGGGTCTGGCATGAAATTCATTTAGGTAAGGCTGGTTGTTTAACCTGACGATGGGCGCTTGTTACTGAAATTAGAATTACTGCTAGGTGGTCGTGGCACAGGCTTTTAATCCCAGCACTCGGGAGGCAGAGGCAGGCGGATCTCTGTGAGTTTGAGGCCAGCCTGGTCTACAGAGCGAGTTCCAGGACATAGTGAAACCCTGTCTTGACAAACAAAACAAACAAACAAAAATGAAGTACTGCTGGACCATTCCAGAGCCAAACAGGTCTCCAAGGTAAGTGAGACCTGAGACATCCCACCTCAGAGAGGCTGTCCCTCTAAGGCTCAGAAGCCTGGGCTCAGCATCCTCCTCCTCCTTTCCCCTCCTCTGCACTGGCTCCAGCTCCAGGGTCCTGGCAGGCCTGGCTCCCACTTCCTCTTTCTCCAGGCTTGCTTGCACCTCAGCCCCCCAGCTCTGTGTCTGTCGGGTGGGGATAGATCAGACAGACAGACAGACAGACAGAGAGGAAAAGTGGCTTCCGAGGCCCCCCGAAGTAGGGTAGGCCCCACCCCACAGCCTTCAGACCCCTTTTGGAAAGGCTCTGTGGTGCAGCGGGAGCAGGCCTGGTCTGCTGCAGTTTCCTCCGGCTAGGCTGGCTTTCGCAATGGGGACAGGGATGACGTACCTCTCAGTCCCTGGCTGGCGTGTGGTGGGTGGGCAGTTTCACCTCACAAATAGGGCCCCAGCCGGAAAGCTTAGGCAATGGGGGCTGATAATACCCAGCTTCCTGTTCTCCGTGGATGAGTCAAGGCAGTGATTTTGGGGTGAGGTCTGGCCAGAGCCCCAGACCTAACCCTGCCACCCAAGAGAGGAAGCTGGCTGAGGAGTCTGGAGTGGGTGTGGCTCCTTCTCTGCTCCAGGGATGGCCTCTTCTCAGAGCCAGGGGTCAGAGAATATATAGCCTGAACTACCAGGGTGGGTGGCAGACAACTCCCAGACTTTGAGCTGGGCTCCTCGGGGCTTCCTATATCTCCGGTAGAGATCCAGACTAAACTGGGAGCTCCAGGAGGGCAGGAGTTGGCATTGGGGACTGAAATATAGTTAGATTCTTATTAAACGAGGTTTCCTGGACTGGGATGAACTGGCCTTGTTTTCTAGGTCTGTTGGGCTTGTCCTTAGGGACCTGGGGACCCCTGCTTTTGGCAACACCCACTTAACCCCACAGTCCTGGCTGTACTGTGCGTCTCATCTGACCTGTGGTGACAAGAACGTGCAGCTAGGGGGAAGAGGCCCTGGGGAGAGTCCTGCTGATGTATCTTAGATCCTGGGGTGTGTGGGGGAGAGTCCCAGCCTGGGCCACCAGAACCACAGGCCCGGTGTTCTGCCTAGTCTGCGGTGGAATGGCTTCCATCTCTAAATTCCCCCCACCTCTGCCGCTGTGACACATCTTTCTGGAACTCCCTGGTGACTGACACACTGCCCTAAGCCCCTTCAGCCCTCTGGGCCTAGTCTGTGCACACAGTGTCTGGTGACATGTGGGAATGAGACCCTGCCAGCAGGTCCCAGCCGGGCCTGTCTGGAGATGGCTTCCCTGGTAGATGGGAGTAGAGATCATGTCTCCTTAGCTCCAGTGAGTAAAATGGAGCCTAGAGGTGTTGGCGGTCCCTGAGGAATGCACACACTTGCTTCATGCCAGGTGTGCCAGGAAGGTGAGGTGATGGTGGCAGGGCCCAGTCAGTCTTAGATTCTGAATCCCCACCCCCCTACCCCCGCCTCTTTCCAGCTTGAGCCCTGGGGTCTCGGGGATGGTGGCCTACCTCTCTGGGTCTCGGTTTTCTCACTGGACAACACTGCTTATCTGTTAGGATGAGAGGATGTTCGTCTTTGAGGGAGCTTTGTGGACTCCCTGAAGATGCTCATTCTCTCCTTCTTGGTTATGAGGGAGCCCTGGACTCAGGGGCCTTTGTCTTGTACCTCCCCAGAACTGTATGAACTTGCCTCCAGACAAGGTCCACCTGCTGAGCCAGTATGACAATGAGAAGAAGTGGGAACTCATCTGTGACCAGGTGGGTGCCGGGAAGGCTCGCCTGCCCTCACCTCTGCTTTTGGGGCACCCTTGCTCTGAAGACGCGGGAGCTGGCAGGAGAGGGGCCCGCCATGCTGCCCGGGGGATATATCTACTGAGGTGATGGGGGGCCCTCGTAGGACTCTATCCGCCCCTGCAGGACCTGACCAGAAACTTTAGGGGTCATCAGCGGGGTGTGTCCTAGAGAACTGGCAGCGGCTGCCCTCACTGCTCTGCAAGCCTGGGGACTGAACCTAGGACCTCACGCATGCTAAGCAAGCGGTCCACCACTGAGCTATGGCCATAGCACTTGAGATTTTGTGTCTGGTTTTCAAACCCAGTCTTACTCGACAGCTCAGGCTGGCTTCAAAATCATGTTCCTCTGCCTTAGCTTCCAGAGTACTGGGATTATGTACAGGCGTGGCTCTCCATGCCCAGTGGCTTGACTCTCTTACCCTGGGCTGAGAAAAGGAGGAAATGTCCCTGGGTTTAGCCTACTGGAGGGGGAGGAAGGAGCAGGTACAGCTGTTTTTTTTACTTCTGAGGTCAGAGGAGACACAGTCAAGCAACCATCTCCAAGAGCAGGCGGTTCAGACTGCTGGCCGAGCCCTGCGTTCCCTGGGCTGCCTCATCCCTCCATCTGCTGGGGGTCCAGAGTACTCTTGCCTCATGCAGGGGTGGAGGTGGGTGGAGGCTGGTTGCTGCAGGGTCATCCAGAAGAAGAGGTAGGAGCTGCTTTTAAGCAGAGGCCTGGAGGCTGGCGGATAGGGAGTTGGAGAGAGGAACCTCCCACTCCAGGACCCAGCGAAGCCTTCCACTAATGGACTGGGTTGAGATATGCCAGCTGGGTATCCATCATGGCAGAGCTGGGGGTGCCCTAACGCCTCTGCAATTGTCATAGGTGTCCCTGATAAAGGGCGCTGCCTGGATTCGCAGAGGGCAGGCTCAAAGACCGCAGAGTCGAAAGCGGGAGAGGGTGGTATCTGGGCACATCTGAGGGTTTGGGCTGGGAAGGATAGGAGCCTTGGGGGTGGGGGAGTGTCCCTGCTGTGGTCCTTGCCTCTCTGTGAGGGACTAGGGCAGCGGAATACAGGCAAAGAGCGCTCACAGGTTCCCATCTGTGCAGAGGGACAGGACATCTGTTCTGAAGATGGCCTGTCTACCTGCCAGGGAGCTGGCTCCAGGTTGAACTTTCCACTCTAGTCCAGGAAGGGCAAAACAGGCCTGAATGAATAACCCAAGGCAGGGCCTCCAGCAGGACTGGCCTTAGTCCCCTGGCCCCAGGAGTGGCACAAACCAGGCCTGAGGCTACGGTTTTCCGTTTGTACTTTTGGTATTCCAGAAGCAGTTTATACAGCCTGAAACTTCAAGGCTGAGCTGAGAAGGGGGCGTTGGGAGGAAAACTACCCAGTGGTCTTTGGGTTGCTATGACCGACTCTCTGTACACTCCATCCATCTCCCCAGGAGCGGTTTCAAGTCAAGAATCCTCCCGCAGCCTACATTCAGAAGCTGAAGAGCTTCCTGGATACTGGTGGGGTCAGCCGAAAGGTAGCAGCTGATTGGATGTCCAATCTGGGGGTACATATCTCCCTTTCTATTCTGCCCCCTTCCATCCTGGACTCTAAACAGCTGGGGCAGCCATGTATGTCTTTTTTGTGGCCTTGTGTGAGTTCATGTATAAGTATGTATATGTAATTTAATTATTGGGGACTGAGCACCCCCAGGCAGGCTCTCTCATAGACCCACGTATGTATCTTAGATGTACTTACATGGTCATTTCTTTGTGTATTTGTATTGTGTGTGTACATATGTGCACCCCATTTATTCATGCATAGATAGATGTATGTGGTAGATGTATGTATTTTGAGGTTTGTAGATGTTTGTTCTCATGTGTATCCCTGAATCCATGTTTAGGAGAAAGAGAGAGAGGGAGAAAAATGAGTGTATGTATGCCCATAAGTAAACAAATGGGTAGGCACCCTATGTGTACATATCCAGGGTCTCCTGGGTGGATGTGCATGCTTGTGTTTGAAGTGTCTCTGTCCAGTATGTTTGTGTAGAGATGTGCCTGTGTGCGTGTATGCTATAATCTCTGTATGGAGGTATGTCTGTGTACTCTGCATCTTCAAACGTGTGTGGATATACCCTCCACATTGGAGGGGGGGCATGTAGTCCACGACTGTTCATTCTGCTGGGCAGGTGTGTGGAGGTGGTGGGGGAGGCTAAACGTGAAAGGCCGTGAACGCACAGTGGGGGTGGATACTTCTGGCTGCAGTCTCAGGACTGTGGGAGTCTGAGCGCATGGTGTGGGTGCATACTTCTGGCTGCTGCCTCAGGGCTGTGGGAGTCTGGGCTCCACCCACAGACTCCTCGTTTTTTGCCCCCAGTTTAAGAGGCGAGTTCAGGAGTCTACGCAGGTGCTTCGGGAACTGGAAACTTCCCTGAGGACAAACCACATTGGGTGAGTTTAGGAAAACTCTGCCTCCTGGAAGCCTCTAGGGCTTTCCAGCCCCTCCTTTATAGACTAACCTTGTGGACCATTTCCTTCCTCCCCTGCTGCCTGTGCTGGACTTCCGCACACAGCTGGGCTGTGGGTCCTGCTCTGGCCCTCAGCATCCCCTGGTATCCCCGAGTCTCTTGAGGATGGGAATGGTGTTATGTTCTGGGGCAAGGGCACTCAAGGGCTTTCGCTTTGCATGCTTGTTGCTCACCTGGGCAGAATTCTTTCTGACTGCAACTCATTGAACCTTGTCCTCTGCAGGTGGGTGCAGGAGTTTCTCAATGAAGAGAACCGTGGCCTGGATGTCCTGCTTGAGTACCTGGCCTTCGCTCAATGCTCTGTCACGTAAGCTCCTGTCTCCAAACCTCAGGCTGCCCCTCAGAGTCCTGATCATACATTCCTAGGCCTCAGCTACCCCTCTGAACAGGAACTGATCTCTTGCCCTGTCTCAGGACAGTTGGACTTGGCCCTGGGCAATGGTTCTTGGGAAGGCCTGTCCTTGCCCAGAAGGGACCTTCCTACCCCCTTCACCTTGCTCAGCATAGAGTCATGGATGAGCCAGGCTGTGGTGGTCCAGATCTCTAATCCCAGCACTTGGGAGGCAGAGACAGTCAGATCTCTGTGAGTTCTGGCCAGCCTGGTCTACAGAGTGAGAAGCTGTCTCAAAACAAAAGCAAAAACAAAAATGACAGCCATGAATGAACATAGCCTCCTCCTCCTCCTGCCTCAGTTTCTCCTGCAAATCTGCTCTGCCTCGCATGTCCCTCTGCCCCCATTTAAGTGTCCCCTGTGGGGCTCCTTCCATCGCATCTCTAGGTATGACATGGAAAGTACAGACAACGTGGCCTCGAGCGCAGAGAAGAGCAAGCCCCTGGATCAGTCCGTGGAAGACCTCACCAAGGCACCACCCTCATCTGTGCCCAAAAGTCGCCTGACCATCAAGTATGTGGGGCCCCAGATGGGATGATAGGAGAGTGGAGGACGGGGCCGCACACTGCCACATCTAACCAGGACCCCGACGGGCCGTGGGAGGTGTAGTTCAGCATGGGGGATCAGAGTCTTGGCTTCTGGACACAAGTATATTAAATCTTCAGGTGCAGGCACCTAGAGACTAGGATCTGAGGGGGACTGGAATAAGGAGAGGGCTTGGGGGTTGGTAGGATCCCTTTTGTACCCATCTAACCCCTTGTTTCTTCCTATGCGGCCTCCAGGTGCCCCCCTTCTCCCCGGTACGTAGTCGCCTGGGGGCAGGTGCATGCTGGGCCGACTCTGTGGGGTGGTGGGTTGGAAGACGCAGTCAGCTGACACCCCTGAGTTCAGCTGCTGCGGATTGGTTTCCTCATCCTGACAGGATGTTCTGCCATCTTGTTGGGAGGCAGGGAGGGGAGGAGAAGACCCTGGAGCACTGGCTTCCTGTGTTGGGTCTGAGGGACCAAATGTATGTTGATTTATTTGTGTGTGTGTGTGTGTGTGTGTGTGTGTGTGTGGTACAGTGTGTGTGTGTGTGTGTGTGTGTCTGTACAGTGTGTGTGCATGTGTGTGTGTGTGTGTATATGTGGTACAGTGTGTGTGCCAATGGCTGATCCAGCTAAGCATGGCTTGTTAGATGAGTGCTGGGTATTTGAACTCAGGTCTTCCTTCTTTATAGCAAGTGATCTTACCAACCAGCCATCTCCACAGCCCCATAACATACATGTACATACATATCTATGTACACACACACACATACACACACGCACACGCGCACGCGCGCGTACACACACACACACACACACGCACACGCACACACATGCACACACACACACACACACACACACACGCACGCACACAATTGTCATTGGGACTTGCATTCAGGGCTTCAGGCATTTTAGGCAAGTACTCCTTACACTGAGCTACATACACCACCAGCCTGGACCAACTGTCTATTAGGCCCCAAGATCTCACATTATGTTTCTTTCCTTCATTCATTCACTTAACAAACATTTTTTAAAGACACTTACTAGATATACTTCCTAAATAGCACATATTAGTGGTAAGTGTTCACAAGACAATTAATTCATCCTGCTTTCGGGGGCCACAGTCTAGCAGAAAGGCGATTTAGTGTGGAGCATAATCACAGAGATGTGACCTGCATCCCTGAGAAGGCAGGTGGCCATTGCTTGTGGGTTCTCGGAAGATTTCCAGAAGAGGTGACATGGGGATGATGTCTGACGGATGGACAGATGGACAGTGGCCTCAGAGCGAGCAATGGGAATGCGTGGAGCAGCATGAACAAAGACTGAGACACTTTTGAGCAGTGATAGGAAAGGCTGATGTGGCAAGCAGCAGGGAGGACTCAGTTGGAGAGGTGGAACTGGCTAACGGGGCTAGAAAAGTTACAGAAATGTCTCGAAAACCTCAAGGTAGCAGAGAGCACACTCAGTATACCCTTACTTGGTGCCAGGCTGGAGCGGATTACATAATCCCAACAAGCCTGTGAGGAAGGTATTCTTGAGGCTGAGGAGGCAGCTCAGTCAGCAAAATGCTTGCTCTGCAAGCAAGAAGGCCTGAGTTGAGTCCCTGGCACCCCTAGAAGAAGTTGGGTATGGTAGTATGTGCTTGTAATCCCAGTCTGGAGAGGCGGGGATGAGAAGATCCCCGAGGCTCGGTAGCCAGACAGCCTAGCCTAACTGGCGAGCACCAGGTCCCAGTGAGAGACCTTGTCTCAAAAGAACAAAGCAGGGGCTGGGGAGACCACTTGGGGGGTGAAGGGCTTCTGCACAAGCTTGCACACCTGAGTTTGGATCTCTAGTAGCCATGGAAAAATCGAGCACAGCTGCACGCACCTGTGTGTGGGTGCACCTGTGTGGGTGCACCTGTGCTCACGCACCTGTGTGGGTGCACCTGTGTGGGTGCACCTGTGTTCACGCACCTGTGTTCACGCACCTGCGTGGGTGCACCTGTGTTCTCAGTGCTGGGGAGGTAGACGAGAGGACGGCTGGAACTTGCTGGCCTGCCAGTCAGTAGACATAGAGCGTTCTGGGTTTAATAAGAGACCCTGTCTCAAAAACAAATAAAGACTGATAAAGGAAGATACATGAAACCTCTGGGCTTCACATGCACCCTGAAGTGCACACACACTCACACACAAACAACAATAAACAAGATGAAAAGCTTCTGAAGAATAATGCTCAAGCTTGACTGGTCTGCACACACACACACACACACACACACACACACACACACGAAATGCATAAGCACTCACACGCACACATACACACACTTGCACACACATGAAATGTACACACATGTACACACAAAGAAGGTATCTACCATTCTGGGTATGGCGGTATAAAGCTGTGAAGGAGGCCAGCCTGGTCTACTTGAGACTTTGTCTCATTACCTCTGCCTCCCCCTGTGTGGTACTAATGTTGCCACTCCCTTACAAGGAAAGCGAGGTGCAGGGAGATCAAATGCTTCTCTACTAAGTGGTGAGCGGGAATGTTCTTGCATCTAGGCACTTGAGTTTAGTCCGCCTCTCAAGATGGAAGATGAGCCCAAGTGGTTGTGAGCACCACCTTGTGGAGACATTTCTGGTGTCTCGCTATTTCCAAGCTTTGCCTTTGGTGGGCTTTCCATTCACAACACAGGTCTCTCTCTCTCTCTCTCTCTCTCTCTCTCTCTCTCTCTCTCTCTCTCTCTCTCTCCCTCTCTCTCTCTCTCCCTCCCTCCCTCCCTCCTCCTCTCCCTCCCTCCCTCTCTCTTTTTTCGTTTTTTTTTTTTTTTTTGTTTTTTTTTTTTTTTTTTTTTTTTGAGTCAAGCTCTCATGTAACCTAGGCTGGATCAAACTCCCCATTATGTAGCCAAGGCTGGTCTTGAACCGCAATCCTCTTGCCCTTACTTCTCAAATACTGGGATTACAGGCACGTGCCACCATGCCTAGCTCACAGCAGCCTTTTTAAAAACCAAGTCTTTGAAAGGACCTTTGCTTCCTTTAGCAACCCTGACCACCACACCCCCATCCCCGGCATGCCGGCCCTGAGGAAGGCTGCCTGCCTTCAGCTGGTCTGTCGGGTTGGGTAGATAGTAAACTGTGGCTTAGAGTTCCAGATGTGTCCCCCTCACTCCACAGGGCATTGTACTGGTGTGGGGAGCAGGAAGCTGGGGATTGGGGCTCTGACCCTGCTGCCTCTTCCACACCCACCAGGCTGACACCGGCCCACAGTAGGAAGGCCCTGAGGAATTCCCGAATCGTCAGCCAGAAGGATGATGTCCATGTGTGCATCATGTGTCTGAGAGCCATCATGAACTACCAGGTCAGCTGTGGCGTGGGGTTGGGGACCTCAGGGAGCTGGCTTGTCCCCATGGGGCCTGTACAAGTTACTGGCTGATCTCTGTGAGTTCAAGTCCAGCCTGGTCTATAGAGCGAGTTCTAGGATAGCCAGGGCTACACAGAGAAACCATGTCTCAAAGACAAAAGAAAGAAAAGAAAAGGGGAGGGGGCGGTGGCTTGGCTTCTTAAGAGTTTATGGCTGGGTCTGAAGAGCTTTGGGCATTGGAGGCCAGAACAGCACGGCCCAGACTATGCTGAGGGTGTTGGCAATCTCGGGGGACCTGCCTGGAGGTGCTGACCTCTCCTCTCTCCCCAGTCCGGCTTCAGCCTTGTTATGAACCACCCAGCCTGTGTCAACGAGATCGCTCTGAGCCTTAACAACAAGAACCCCAGGTGAGGTCTAGGCCCTAACTGGTGTCTTGCTTCTGTCCTTGCAAACTCTGTCCCCTGTCCCCAGGACTGCTGCCCACCCCAGCCCAGCTCCCCTGTCCTCAGGTCCCTGCCACCCCTGCTGTGGGGACTAGCCTCCCCCTTCTCTTTCCAGAACCAAGGCTTTGGTGCTGGAGCTGCTGGCAGCCGTGTGCCTGGTGCGGGGAGGACATGACATCATTCTTGCGGCCTTTAACAACTTCAAGGAGGTACTGGTCCGCCATCCCAAACCTACGTGCCCTTCTGGTACTGCCTGGAGTCTGGTTGCCGGAAGTTGTGGCCTCTGATAGGGCCTCTGAGTGCTGGGATAAAAGGTGTATGCCACCACGCCCGTCAACCAGTCTTTGAGGCAGGAGATGAGTTAAGCATGTTGGTACAGGCTGTCATCCCAGAGCCAAGAGGATTAGGACTTCAAGATTATCACTGGCTATATAGTGAGTTCAAGACTAGCCTCTAGGCTCCAAAACCCAAAACCCTAGATCTCTGTGAGTGTGAGGCCAGCCTGGTCTAGAGTGAGTTCCAGGACAGCCAAGGCCACACAGAAAAACCCTATCTAGAAAAAAACAAACAAACAAACAAAAACAAAGCCAAAACTTATGCCAAAACAAAAACCAATCCAAAAAAAAAAAATAAAGGGCTGGCTGGATATGTTCATTCATTCTTTTGTAAATGTTTACCGAGGGCTGACTATGTACCAGGCACAGAAGCAGGCCCTTGGCTCACATCAGTGAGCAAAAGAAATGAAAAGGCATGAGAGGGCTGGGGTAAAGTACCTACTATGCACACATGAGGACCTGAATCCCCCAGCCCACATAAAAAAGCCAGGTTTGCCAGGCGTGGTAGCATGACTTTAATCCCAGCGCTCCAGAGGCAAGGGCAAGTGCATCTTTATGAGTACCAGGCCATCCATGGCTACATAGCAAGACCATTTTGCAAAAGCAGAAAATCCCAGGGGCTGGAGAGATGGCTCAGTGGTCAAGGGCACTTGTTTTGCAGAGGACCCTGGTTTGATTCCCAGATCAAAAGACAACCCACAACTGCCCACAACTCCAGTTCCAGGGCATGTGATACCCTTTTCTGATCTCTGTAGGCACCAGGCAGGCTTGCATTTACATGCAAGTATACACTCACATACCTAAAATAAAATAAATAAATCTTAAAAGAAAAAAACAGAGCCAAGTTTAGTGGCTTGTGATTGTAATTCCAGTCCTGGGGAGACAGTGACAGGCAGTTCCCTGGAGCTCACTGGTAGTCAGTCAAGCCTGCTCTGTGAGCACCAGGCCACTGAGACACCCTGTCTCTGAACACACCGTGTGAAGCTGGAGAGACGGCTCTGTAGACCTGGGTTTGGCTTCCAACAGCTACATCAGGAGGCTCACAGCTGCCTGTAACATCAGTTCCAGGGTATCCAGTGCTCTCTGTGGCCTCTGCAAACACCCACACTCACATTTTACACACACATATATATGCAGGAAACATATAGTAAATAAATATTTTTGAAAAAGATGGATTTGAGCTGGCAGTGGTGGTACACACCTTTAATCCCAGCACTGGGGAGGCAGGTGGATCTCTGTGAGTGTGAGGCCAGCCTAGTCTACAGAGTGAGTTCCAGGACAGCCAGAGCTACACAGAGAAACCCTGTCTCAAAACAACAACAAAAGACGGATTTGCTTCTGAAGACCTCGGTTTGATTCCTGAGGTTGACCTTTGGCTTCTACACATATATGCACATATATATGCATGCAAATGCCTATAATGAAAAGTCAGGAAACGGCTTATCAATGAGCGACTTATGTAGTCTTAGAAAATGCTACATGTGAGGGGGAAAGGGTTTCCACAGGAGGGGGAGCTGCTTGTAGGGAAGGCCTCGCTGAGAAGTTGAGACTTGACTGGTCACAGCTTTGAAGATGCTGGGGGATTGGGAGGGGTGGTTCTCTCTGCCAGCACACCAGTGGTTAGGGCCGTGGGAGTGCACCCCAGTGCTAGTGCGGCCAGCGTGGGGTGTGTGACCCATTATTTGGCGACCGCCGTTCTCCCTCTCCAGGTGTGCGGGGAACAGCACCGCTTTGAAAAGCTGATGGAATATTTCCGGAATGATGACAGTAACATTGACTTCATGGTGAGCGTGGAGCTGGGGGGGGGGGGCAGGGGGAGCTGAGGATTGGCTGGGCCCTGTTGCATGCTGGGAGCAGCTGAGGACCTGGGTGGCTGGGCTCAGGGCTTTGCTGAGTTGTCAGTGGGGAAGGGTAGATGTCGGGGAGTAAGGACTGGACCAGGAGGACCTGAGGGTTACAAGACCAGGCTAGTGGAATGTGACCTGTAGAGAGGGAGGGGGCTTGGGGACGAACAGGAAGTGGAAGAGAGCAGCCCGGTGTTCCTGCCCCCAGGTGGCTTGCATGCAGTTCATCAACATTGTGGTACACTCAGTGGAGAACATGAACTTCCGTGTCTTCTTGCAATATGAATTCACTCACCTGGGCCTGGACCTGTACTTGGAGGTGAGCCTTGCATAGCACCCCTGGCCCCTGACTGAATTACCCACCCACCGTGGAGTATGTAGTTATGTATGTAGTATGTAATTAGCAGGTCGTGAGTTCAAATCCTGGCTCTGAGAGCTGGGTTTGGTGATACATGCCAGCAATCATATCATTTGGGAGGCCAAAGCAAGAGGGTCTCAAGTTCAAGTTCAGTCTGGGCTTCCCTCTTCCAAAATGGTAAAACAAACAAACAAACAAACAAACAAAACACACCCACAAGTAAACAGACCCTACTCTGCTGCTTGCTAGCCCTGTGACCTTGCACACATCTGTTCATCCTTCTGAGCCTGTTTTCCTGTCAATCACAGAGGTGATAAAGACATGTAGAGGAGATTCTGGTACATGGTGGAGACCTAGTATAACATTGTCACCGAGGTTCTGGAACAGGCTCAGGTGGCTCTGGATGTGACCCAGGAGCATCAGCTGAGGCAGGTGCCCTGACACCAGCACATGACGGGGAGCCCAGAGATACACATTGGGGGGCTGCCCCAGCCTGAGTCTGGGTGTTGGGAAGAGGGAACAGAGGAATGGGTGAGCAGAGAAGCCAGAGCTTCTGGCCTGGTTCCTTTGGGAGGCTTTCTAGCGGGGCGGGGCCTTTGGGATTGGATCTCCTAAAGCTACGACTGGCAAAAACCAAGAGGAGGCGAGGCCGGTCCAGGCACACAGTAGAATATGATACATCTGGAACAAGGAAAGTAGTCTGACCCAAGCTCCAGCGTGGCTGAGCCTTAAAAGAAGAGAGAGGCCAGAGGCGACCGGCTGAGTAGAGGGCTGCAAAGATGGTCTCATGGCTAAGAGCATCTACTACTCCTGTGGAGGACCCGGGACCCTCTGTGGTGCCCAGCACCCATGATTTCAGGTGGCTCACAGTCTCCTGTAACTCCAGTCCCAGGGGATCAGATGTGCTCTCCTGGTCTCTGAGAACATCAGAACTCATGTGGTGTCCATCAGCGCTCACAGGGACACGCATACATTAAAAAAAAACCTGAATAGTATATGCCTTTTAAAAATAAGAAATGTCCAGAATGGCTAAATCTATAGAGGCAGAAAGTAGATTCATGGCTGCTGGGGGCTGGAGAGGAGATAATGGAAAAGAAACCCTACCTGGCCTAGAGTTTCCATCCGGGGTATTGAACTTTTAGAAAAGAGGTAACACATCTTAAAATAGTGAATTGTGTGGTATGTGAATTATGTCAGTAAAAATAAAAAGCTAACTAGAGCCCAAGTACTCTGGTTTCTAGTGGTGGTGGTTGGATAGACACCCCGCCACCACCTCAGACCTCACCACGCTCCTGCTGTCCGGGGACAGAGGCTCCGGCTGACGGAGAGTGACAAGCTGCAGGTGCAGATCCAGGCGTACCTGGACAACGTTTTTGATGTGGGAACCCTGCTGGAGGACACAGAGACTAAGAATGCAGTGCTGGAGCACATGGAGGAGCTGCAGGAGCAGGTGGCACTGGTGAGAGCCGACCCCAACCTAGTCCATCACACAGTGGGCCCACAGGAAGGCTGTCTGGGGGCTCCTCTTGTGCAGCGAGTCCTGAATGGAAGACATAGTTCTGGGTGTAGATTGGAGGCGGCGGCAGTCTGCCTGGGCTCTGAGTTTGCCCTCGATCCAAATCCGGAGTCCTTTTAGTGGCTTTCTCAATGAGTCTTCGGGGAGCGCCCACGCTGCGTGGGACTTGTGCGCAAAGCAGGCACCTCCTCCCGGCGGCGCACATTCCAAACCCCGACTCCAGTGAACTAGATCTTGGGGTCCCTCTCAGCACAGTCTTCTCCCCTATCACCTTTCTGTGCCCTGGTGCCTCGGTTTCCCCCTCTTCCTTCATCTGGGTTCGGGTGCCAGGTTTGGCCCACCCTTGGCACGCTGGGCCAAGCGGATGTGGGAGCCACCCCCAGCCCTCCAGGCAGGCTTGCCTGATGCCGCCCCCTCACCGGCGGCGGTGCCAGTGCCTGGCCGCGGGTGGTAGCTCACCATGTGCTGGTGCCACAGCTGACAGAGCGGCTTCGAGACGCAGAGAACGACTCCATGGCCAAGATCGCTGAACTGGAGAAGCAGCTAAGCCAGGCGCGCAAGGAACTGGAGACCCTGAGGGTGAGCTGTGGGTGTGGGCCGGGCCAGGCTGGGGTGTGGGCCGGGCCAGGCTTCCCAAGGAGTCTTCTCCGCTTGTCATCCCCGTATATCCCAGAAGAGGACCGGGGCGGGGTTGCTCTATGCCAGAGAGCTTGCCGGTAGGCACTAATCCTTCTCCTGGGGCTCGCAGGAGCGGGTCAGCGAGTCAAACCCCATGGGCACTGCCAGACGTATCCCTGAGCCTGAGAAAGTGCCTGCCCCGCCGTGGTGAGACCTTCAGCTCTCGAGCTGAAAGTGGAGGAGCTTGAGGAAAAGGGGTTAATCCGAATCCTGCGGGGGCCCGGGGATGTCGTCTCCATCGAGATCCTCCCAGGAGCGGTGGCGACACCAAGTGGTGACAGCGCACCAACTCCGGGGGTGCCCACTGACTCTCCTAGCCCAGGTGCACAGTTGCTTCGTGCTGGGGGAGAGAGACCAGGGCAGGGAAGGGTATCGTGGGGGGATATACCTGGCTGTGAAAGATAAGGAGGTTGGGATTGTGGGCATGGTACAGGTACACGCAGGTGGGTTGGAATGGGTTCGGGGGTGCATGCACTGGGCAGGGAGGTGGCAGGGACACCCCCCCCCGCGCCCCACACCAAGAAGTTGACGAGTTTCTCCCACGCCCTCGCTGGGCTCACATCTCCCACCTGCAGCAGAGTCGGTTCCCGGAGCAGCATCACCGCCACCGCCACCACCACCACCGCCGCCACCCCCACTACCTAACCTCCAGTCCCCGCATCAAGCCCTTCCCTCTGCACCCCCGCTGGCCCCGCCCCTCCCAGGCTGCGCAGAGCCTCCACCTGCACCACCGTTGCCTGGAGACCTGCCGCCCCCACCCCCTCCACCCCCACTTGGTACTGATGGGCCAGTACCACCCCCACCCCCACCCCCTCCGGGAGGGCCTCCTGATATCCATGGAGGACAAGACCCAGAGATAGGCCCAGGTAAGTGGGATGGACTATCTCAGATCTTCAAGGGCTGGTGGGGATGCGAAGCAGCACCCCCTCGTATCCCCCAGGGGGTGTCCTCCAGGACCCTCTCTACCTAGGAGTCTCCTCCTGCCTCCTGCCTGTCTTGTTAGGCCTGGCTGGGTTAGTTCCCTCCAGTGTCTGCACTGCTTACCACCACCTTCCTGCTCCCAGGGGTGAAAGCCAAGAAACCCATCCAGACCAAATTCCGGATGCCACTGCTGAACTGGGTGGCGTTGAAACCCAGCCAGATCACAGGCACTGTCTTCACTGAGCTCAATGATGAGAAAGTGTTGCAGGTGAGTGGGCACCAGAGAGCTGCAGGGTCATGCTGGGCATGGGGATGGTCTCTCCTTCAGGATGGGGACGCCCAGGGCGTGGGCTTTAAGACCCTGGGTTGGTGCATCCAGGAGGCAGCATCCCGACCCATGCAGGCTTCCCTCTCCCCGAGTGTGGCCTCTCCTTTCTGCCCATTCCCACAGACAACTAAGGCCTGGGCCCTTCTGATTCTAGTTTCACCTTGGAACGGGTTCCCTGTCCTCTGGGCCATCTGTTTTCTCTGCCTGGAATAATCTCCTTCACTGCTGGCTGCTCGGCCCTTCCTTCAGCTTTAATGGCCGGGAATCTGGGTCCTCTGTTGTGTTCTTCTCTGTCACACCTTTCTTGTGTCTCCCCTGTGTCTCCTGTCAAGGCTGTGGTCAAGCCAGCTGGCTGGCTATTCTGTCCAATGGTGTTCTGTCAGGCTACACTAACAACCTTAGCTCTGGACAGTGTTGAGCCCAGAGTGTGGGCAGATATGGCTCCACTCAGCCTTGTATTCTCTTCCTTGCCTTCTTAGGAGCTAGACATGAATGACTTTGAGGAGCAGTTCAAGACCAAATCTCAAGGCCCCAGCCTGGACCTCAGCACTCTGAAGGGGAAGGCAGCCCACAAAGCTCCCACCAAGGCAACACTCATTGAGGCCAACCGGGCCAAGAATTTGGCCATCACCCTGCGCAAGGGCAACCTAGGGGCAGACAGAATCTGCCAGGCCATTGAGACGTGAGTACCTCCACTGGGGTGTGGCCCAGTTTTCTTGCTAGGCTAGGATCCTCAGGCAGAGCTTAGTAAGAACCCCAGCAGTAGCCGGGCGATGGTGGCACACGCCTTTAATCCCAGCACTCGGGAGCCAGAGGCAGGCAGATCTCTGTGAGTTTGAGGCCAGCCTGGTCTACAAAGTGAGTTCTAGGACAGCCAGGGATACACAGAAAAACCCTGTCTTGAAAAATCAAACCAAACCAAAAACCAAAAACCAAAAAAAAAAAACAACCAGCAGTGAGACAGAATCCACCAAACTTCACACCAGTCCTGGTCAGGGAACATCATCCTCATTTTCTTGCCAAGAAAACTAAGACTGTGCATGCCCAGAGTGAGACCTCCCCACTTGCTTCCTGCTTCTGCCCAGCATGGGCACCCAGGCCAAAGGATTTATATATAGCATCTGCCAGTGTTGTATGATAGGACCGGAGCTTCCCGTGACTCCTGTCTCTGGTTCTCTGAAGCTGTCTGCAAAACTGAATGACGACGGTTGTTTATTCAGTCATTTTCTCTGGGACTTGTAAGTGTGGGACGACTCCCACTCTCTCCTCTGTTTCCTCATGTAGGTATGACCTTCAGACTCTCAGCCTGGATTTCTTGGAGCTGCTGACCCGCTTCCTGCCCACAGAGTATGAGCGCAGCCTCATAGCCCGCTTCGAGAAGGAGCAGCGGCCGATGGAGGAGCTGTCGGAGGAGGACCGCTTCATGCTGCGCTTCAGTCGCATCCAGAGGCTGCCAGAGCGCATGAACACACTCACCTTCCTGGGCAACTTTCCAGACACGGCCCAGCTGCTCATGCCGGTATGGGCAGGACGGGCAGGGTGGTGTGGTGGAGCCTGGGCTGGGGGTAGGGATCTGGGAGCATCTCTGAGCTCAGCTCCCAAGAGGGCAGCTGGGAGCATTTGAGCCTCCTGGTGGGGGAGGCTCCATCTTACCTCATCTTCATCCCACCCTTAGCAACTGAATGCCATCATTGCAGCCTCAATGTCCATCAAGTCTTCCGACAAGCTTCGCCAGATCCTGGAGGTGAGAGCCCAGAGGAAGGGACAGGAAAGCAGGGCCTATCCTTTCCTGGTCTAAGGAGCATAAAAAGGGAGAGTCAGGTCCTATCCAGCTGGAGTATAGCAAAGATAATGTTCCCACTTCTCACATGCATGCTCTAGTAGACAGGCTGAGGTGGGAGCTGGGGGTAGGCAACAGTAACACCGGCCATGCCTGCAGAGTGCACCTGAGTGTCGGCTCCAGGGCTCAGTCCCTCTGGGGACTGCTTTGGGAGAGCTGTGGTAACTGCTCCTACTCAGTGGCGTGTCTGCAGACCAGAATAAATGGCCGTCAAGGGATTGAGGAGGGAGATGTTGGCAAGCCAGTTTTGGGATGGGCTGATGGAGTGGACTCATACTGTTAATAGCATACACATGAGATGTATATATACAGGCTACATGTGTCATGGAACTGAAGGGTCTATTCAGGAGGGCCTGAGTGTGAGGGCTGATTTCTTGCTACCTTTCTTTCTTTCTGGGAAATATTCTTCAAGGGATTTTTTTTTTTTCCAGCCTGGATCTCATTGAGTCTTTCTCTGCCTTTCCCAGATTGTCCTGGCTTTTGGCAACTACATGAACAGCAGTAAGCGCGGGGCAGCCTATGGTTTCCGACTTCAGAGTCTGGATGCGGTAAGAAGGGGCTCCTGGCCTGGGGTCTGGAGTCTGGTTGGTGGCCCGTGGCTTATAACAGATCCTTGTCCAGTTGCTGGAGATGAAGTCGACTGACCGAAAACAGACATTGCTGCACTACTTGGTGAAGGTCATCGCCGAGAAGTACCCACAGCTCACGGGCTTTCATAGCGACCTGCACTTCTTGGACAAGGCAGGCTCAGGTACAGGGGTTGGGATCTCGGGCCACTCATGTGGGTTAGGAAGGGACACTACAGGGTATTAACCGTGTGCGTGCCGCCTGATCCCCTGACTCCATGCTGTCCATGCCAGTGTCCCTAGACAGTGTCCTGGGGGACGTGCGCTCCCTGCAGCGAGGCCTGGAGTTGACACAGAGAGAGTTTGTGCGGCAGGATGACTGTCTGGTGCTCAAAGAGTTCCTGAGGGCCAACTCTCCCACCATGGACAAGCTGCTGGCAGACAGCAAGACCGCTCAGGTGGGTGGGGGACCCAGGAGCACCGAAGCCTTAGGGTAGAGGTGTGGAGCCAAGGCCTGGAGGGGTGTCGCCCCAGGCAGAACCCTGGGAGGATGGGGAAGAGTAAGGGACCACCCGAGCGGAAGAAGGGATGTGGTACCCCGAGGGGCACGGAGCACGGGCAGGCTGACGGGCTGTGCTTGCAGGAGGCCTACGAGTCGGTAGTGGAGTACTTCGGAGAAAATCCCAAGACCACGTCCCCCTCCATGTTTTTTTCTCTCTTCAGCCGTTTCACCAAGGCCTATAAGGTACCAGTGCCCGATGCAGGGGGGGGGGCAGTGCCCGATGCAGGGGAGGGGGCTGCTTCTGGCCCAGGCAGGACAGGGAAGGGGGGGGGCTGTCCTCATCACGACCTGCCTCGTGCCCTCAGAAAGCCGAGCAAGAGGTGGAACAGTGGAAGAAGGAGGCAGCGGCGGATACCTCAGGCAGGGAAGAGCCTCCAGCACCCAAGGTAAGGCAGCTGCCGCCGAGCCTGGTCCCGGGGTACAGGAATTTGTAGCATCCCGTTCCCCCTCTTGTCTCACCCCTGCACCTTCAGGGTTGAGATAGATCCTGCCCAAGGATGAGAAAGTGGGTTTAGGTTCCTTCTTTCGCTGCCCGTCCTTGCTGTGAGGAACTGCACAGATGTTCTAGAGTAGGTGGGGTGAGAAGTACCCTAAAGTTAGAGTTGTTCATCTCCCCAGTCTCCGCCCAAGGCCAGGCGGCAACAGATGGACCTCATCTCTGAGCTGAAACGGAAGCAGCAGAAAGAGCCACTCATCTACGAGGGTGACCGAGATGGGGCCATCGAAGACATCATCACAGGTGAGGGCGGCGCCAGGTCTCTGTCCTGCCTTCCGTCTGTACTGACCTTCTCTTTCTGTTTCTCCCTGTCACACTGAGGGGTCTGCTGCCTCCCCGAAATGCCAGTCTCACTGTGTAGCCCTGGCTTGCCTGGAGCTTGCTGTGTAGACCAGGATGGCCACCAACTCAGAGATCCTCCTGCCTCTGCCTCTGCAGTGCTGGGATCGAAGGCGTAGGCCACCATACCTGTCCTCCATGCCTCTTGCTACCTTTTCTGTTTTTCTTTTGTTTTCTCTCTCTCTCTCTCTCCTTCTATCCCCCAAATCTCAGTGCTCAAGACAGTGCCCTTCACTGCCCGCACCGGCAAGCGGACATCCCGGCTCCTCTGTGAGGCCAGCCTGGGAGAGGAGATGCCCCTCTAGTTCCCAGGTACCTAGACGGCATGGCCTGTGATTCCAGTGCTGGCACAACTTTGGGAATTTGGGGGGCCAAACATGCCTCCGCATCCGGGGCCACTGCATGCTGGGATGTTTTAGGGGTGGTGTTTATGGCTGAGGTAAATCAGTGTCCCCCTTCCACGTGCACAAAACCAAATCCTTAGAACGACTGCGCCCTGGAGCCTGGGCAAATGTGTCTCTTTTGGCTTCCAGATCTTCGGAACCAGCCCTACATCCGTGCAGACACAGGCCGCCGAAGTGCTCGCCGGCGACCCCCGGGACCCCCACTGCAGGTCACTGCTGACCTCTCGCTGTAGCCACTGTTTCCGCTGGTGGATTCTGTAGGGCTGTAGGCAGGCTGGAGCTCAAGGAAGATGGTCCTTAGCTCGGCTGGGTCGAGCATCAGCTCCTCCTGCTGACTACAAGCCTTGAAGCTCCTCACCCCACCAAAAAAAAAAAAAAAAAGCTGCTCGCAGCATCCTCTCCCTCCAATAGCCATACTTAGCCTGAGCGCGAGCCTGGTCTATAACTTATAAAGTGCACCTCGCCGCAGCCCTAGCCCGAAGGACTCTCCTTGAACCTTATTTTTATACAAGATTAATAAAGATGTTTGCAAAAGATGCGCGTCGGCTCGGTGGCTGACCCCACCAGGCGCAGCCAGTTTCGCTCAGCAAACGCTTTACTTGTACAAGCTCTTCATAGCACATCTCTGGAAACAGGCTGGCGAAGGGGAGGATGGGTGCTTCTGCACTAGAGTTGGCGGGGAGGAAGGTAGCTTCGAGGGGCGCATTTGCTCCAGCGGCTGGCTCGCTAGCCCGGCGGGAGGGCGGAGGGGACCTGCGGAAGATCGAGAGAGAGAGGGCAGCTCGTTAGAGACCGCGCGCGCGATCAGCAACACCTGGGTGCATCTGCTGCTGCCCCTGCTGTCCCCATTCCTTTTGGTTCAGTTCCCACTCTACGCCAGCCTCTGCTGCCTGCCAATCACGGCCCATCTGCTGTCCCGCCTCCGCCCCATCTGCCCTGTCCTTAGTCTCCTCGGCCGATCTGGTCTCGCGCTTGAGGATGCTCACCTTTGCAGAGTGGCCCCAAGTTGGGAGGGAGCTTGGGGCGGCCTGGCTGATGGGGCTTGGGGAGGCGAACGTCGGGGCACGGGGCTCGGTTCGAGATCCTGCGTTCCGGTCGCGGGCGCCCGGGCAAGCTGGGAATCTGAGCGTAGGGGTTGCGCCCACCTGGGGAGGGAGCCAGAGGAGGAAGGGGCGGGGACAGTACTGGGAGGGACCCCGCGGGCGCGGGTGGGGGTAGGCTGCGGATGACCTGGAGCATCCCTCCCACCTCCCCGCGGGGTCCGGCCCTGCCCCCTCGTACCGCCCCCCACTCCCACCCCCTGCCCGCGGCCCGCTGGGGACGCACCCGCTCTGTACAGTGTGTGCAGGGAGCGCGCCAGCTGGGAGCTGGAGAGGCCGCTGAGGCGCGCCGCCTGGCAGAAGAAGGTGAGACCCGTGTGTGCACGCGCAGGCCGACCCTGGCCGCGCGCCCGGCTCTTAGAGCACATGCTCATCGGCAGAGCCCGCTGCTGCTTGAAATAGTAGCTTGGAGGAGAAAAGTAGGACAGTGGGCTCAGACACCGCCTCTCGATCTCCCCCATCTTACGTGTGGGGAAACCCAAGCAGGACCGGAAGCTATTTATCTTTGGCTAAGGATGACCTGGGGCCCAGGAAATGGACCCAGAATTCAGGACATTCTCGGGGAAGGGCGCGCGTGCGGGGGGGGAGCGGGGGGGATGGGCATCAGGGCACTCTCTGCCAGTCCGGGCTCAGTTCTCAGAATCTTGAGTCTGGGGAGCTGGGGATGGTTGTGCTCACCTAGTCACCTCCTGTCCTGATTTGGAGGGCACAAAGCCCTGCCTCAGTAGCTTGAACAGCATCTCGAGGAACAGGGTCTGCAGACCCGGGGGCTCACAGACCCGACTGCTCTTCATTTGGCCTGAGTACAGCAAACACAGGCAAGAGTGAGGAGGGGTGTCCTCATTCAGCACCACCCCCCGCCCCCACTGCCCATCCGCTATATCCTCACCCATGCATTGAGCTAGGCGGTGATTGTCAGTGAGGACACCCAGGAAGTCCTTGAAGCTGACGATTCCATCACCTGGGAAGACAGACGGATCAGTGGGTACATGCTTTAGTTTTGTAGATTGTTAGGGGTTTAAATATACATTGAGAATTACTTGGGATGTTCTCCAACATCATAACCCTTCCCTACACCATTTCCTCTCCTCTCCTCTCTCTCTCTCTCTCCTCTCCTCTCCTCCCCCCCCCCCCTCCCCCCCCCCCCCCCCCCCCCCCCCCCCCCCCCCCCCCCCCCCCCCCCCCCCCCCCCCCCCCCCCCCCCCCCCCCCCCCCCCCCCCCCCCCCCCCCTCTCTCTCTCTCTCTCTCTCTCTCTCTCTCTCTCTCTCTCTTTTGGTTTTTTGAGACAAGGTTTCTCTGTGTAGCTTTGCGCCTTTCCTGGAACTCTATCCTCCCGAGTGCTGGGATTAAAGGCGTGTGCCACCACCGCCCTGCTCATTTATCTCTTTAGGAGCTAGGGTGCTTCCTGGAAGAGGGAAGTTTAAAAAAAAAACAGGACTAGGCCGAGGATATGGTAGGTATGGGTAGCATTCATTAGGAGGTTGCCTGGCGGTGGAGAGAACGCGAAGTCAGAGATGGGGCACCCACCATCTAAGTCGGCCAGCCGAAGAGCCTCGCACATCTCCTGTGGACCCAGCTGGATACCCACATTGCGCAGGGCAACCTTCATGCTATGCATGTCTACGGTGCCCGTGGGGCTGCAGCTGAACAGTTTGAAGATATCCTGGAAGGCTGAGAGTGGAAGGAGGCGACTGTCAACAAGGTGTGAACGACACGTGGTGGTGGCCTTGAGGCTTTGCCTCTCCACTTGGGTGGGACCGGGGTTTGGACACACCTATGGTGACCTCCAATACACCGGCCATCAGTGACTCAGTGGGTGCTGTGTGTTGGCTGGGGAGCTGTTCCACCCTTATGCCCAAGTCTTGTGTTTGGACATTTTCTTACAAAAAGCGTTTACAGTTCATGTCCAGATGCCAGAGCGATGGCTCAACAAGCCAGGGTGCTTGCTGCCAACCCTGATGACCTGAGTTTGATCTGCAGGACCCACGTGATAAAGAGAACTGATTCCCATAAGTTGTCCTCTGTCCTCCACGAGTGCCACGGTGCACGAACACAAGTGCTCGTGTGTGTGTGTGTGTGTGTGTGTGTGTGTGTGTGTGTGTGGTGTGCAAATATTTTATTTTGCACAAGTGTAAAAATATTTTAAAAACTCACATGCAGGACTAAAGATTTGGCTTAGTGGTTCAGAGCACACACTGCTCTTGCAGAGAACCTGAGTTACATGGTGAGTGACTTACAACTGTCTAACTCCAGCCCCGGGGGATCTGGAGCCCCTGGCTTCTGTGGGCACCACGCACGCACACACGCACGCACGCACGCGCGCACACACACACACAACTAAAATTAAAAACCAATTTTTAAAATTCACATCCAAGGTCACATGCCGAGTCCAGCTCCGTGGCTGCTTGGGAGCCTCATTGGTGGTGACCTATAAGCAGGCACTTGGATCACTGATGTAGGAAGTGATTCTTCTTTGATAGGTCCCTGTCAACATCAGGTTGACATTTGGGGAGCACCTTCTAGCCTTACTTCCCATCTCTCAGGCCAGATCCTGGGAAAATTTACTTTTCTGTCCATTTCTCTCTCTCTCTCTTAAATCCTGTCCCATCCATTCAGATACCACTATCCAACCATCCACCAATACATTCAGTTTTATTTTCCCTATTCCCTTCACAGACACAGACACAAAATAAACAGAGACACAGACACACAGAGTCACAGATACACAGACAGGTACACACACTTCTGGGGGTGCATTAGTGAGCCCTTGGGCTGTAGAGAGGGAAAAATTGGACTGGCGTGGAGGGAGGGTCACAAGGGTCATAAATATGCTAACCTCAGGCAGGTAACTCCTTGTAATTCTGTCCTGAGCATCCCCTATTTTCCTCTCTGCTTGTGGACCTAGGGTCCTTACCTGCCAGCTGCCGGGGTGTCAGGGGTACCATGCTATCATCGGCCGAACTGTTCCAGTGAAAGAATTTGGACATGTGGTACCTGTTGCAAAGAGACTCCAAGGCCAGGCAGCCCTTGCCCCCAAACCAGCACCCCAAACTTGGTCTCCATTTCCTATCCTCACCTCTGAGACTTGGTGTCTGGGCCTGGCCAATATGGATGGGTAGCTTCAGGGTCCTTAAATTCTCTTGCCCTCAGTATGGTCTGCTCCTCCTTTGTGGCCATGGCTGCTAGCTCTGACTGAGGCAGCTGGCCCATCTGCAGCTGCAGCCGCCCTTTCTGCACCCTGCCAGCCGGCTCCTCTCGTGTATCTCGTGTGAGGAGACTCCGAGGCTTCTGTGGAGGCCTTGGAGACAGGGAAAAGGCAGGACAGCCCGGTCAACTGGAGGGCATAGACTCCAGGGCACCTAGGGGACAAGGACTGTGGGTGACAGGTCCACCTCCTCCTCCCGGGATCCTCAGGCCAGGCTGAATCCACAGCTCTATAGAAAGGGGCTTCTGTAGCAGGCACAAGGTGTGAACCCCCAACTCAGGTGAAAAACAAAAAACAAAACCCTCCTTCGGCCTGGTCGCTCATACCTTCTCAGTGTCGATGAGGGTCTCTTGGTCTTCTGGCCTCTGCTGCCTGAAAGGCAGAGTCACAGACTCTGAGGCTGCCCCCAGGCTACTTTTGTGGTGACTTCCCCTGCTCACAGGCTGACTTCCTGTGGGGACTGCTGCTCTAGACTCCCCAAGTCTCTACCTTCAGGCATCTGGATTTGTGATTACACTCTGGATGCTGAATCGAGATGGCAGAGGCCCTCAGGGAAAAGCAGGCCACAGAATCCCAAAGCCAGGTGCGGGGGGGACATGGAGTCCTGTCCAATATAAACCCACTAACCACATTTTAAGACATCCCATGAGACCTTAATATTTAAAAATAATACATATCACACCATGTCTACTCTCAGAACACTAGTGAATGAAACCAGAAACCAGTAGCAGAGAGCTGGAAGATCGCTAAATACTTGGAGATTAAATAATTCACTTCTAAACAACATGTACACCCATAATTCTAGAACTCTGGAGGCTGGGGCAAGAGGATTGTGAGTTCAAGGTTAGCTTGAGCTATATAATAAGACCTTGTCAAAAGGAGGAGGGGGAGAGAAAGAACATTGTTATGACAAGACAGTGCCAGGCATGGTGGTGCATGTCAATGATCCCAGCACTTGGGAAGCAAAAACAGCAGGATCGGGGGGTTAAGGTCATCCTCAGCTCTATAGTGAGTTTGAAACCAGCCTGGGCTGTATGAGAACCTGTCTCCAAACAAACAAACAAACAAGCAAGCAAGCAAGCAAACAAAGCATGGATCAAAGAAGAAACTTCAAACTAAACAAAAATAAAAATACAACTTATTTCAAATAGTAGGATGTAACAAAAACTGTTAAGCACGTGTTTTAGAAAAGGAAATACCTAAAACCAAGAATTGGAGTTTCTGCTCCAAGAAACTAGAGACAGAAGTGCAAATGACATCTCAGGTAGGTAGAATCAAGCTGATAAAACATGAGCACACATTAAGGTTGGAAGCAGAAAACAATCAATAGTGGAGATGATAAATGCCCAAATCGTCTTCTCTGAAAGAGTAATGAAGTGGACAGGGCTGGTGAGATGACTCAGTGAGTAAAGGCACCGCTGACAGGTCTGACGACCCGAGTTCGAAGGTCCCCAGGACGCACATGGAAGACGAGACCCGGACCCATCAAATTGTCCTGACATCCATGCGTGGGCACACGCACGTGTGCGCGTGCGCGCGTGCACACACACACATGCACACACACACTCACGCACGCACACATGCACACACCCCACTACATAAAGACAAATAAGTCAGCGGGGAAGAGTGATAGCATTGTGAAAGGGACATCACTACAGATCTCATGGAAACTCAAAGCACAATACAGGAATGTTATAAATGCCTATGCCTATAAGTTTGATAACCTTAATGAAGTAGACCAATTTCTTGAAAAGCAGAAGCTGCCAAAACTTACATGTGGAGAAATAATATGAATAGACCTATATCTACTAAAGAAATCAAAGCAATAATTAAGAGCCTTCCACAGCAGGGAGAGGCCCATACAAATTCTTATAATTTTTTAAAATTAAACATTTATTGAAGGACCATCACTTTTCTATGGTATCTTAACTCTCCCTGTGAGGACATTACCCTGTACCCTAAACAGGAAAAGACTTTCCCAGAAAACTACAATATTCCTTAAGAACACACATAGAAAAGTCTTGTTTTTAAACATTATTTTGGCCTCCAGGCATATTGGTGCACGCTTTTAGTCCCAGCACTGGGGAGGCAGAGGCAGGCAGATCTCTGTGACTTCCAGACCAGCCTGGTCTACAGAGTGAGTTCCAGGACAGCCAGAGTTACACAGAGAAATCCTGTCTCAAAAACAAACAAACAAACAAACAAACAAACAAACAAACCCAAAACAAACAAACAAAAAAAAACCGAACAAACAACAGCAACAATAAAAATTATTTTGGCCAGGTGTGATGACACATAATTTTTAACTCCAGCATTTGGGAGGCAGAGGCAGGTGGATCAGTGAGAGTTCCAGGTCAGCAGGGCTACAGAGTGAGACCTCCATCTTTAAAAAATGGTCTTAAAGGCTTTTTGCTTATGAGTGTGTGTGTGTGTGTGTGTGTGTGTGTGTGTGTGTGTGTGTGTGTGCAAATGAGTGCAAGTGTTTTTGGAGACCAGAAAAGGGCATCTGATCCCTTGGAGCTGGAGATACAGGTGGTTGTGAACTGTCCAATGAGAGTGCCGGGACCTGAACTCAGGTCCTCTGGGAAAGCAGGAAGTGCTAACCACTGACCCATCTCTCCAGCACAGATGCAAAAATCTTTGACAAAATATTAGCAGGTGAAGTCAAGAATATATAAAAAGAATTGTACATTACCACACACAAGATAAATGTAACAAAATATTTAAATTAAGTAGGCGTGGTGGTGGATGCCTTTAATCCCAGTGCTCTAGAGGGATCTAGACCTCTGTGAGTTCGAGGCCACCTTGGCTTACATAGCAAGTTCCAGGGCAGTCAGGGCTATGCAGAGAGGCCCTGTCTCAAAAGCAAACAAAAAAACCCCAAGCCTTTGACTCTGCCAACAGCGTGAAGACAATCAGAAGACAATTATAGACTGGGAGACGCACATTTGAAAAGGACTGTTATGCACAAAATATACAAATAACCTTTAAAACTCAACAGTGAGAAAATGAGTCACCCAATTAAAATGGGCAAAAGATGTGAGCAGACACCATAACAAATCAAAGATCTACACATGCAAGTAAGTATGTAAGATCTTCAGCCTCACAGATCACTGGCGGCCTGAACAGTAAAATGAGGCAGCACTGTTGGTCTACGAGAGCACCAGGATTCCAAACACCGACACTGCTTGCCAAACAATGAAGACAAGGAGCTTCGTGCTGGGGCTGCAAAGCGATGCAAACCGCCAAAGAAGCCACTTCGGCTGTTTCTTACAAATCTGAACACGTGCTGATGTTTTGGTTGTGAGCCCAGCCTTTAATAGCCGGGCCACGTGAACACACCTTACAATGCACATTAGGCAGCAGCCATGGCCCTTGGCATTTATCCAGATGATTCTAAAACACAAAATCCACACGCCGACACTCACTGCAACTTCCTAACTGCCTAAACGTGGGACCAACCAAGACGTGTTTGGGTAGGTGGGTGGAAAAACAAACTGGTCCATCTAGATAACGGACTATTATTGAGTGCTGAGAGGAAATGAGCTGTCAGAGCCGTGAAAAGACACAGAGGCAAGTTAACTGCCAAACAGGGAAAGAAGCCCTTTTGAAAAGGCTGCGTGAGGTTCGATGCCAGTTCCTTCCGGAAAAAGCAAAAGGGAACAGAACAAGTCAGTGGGCGCCTGGAGCTGAGGGCAGGGGAGGAGGAGTGGGTGGGAGGCAGAGGGCATTTAGGGCGGGCAAACGATTTTGTATGGTACCACAATGAGACACACGCCCTACACTGGTCACAGAAAGTACACCAAGAGGGAATGAACCCTGGTGTCTCCATGGGCTTTGGGTGATGGTGGTGAGCCAGCGTGGGTCTGTGTAACTGAGTATCTGTCTCAGCATGTCCCTGTGTTCCAGGCTGTGGGGGCTGGGACAGAGAAGGGACACACAGAGCTGTCTGTGCTTATCACTTGCTCAATGCACCTGAAGCCACTTTCAATAATTTTTTTTTTTTTTTTAGGAGGGGGACAGGCTCTTACGTACCACAGCTCAGGCTAACCTTGAGCTTTCTATTTAGCTGAGGATGACTTTTTGTTGTTTTGTTTTTGAGACAGAGTCTCACAATATTATCCCTGGCTTGTCTGGAACTTGCTATGTAGACCAGGCTAGCCTTGAACTCAGAGATCCTCCTGCCTCTGCCTTCCCGGTGCTGGGATTAAAAGCGTGACCACCGCATCTACTGCGTGGTTTTCACTTCTGATTCTTCTGCCTCCACCTCCTAAGTGCTGGGATGATAGGTGTATGCTCCCACCTCTGGCTAAAAAAATGAACTTTTAAAAATCCCACCAAAACAATAAACTCTAAAAAGACAAACCCTAAGAGCCAGACACCCACCTCTGCGACTTCTCTCTGTCTCCATCCTAGATTCCTGCTCCTTTCCCTTTTGGCCTGCTTTCCCGCTTCCCTGTCCCTAGGTCCGCCCCACTCAGCCTCCTCCTAGGGTCCTGATGGGCTTCTCCTTTGGCAGGGAGCCTGACCAGGACTAGGCATGGTGGCATGCTCCTCTTAGAACTCTGAAGATTAAGGCAGGCAGTTTTGGGAGTTCAAAGCCAGCCTGGGTTACACAGCCGTAGTCTGTCTCAAAAGAAAAAAAAAAAGAAGCCGTGTGGTGGCACCTGCCTTTAATCCTCACACCCAGGAGACAGAGGCAAGAGGCAGTCACAGCAAAAGCTTATGTGGCAGTGTAAGCCTCTACCTGTAATCGCAGCACTCAGGAGTTAAAGGCAGGGGGATCATCGGGAATCTGAGGCAGTTCAGCCAGGGTAACAAAGAAACCCCGACTTACAAAAAACCAAAAACCAGTTTGTTAACAGTAATGTTAGTGATTGTAATCCCAGCACTCAGGAGGCCGAGGCAGAGAGATTGCCACAAGTTTGAAGCTAGCTTGGGCTATGCAGAGTGAGATGCCCCCCCACCCCACCCCAACCCCTCTATCTCAAGCACACAGCTGCCCGTGGGCCAAGCCAGCCTCTTCTCTTTCCCTAGGGCTCAAATTCCCTTCCCTGCTTTCCACAGCCTCCTGACCTTGGCCAAAAGCAGCAGCTCTCTCTTACTGCCTTTCTCCTGGGCCTTTGAGGCCTGACCCCAGACATAGTGGTGTGTGCCTCTGTGCATATTTGACCCTTGGGGCTGCTCTGGGCATGTGTGTCCCCTGCACTTGTGGGTGGTTTTTCCTGTCTTTGGACATGCCGTCTTATGCCAGTTTCAGGCTGGTGATGTGTGGGGATTCCTCTGGGTTGCCATGTTGGGGAGGTCATCACACATGGGGTCTCCCTACATTTGGCGTTATTTCTGGTTTGAGGCTGTGGCCTTCTAAAAGATCAGTCTATCAACCTCAGTTCTTCCCTCATTCAAAACCTTCCAACAATGGCCTCCCCAGGCCTCCCCACTGGCTACAGGAAGGATTCCCTTTGGGTTTACTTTCTCCTCTGGTCAGCCCCACCTCCAGGGAGGCCCCATCCCCCACATCCTCACGCTCCTATGTCCCTGGATTTAGACCTAAGAAACTGAAGCCAGGGATGGAGTTTTGAGGTGGTCTAGTGGTCTGGTAGGTGGGAGTAAAATGGAACCATTTTGGGGAATAAACAAACCCTAGACAGCTGGCCAGAGCTCTCAGGGGACTGATGGACTCAAGGGAAACTAAAAAATGTCAGTGTCATCCCTAAAAAATTGCTTCCAGGATATAGCAGCCAGGTCTGTTCAGTGGTGAGGAGACATCGATCCTCTAAAATCTGAGCCAGAGCCCAAGCAGGGTGGTGAGTTCTTGTAATGTCATCACTCAAGAGGCTGAGGTAGGCAGCTCAAGGGTTTGAGGCCAGTCTGGGCTACATAATGAGATGCTATCTCAAAAATCCAAGGGCTGAGGATATAGCCCAGTAGTAAAACGCTGACCTAAATATGCTCGGGGCCCTGGGTTCGATCCCAGCACCTTAAAAAAAAGTCTTCACCGGGGCCAGCACTGGAGGCTTTAATGTTTTTGTCTAGTCATTTCTTTTGGGGTAAGGGGGATGACAACTTAAAATGGATTTTCAGCAATAATGGATTCCCTTTCTTGGTTCCCGGCACCGAGCTGTAACACAAAAGAGACAGTGTCATTATGGCGTTAGGGTCTTGCGGGGTCTCCCACTGCACCCGTGGGCAGCTGGCATCCTGTTCTGTGTCTATATGTCATCAGAGGCCGAGAGCTCTAGAGCCCAGTTCCCTCAAGCTCACTCACGGAAATGTCCTGTGCCCTAGGAAGGTAACCATCAATGCTCCCAGGAGGCAGACAACATGAAACCCATCTGCTTCCTGAGGCGACATGGCCCTGCCCATTTTAAACCCAGGTTTCTGTCCTAGCCCTGGAGAGCTCACCCTCCATGGTCCCCGGGGCCTCCTCTGGCCCTGGCTTTGCTGCTGCACCTCAGGTCACCGGAATCTTGTTCCTAGCAGCCTTTGTGAGGTCATTGAGGTTGGGCCCTCGACGAAGCTTGCCCTGTGCACCCTGCCTCAGCCCCTCCCCCTCCATTCCACTGCCTCCCACCCCACCGGCTATGTGAGAACTGAGCCCATCCCCACATGCTGGTGAGGCTCCAGAAGCCCTGCAGGGCAGCACCACTCACTCGTTGGCTTCCTGAAGCTGGGAGGACTTGGCTGGTGCCTGGACAAACTTCACTTCCCCTTGGATGGTGGCATTCTTGAGTCCCGTCTTGCTAAAATCTAGGTAAGAGCAAGCTACATTACTGGTTTCTGGAGTCCAAGATTTCTGAGTTGTCATGTCTTCAAATGACTTCTCTTGCTTCTCGGAGGTTATCTGGGTGATCTGGGTAGCCTGGGTAAACTTGATGGACTGGACTGGCTGGCAAAGGTCTATAGGTGTCTCTTGCAACTTCTCGGATGTAGCTTTGATCATATTTTCTAAATTAGGCACTTCCTTGTGGCTGGAGGAGGCTACAGCCAGAGAGGACGCAAAGTTGATCAGATCTGCCAGGCCAATGGCTGTGGGCAGGCTGGAGCAAGATAGACAGGGGCTGGGTGGTCGCGGGGCGCAGTCTGTGAGAACCTGGGAGATGCAGACAGACTTCCTTTCCCGGGGGCTCTTGCGATGTTTTTCTAAGGCCTGCTGGAGGCTGTGCTCTGACGCCTGGATGAGCTTGTTCGCCCAGAAGAGGTGTTTGGAGGTCTGCACGCGGATGGAGCGGAACTGGGTGGTGGACACCTGCTCCTCTTCCCTGTTGCTTGAGTTTGCATTGAAGCTCCAGGTTCTGGATTGCCGCTCTTCCTCATAGGGCTTGAGAGATTCGATCCTGTAGCCTTTCTGCTCCAGGCTTTCAGTGAAGTAGTCTTCCTCAGGCTCAGGTGTGGGCTTAGAGTCTACCACTGGCCCCATCTCCTCCAGCTGTGGTACTGGGCCTGGATCTGGGAGCACTATGGGCAGGGACTCCGTCTTGGGTAACTCTGCTTCCAGCTGAAAGGTTTCAACTGAAAGCTGAGGCAACAGGAGCTGGACCCCCCTTCTCCCCCAGGACTCCTCTGCCACACCAAGCCCCTGTCCCGCTCCTGTGTGGCACCCTCGCCACCCCTTATCTCCACTGGCTTCTTGTGGGAGAACTGCCTGGGGCAGGACAGGAAGTGCGGGCAGGTGGTGAAGGTGTGTGTGTGGCCGGGTACTACAGTCCCAGACTTGCCAAGCAGAACTGCCCTGCCCTCTTGCCTGCTACCTGTGCATAAAGTGTTGATGATACTCTCACCTCTGTTTCGTCCTCCTCCTTTTCTTTAGGGGTGTGGGGCTGCTGGTGGTGGTCATTCCTGAGGCATAAGGAATCAAAATGAGTGACCAAGATCCATAGGCAGGATCACAGTGGTAGAAATCTTTAGGGCCTTCAAAGCTCTGGCTCTGGACAAGGGTGGGGGCAAGGAGACCCCAGTTCTACCCCCCACTGTCCCTGCTACTCCATTAGGAACTCTGGAGTGTGTGTGTGTGTGTGTGTGTGTGTGTGTGTGTGTGTGTGTATGCGTGTGGTGTATGCATGCACACACATATACAAATGTGAAGGGTAGGTTGATCTTACGTGTGTACCTTAGTTGCTATCCACCTCATTATTTTGAGATGGGGTCTCTCTCTGAACATGGAGCTCACTGATTTGCTAGAGTGGCTGGCCAGTTGAGACCCTGGGATCCTCCCACTTCCACCTCCCAGCTCTGGGATGACGGTATTAGCATGTCATCCCAGCTTTTTACCTGGTTGAGGGATATCTAAATTCAGGCCCTCATATTTGTGCACCAAACATTTTATCTCCTAAGCTGCTGGTATTAAGACTCTCCAAGCTTCAGAAGCTCTGGAGAGCTTGCCAATCCACTCTTCAGCTCCATTTGGTTGGAGGAGGGGCCTGGGAGTCTTCATTCTCTTTTTGGTGGAGCTGATCTCGAGACAGGGTGTCTCTGTGTGGCCTTGACTATCCTGAAACTCACTATGTAGACTAGGTTGGCCTCACACTCACAGAGATTAAATCCTGTGGGATTAAATCCGAGTGTTGGGCTTAAAGGTGTGTGCCACCACCATCCTGCTGGGAATATTCATTTTTATTAAGTGCTATAGGTAAGCCATGATGCTCAGAAAATGGTCGCCTACACAGGGGAAGCCCAGAGCGAGGCCCATTTCTCACCTGCCCCATTCCCAGTGGGTAGATTTGAGAAGCCATGGATACGGGGGTGGGGGGTGGGTGGGAAATGCAGGGCCCCTTTACTTCTCAGCCTCTATTCCTACCTGCGCCACAACCTTAAACTCCTGTTCCCTCCTCAGGCACCTGTCTTTCCCTACCTTGGGCAGATCTGTCTGCCTCCAACAAGGCAGCCATGCCTCCATGTGCTCCGCCTCCATGTGCCCCGCCTCCGTGTGCCCCGCCTCCGTGTGCCCCGCCTCCGTGTGCCCCGCCTCCGTGTGCCCCGCCTCCGTGTGCCCCGCCTCCATGTGCCCCCGCCTCCATGTGCCCCGCCTCCATGTGCCCCGCCTCCATGTGCCCCGCCTCCACGTGCCCCACCCTAGCCCTCTGCCGGGGTTGGAGGCAACCCCAGCCTTGGGCCTGGACACTGCTCCTGAGGAGATCTGGAAAGGAGCTAAAGAAGGGGAGATCCTAGTTGGGTGGGAGTGTGTGGTGTTGGGGGAAAGGCTGAGAGCCTGGGGTTTTGGGGGAAGGCCCTGTGCTGATGGGGACGGGTCCTCACGTTCTTTCCACGATGTCCACAGAATTTTTGCCACAGCATGGGAATGCATTGACACCTGGCCAGGAGAAAAAGGAAAGGACAGGGAGCATCAGGGTGAGGGACAGTCCATGAGCTGGTGCAAATTTCTTCTGCCTCCCCACTCCAGCACCCACCCCCCACATTATCTCTCCCATCTTCCCCTCATGACAGGCTCAGTGGTCCCTTCTTCAGTGTCTGCTACCCTCCACTGGCCATCTTGGCCCCGTCCCAACTCTTGGATCTGTCACCTGCTTCCACAAACATGGGTGCCCACAGTATTCCATCTGGGCTCCACAGAGAGCATTAGAGGGTGCTCATTGCCTAGGCTTCCCATAGCTGGTGGTTGCTAAGAAAAGGACTTGAATTCAGGCTGAAGAATCGCCTTCATTTTCTCCTTTTCCACGCTCCACAGGAGCCCATGGCACCCCTGAAGAACTTCCCCAACCCCACTCTTCGTCGCCTCTGCCACTTCCTGAGCTCTTCTTGGTCACCTATCACCGACCCAGACCAAGGCCTACACTCAGAGTGCTTGATCCAAGGTTGTGCCAGCACCATACTACTGTGTGGTGAACTTGAATCAATCCTTGAAGTCCTAGGAGGCTGGGGGTGTCTTGGAGCCAGGAGACAGCCAGGAGGCTTTGGTCCTCCAATACAGAAGCTGGTCTTCACCCCCTAGATGTGGGGTACCAGACTGACTCAGCCTCTACTCCTCTGGTGGTGATAAGCATTGATGGTGAGGGGTCATGGCGTCCATGCATTATGCAAAATGGGTTCCATGAGCCTAGGGTGGAGCAGGAAATGTTAACCTTACTTTTTGGCCAAGAATTGCTCCCAGGATTGTATCAGAAGCATGAGAATGTGGTGTGGCTTCTTCCTAGGGATGGAAGGGGTGGTCCTTGCATGGCTGGTCCTAGGCACTAGGATCCAGACACATCTGTGCTTCAGCGTGGCCTGGAGTCGTAGGTCAGCTGTGTGGCGAGGCTCTGAGAGAAGCACCATGGACAGAAACTCAAAGGCCGGCTCTGCCTCCCTGACCCACGCGCTCTTCTGACTTTCTTCAGACATCTTCTTCAGCTTCAGCTCCGTTTGACCCTGAGCAGGACTCTTTTCTGCCCAACCACAGAGCCTTCCTTGATAACTTGGCAATTTTTGCAATTTTTCTGGACATCTGATCATCACACAACTTCAATCCTTCCATCAACTGCGACTGGGTACAGACAGAAGGGCGGATTACAATTCTGTAAGCCTCATAGCTGCACTGGGGTCTGGGAGACAAAGTCTGCTGTTGACTCAGTTTGGGATTTCTGTACCTGACTTAGGAGTGTTCTGTTAGAAAGTCAAGTGGCACTCTGTGACATATGAGGCATTTCCAATGCCCAATTGTTGCTAATATTCTAGAAATACCGCCTCAGGTCCTAAAGGTGTATTAAAACCCCACCAGTCCCGATTGCTTAGAGAGCCCAGGGGATTTGTACATTGAATAGAATGTGTGTGAATCAAGACAACTTGGTTTCTTCTTTCCACGTCTGGCATCTCCTTTGCTTTTCTTCCCCCTTTGCACTGGAATGACCACTATGTAACCGTGGAACGAGGGCAGATAGCCTTGCTTCATTCCCTTGTTCTCGTGGGGAACAGCCAGCATTCTGTCTTTACCATGAAGTGGTGGTTTTCTTCATAGATGCCTTTTATCAGATTTCCTTTCCTACTTTGCTCAGTTGATTTTAAGAAATACTATTATTATTATCATCATTATCATTATCATCATTTTAGGACAAGGTCTCACTATAGACCAGGGCTGGCCTTGAACTCACAACAATTTGCTTTCCTCTGCCTTCTGAATACTGGAATTAAAGGTGTTCATCACTACACCTGCCCTCCTATTATTATTATCATCATCATCATCATCTTCTTCTTCATCATTTTGAGACAGGGTCTCACTATGTAGACCAGGCTGGCCTCAAACTCAAAGAGATCAGCCTGCCTCTGCCTCCTGAGTATTGGGATTATAGGTATGTACTGCCATGCCTAGTCAATTTTTAAAAAAAAATAAAATTATTTTAACTTTATTTTATGTGTATTGGTGTGAAGGTGTCAGAGTCCCAGGAACTGGGGTTACAGACAGTTGTGAGCCGCTATGTGGGTGCTGGGAATTGAGCCTGGGTCCTCTGGAAGAGCAGCCAGTGCTATTAACTGCTGAGTCATCTCCCCAGCTGCCCCCAATTACTTTTTTTTTTAAAAAAGACTTAAGATATCTTACTTTAATAATTATGTGTGTGTGTGCCACATGAGTGCAGATTCACTTAGAGGGCAGAGGTGTGTGATCTCCGGGAGCTGGATTTATATATAGGTGGTTGTAAGCCAACAGATGTGGCTACTAGGAATTGAACCTGGGTCCTCTGCAAGGGCAGTAGTGCTCTTAACCACTGAGCCATCGCCAGCCCTAGGCATCAGATCTACCTGGAACTGGAGTTACATAAAGTTGTGAGTGGGCCAAAGTGAGTATGGGGAATTGAACTTGGGTCTTCTACAAGAGACCACTATGTGCTCTTAACTGCAGAGCCATCTCTCAAGCCTCCAGTTGTTACTTGAGACAGGGTCTCTCTATGTAGCCTTGGCTAGCCTGGAACTTTCTATGTAGACCCGGCTGGCCTTGAACTCATAGATCCACCAGGCTCTGCCCTCCGAGTGCTGGGATTAAAGACATGTGCCACCATGCTTGGTTTATCAAGACTTTTTGTTCTTGATCTTTTTTGTAGATCTTTTTTCTTTCTGTGACAGGGTTTCTCTATGTAGCTGTGACTGTGTCTTGGAACTTGCTCTGTAGATCAGGCTGGCCTTGAACTCAGGAATCTGCCTCCTGAGAGCTGGCGTTAAAGGTGTGCGCCACCACATCCAGTGTGTAGATCAGTTCTGAAAAAGAATGTGCGTTCTGCTGTGGAGTGGAATGCTCTGTAAATGTCAGTTGAGTCATGAGGTGGAGCCAGTCAGGTCCTGGACATCCCTACTGACTCTGTGTCTACTCCTCCTTTCAGTTCCTGAGAGGAGCACTGAAGTCTTCAACTATGATGGCAGATCCCACTGTTTGCCCTTGGAAGTTACATCAGGTTTCCTCTTAGGTAAAACTTTAATCATTTCATACATGGAGCTGATGTATTTTGATAATATTTGCCCCGTTGCACAATCTTTTCCTTCTCCCACTAACTGAACCACTTTTTACTTTCATATTTTTTCTCTTTCTTAACATATCTACCTACCTAACTACCTACCTACCTACCTATCTATCTATCTATCTATCTATCTATCCATCCATCCATCCATCCATTCTTCCACCCATCCACCCATCCATCCATCTATCTATTTATTATTGTTTTTTTTCGAGACAGGATTTCGCTGTGTAACAGTCTTGGCTATCCTGGAACTTGCTTTGTAGACCAGGTTGGCCTCAAACACACAGAGATCCTCCTGCTTCTTCCTCCTGAGTGCTGGGATTAAAGGTGTGAGTTACCATCATCTGGTTAAATATTTATTTTTTAAAATGATTTTTTTGATTTTGTGTATGCATGTGTGGCTGTGTACAGGTATGTGCATGTGAGTGCAGATGCCAGTGGAAGCCAGAAGAGGGCGCACTAGATTCCTTTGGAGCTGGAGTTGTAGGTGGTTGTGAGCTTTCTGACCTAGATGCTGGGATGTGAACTTGGGCCTTTTACAAGAGCAGCAAGCGCTCTCAACTGCAGAACTGCCTCTCTAGCCCCTCCTTTCCTTCCCTTTCCTGACTCTGACAGCATCTGACATCATCCGACAGCTCAGGCTGAGTTCAAACTCCCTATGTGACCAAAGCTGTCCTTGAACTCCTGATCCCCTTGTCCCGGCCCCTGAGTGCTGGGACTGTAGGCCACACTTGGACATTATACTAGTTTTTCTTCACATACTCTGACACTCTGATGTTAGGGACACAATCCTTTAGGATAGTTATTCATTCTTTTGTTTTGCAGCCCTGGGGATGGAACTCAGAGCCTTGTATATACTAGGCAAAAACTTTATTTTCTAGGCTTAGATATTCCTTTTAAAATGATGATAGCATTGCTATTATTTTGGTTTCCTTTATATATAATTATTCGTTTATTTATTTACTTATTGTTTATTTATTGAGTTCAATGCTTCCCTGACTGGCTTTGAATGTGTTGTGTACTTAAGGATGACCTGAAATTTCTTATCCCTTTGCTTCTAACAAGTTGCTGGGATTACAAGCAGGTGCTACCACACCTGGCTTAGGAGGTACTGGGACTCAAATCCAAGCTTTTGTGCATGCTAGGCAAATGCCCAACCTCCTGGGCTATACTCCCAGGCCCTATTAGTATTGTTTCTTGAGACAAGGTCTTACTATGTAGCTTAGGCTAGCCTGGAAGTTACTATGTCACCCAGGCTGTCCTCGAACTCGCAATCCTTCTATCTCTGCCTTGTGAGCACAGGGATTGCAGATGTACAAACCATGTCTGGCTTTACTTTTCCCAAGTTTCCTTTTATAATTAAAAAATTAGCATTTATTTGTTAATTACTATGCTATGTATGTGTGTGTGTGTGCGCGTGCACATGCACTCCTGCACATATGGAGGTCATAGGATAATTTGCGGCAGTCAGTTTTCTTCGACTGTGTGGTTCCGGGGGTTGAACTCAGGTTGTCAGGCTTGGTGGCAAGCACCTTTACTTCCTGACTACTTTCCCCAACCCTTGACCAAGTAACCTCTTTATCACTGAAATGATCTCCTTTGATCTGTTATTTGATTTGAAACCTGCTTTGATTGATCTAACTTTTTAGTTTCTGTAGTCTCCCGTTCGTGGTACTGGGGATTAATTAATGTTATGCTATCGAGCTATTCTCTGTTAGCTTGCGCTTTCTGGAATCTTGTCACTGTTATATGAGTGTTTAAACGTGCAAATTTTTATATTTAAAGTAAATTTTAAATGGGCAGCATGTAGTTGAGTCTTTTTTCTTCTTCTCTTTTTCCAGAGTCTGTGTATCCCAGCAAGCATCCATCAATATAGCTACATCCCCAGCCCAAGGGTCACGTTTTCTGTCCACTTAGGCAATCTCTGCTGTTTAGAAGTGACGTGTGTGTGTGTGTATGTGTGTGTGTGTGTGTGTGTGTGTGTGTGTGTGTGTGTGTGTGTATGTGTGTGTGTGGTGAGGGGAGAGGGCAATGCTGGAGACTGAACCCAGGACAATGCTCTTATGTACGCTGAACACTTGCTTTAGAAGGGAGCTACATGACATTTGCCTTGTTTAAATGTGTTTAAATGGATTGTTCTGTTATTTCCTTTCCATGTGTTCTCTGCCTTTTTTTTATGCCCCCTTTAGATTATGTATTTGTATGATTCTACTGGATTTTCAAAGCTATGACTCTGTCTTGTTATTTTAGTTGTTTTAAGGCTCAGACTATGAAACTAACTTATCACAAGTCTACCTTCAAATGGTAATAGGATAACAGACCAACACACCAGTTAGAGAGAACCCTCAACAGTGTGACATCGGTTCCTCCTCATGACTGGGTGTTTGAAATGGAACTTAGAGATGAGAAAGGGCTGGGATACTTCTCAGAGGTACAGCATCTGCTGAGCACTTGGGAGACTCCATATTTAACAGAGAGAGAGACAGAGAGATAGACAGAGATAGACAGACAGACAGACAGACACACATACACAGAGAATGAAAGCATATGAATGTGAATTTGTAATGATTAAACTAAATCAGTGAACAGCACCCCAGAGAGTTCTTTGTGCTTCCGGAATGTGGAAAGCAGAAGACTAGGACTGCTATCTGAGGAGGAAGAGGAAAGATCACACAAGGGGGGTTGGGGGGGGGAGGGCAGGGGGTGGCTCAGATCGAGGAATGAAGGGGGAGGGTCAGGGTTGAAGATGCTCTTCCCCCACTGGGTAAGGCGTCAGAAGACACTGGCATTGGCATTCCCACAGTTGTCTGGTTCCTGTCTTACCACCCTGAAGTGACACTGGCCAGGCAGTAAGACCTACAGTTGAAGGGATCCCCCTGAGCTCCTTAAATGGTTTCATTCTTGAATAGGGGCGACCAGGGGCCACCAACTCTTTGACAAAACTGTCAATAAGCAGGTGGAACAGTGATCCCAGGACACCAAAGGTAATTTGAGAAACAGAGTACTTAGAAGAGAAGCTGATCGTTTTCAGAGATTCAAGGATGACACTAAAAATGTATCACATTGAAAAAAAAAATAATGGGACGCTATGAAAAAAGAATGAAAGAAAGAGAAAGCTTTCTGGCAGATAGCACTGGCAGGCAACCAAGAAAGAGTATTTCCAGAGAGAGGACCCCAAATATCAAGCTGTAGTGAGAGAAGAGAATTAATAGGGAGTCTGCTTTTTTTCATTATGTGTGCATGTGTGCATTTGCACATGCGTGTGCATGTGGAGGCTGGAGGACAGCCTTGCGTGTCCTTCCTCAGGCTCCTTCTACATTGCTGTTTGAGACAGGCTCTCTTACTGGTTCCTCAGGCCAGCCAGGGTCTCAGGGTTCCTCCTGTCCGCCTTCTTAGCATCGAGATCATAGGCATATGCCATGTCTGTTTTACGTGAGTTCTGGGGATTGAACTCAGAGCCTCATGCTTGCAAGATGCTGATAAGATCCTATCTTCTCCATCCGGATCTGTTTATGAGACCTGGAAGGAGGCCTGGAGAGAACAAAGAAGCTGGAGAAGAAAAAAGTAACACTTCCCTTACGTGAAGGCTCTCACCGGCTTGCAAAGTTCTCTGATTACTGAGCAGACCCGGCTGTCGCCGTTGTTTACATCAGGTACAACCGAGTCACAAATACGTTTTTCATTTTCATGTGTGTGTGTGGGTGTTGTGCGTGTGTAGGCTGGAGGCTGACTTTGGGAGTCATCTTGGTTCTCTTCCGCCTCATTCCCTGAGGCGGGGTCTCTAGGAAACCCAGAGCTCACAGATGGATTAGCCAGCCAGCTTTGCTCTGGGATTACAGGCTGGACATCTCACCCACTTGACATTTATGTGGGTTCCAGGGATCTGAACCCTGGTCCTCAGGCTTGCACAGCAAGTTTTTTTAACCACCATGCTACCTCTGTCCCACAAATACTTCATTTTTATTTTATTTTTTTATTTTTGTTATTTATTTATTTTGATTTTTGAGACAAGGTTTTCTCTGTGTAGCCTTGGCTATCCTGGAACTCACTCTGTAGACCAGGCTGGCCTTGAACTCACAGACATCTACCTGCCTCTGCTTCCTGAGTGTTGAGATTAAAGGCGTGCACCACCACTGCCTGGCTCACAAACTTTTAAAAGGGAAACCTCAGTGACTTATAAGAGGAAGGAACTCATACTGGCAGTAGAGTCACTAATAATGGTTGGCTTTAAATTCTGATTAGTTTTTAACCTAGAATTTATTTATTTATTTTTATTTTTTATTGTTTTGAGAAAAGTTAAAGTGCTAGGCCTGCAGCTGCTCTGAGGCATGCCTGGGGACCATGATGTTTTTTCATTAATGAATAAACTCTTCAGTGCTCTTGAGTCGAGGGGTATTTATTTCTTTGATAAAGTTGAAAAGGAAATGTTGAGTCTCAGTTATTGGCCACTGTATTGGAGGCTGAGGACAGAGGTGGACAAGGAGTTGTCCCTGCACCGTGGTGCTTTCAAGCTTGTGACCACGTTTTTCCTGGAGGAGATCTTAAATCTCACCGTCCTTAAACATCACACACTAGCACTCGTCAGTGCTCCTGGCTCCTTACTGTGATGACGCAAGGCCTCAACAATGCTTGGGAGGCCTAGACCTCACTGCTCTTCCGGTAGCCCTAGGCCCACCTTTCGGAGCACGTGGTCTCCTGCTGACTCTTCCCCAGACCCTCCGCGGGTTTTACTCGCTCTGAGTCTCTGGTCGTCCGCAGTGTCTCACACAAGGTGGATTCAGCGACCGCCTTTGCAAAGACATTAACTTCCCAGCCCTTAGCTCCGCCAAATGTGTGCATTTATATCCGCGAATGTGATTCCTTTGGGCTAAATTCACTAAGACCCTGGACCGATCCAGTCCCCTCCCCGCCCCCACTTTTTTTTTTGGACAGCGCCCGGGCACTAATCAACGGCACCCGGAGGGGCTTGGTTGGGGTCAGCTTTCCTTTCCACTCCCCAGGCCAACTCTGGGGCATCACTCAGGTTCCCTTTTTCCGCCTCCACCCTGCCATTTCTGGCGCCGCCCACCACTCGGCCGCCTGCTCCCACCTGTCACCCCCATGCTGACGGAGGCTCTGTCCGGGGGGCGGGGAGCGGGCTGGTGGCTGCTGCCCCTCCGCCTCCAGTGCGCTCTTTGGTTAGCCGGGTGGAGGGGCGCTGGCGATGATGGGCGCTGGCGGCTGTGATGCTGCGGCTTCTGTGACGTTTGGCCAGGGATCCGACAGGCAGGAAACTTGAAGATTGACGCCAAGGATGTGGGTGGGAGCAGCTGAGGATCTTTCAAGGCTTGGAGGTGCAGCAGCCAGGGCACTGAGACAAGGGCCTGGGGCGTGCGGTGGGGGTGGGGTGGTGGGGTGGGGGGCAGGGAGACACTCCCAGCGGACCAGGTATGTGGACAGCAGTCCTGGGAAAGGACAGGGCTTGGAGCCTTATCTGGCTACAAAGCCGAGGCATTTTTGAGGGTCTAGGATTCCTCCAAGGAATCTCAACCTAAGCTGTACACGTGTGCAGTACTCACACCTGTGCAGAGCTTTCCAGGGTGATCTTACAATTTTTTACAATTACATTTATTATTTGTGTGTGTGGACACTTGCATACCATGGCCAGTGTGTGGAGGTCAGAGGCCAGCTTTTGGGAATTGGTTGTCACCTTCCACTACCCAATTCCTGGGGGTCAAATTCAGAGAGTCAGGTTTGGTGTTAAGCCTCTTTACTCAGAATCATTTCAGCTGGCTTTAATTTTTTCCCCTAGCTGAACGTGGTAACATAAACCTTTATTTAATTCCAGCACTGAGGAGGTGGAGGCAGGGGGATGGGGTCTCTGTGAGTTTGAGGCCAGCCTGGCCCACATAACGGGGGATACACAGTGAGACCCTGTCTCAAATCTGTTTTAAAAACTTGTTTTCACTTGGAGACAAAGTCCCATGTAGCCCAGGCTGGCCTCAAATTCTTTATACATTCCAAGGCTGGATTACAGATGTGCAAGGGCATAGTCAGCTCTTGGTAGGGACTGGAGCCAGGTCAGACAATGCACCTCCGTCCTCAGCCACCCTCTGCTCCTCTATCTTCGGCCACCCTCTGCTCCCCCGTCCTCGGCCACCCTCTGCTCCATGGAGGAAAGTCATCGTCATCCCACGCCAATGTTCAAACTGGTACCAGGCAAGTCCTCTGGCTGCCAGGCCTCAGGGATGGGAGAGGGTGAGTATTAGTGCTGAGACATGCAAGCTCCTCCCCTTCTGGTGCTACTGCGGGGCCTGGCCTTTGGCTTCCTCCCTTCAGCCATGAGTTGGGCAGCCTGGAGAGTGGAAGGACAAGCAGCCTACCTCAAGGGCTGATGCCGGTCCTTACCCCCAGCAATGGGGAGACCTGAAGGAATTCACCCCGACAGTTGTCAGGGTTGTGGGGTACAGCAAGCAGGCAGGCAAAAGAGACACCACAGCTTATAAACACCCAATCATCACCCCAAACTTTATTGCTTACAGAGCTCAGGTACACCCTGAATGTGGAACTGGCTGCAGTTCTTCCTTGCTGGGGCCAGGAGCAGCCTGGCTCCTTGCAGATAGCTGGGAGGAAGCTATCCTGGCTGGCTGGGGGTGGGGGTGAGCTTTTCCAGAGGAGGGGTCTCTGCGCCCCTCCCCACAATGATTCACAGTTAACTTAATGCTACATGAGTCCTAAGCAGCTACTCCAGGCCCCGCCAGGAAAAGCCTGGCTAGGGCAGTGGGGGTGGATGTGCTCATCTTAAATCTGAAGGAGGCTTGAGACGGTCAAGCCTGTGTGGATGACGGGTCAAGACAGTCCCTTCCCCATCCCCTGGCCTGCTTGTGCCCATGCAGAGCCAATGCTCTGCTGGAAGGCAGCCAGAAAAGTGCTTTGAGGTCATCAGAGTGCAAAGTGCTGCTGGCAGTGTCTTGCCACCACGAAGCTGGCGTGCTGGGTACCCACTCTGTGCCCTGGAGGGTGGCGAGTCCTGCATCTGTGGCGTTAGCATCTGTCATTTGCAGACTATTCCTGTCAGGTGGGTCTCATGTCATCCTTCAGTTTCACAGATGAGGGACTAGAGTGCCAGCTAGCCAAAAGGTAGGCCTCAGTGAGGCCGGATGCTCTGAGGAGGAGCGGTGGCCAGCAGCCACAAACGTGAGGCCTGAGGATCGCTTCTCTTCAAGACCTTCTGTGGTCCTTGGTTGAACAAGGAGCTCAACTCAAGATCTGGGCTGCATTCCGGCATAACCTGGAGGTGTGGTGCATTCTACCAAGGTGCTAGCATCCTTCCTGCCTGCTGTCCCATACTAGTCGACGGCCAGGGAGACCAGACAAGGGGTCAAAGGCTCCCCAAGCCCCTGAGCAGGTACACCTGCTGCTTTTCCTGTATGAGCCGGGTGGGAGCCCAGCTCTTCTACCTTCCTAGGTACCTGCTCTTCTTGGCCCAGGCTAGACGCTGCCCTCCAACTGCTGGCAAGTGCTGACTGATCCATGGGAGTCTGGCTACCTTGTTCAGAGCATCACAGAGAGCACTGGCTCTCTTCCTTGGGGGATGAGACCCCCGTCTTGCTCCTCGTCTCCTCATGAGTGAAGGGTTCCTCCTGCCAGAGGCCAGCAGCACTCAGGAGGCCAATCCTGGGAGGAGCTTTATCTGCTCCTGTCGCTGCTGCAAGCCCTGGTCTTACTGCTGAACAAGGACTGGCAGGTCTCCCTGAGCAGACTCAGCTAGCGTCCCAGGGCAGCAGTGAACACTGAGATTCAAAGGAAGCCTGCTGTGGGCAGGGTGGAGCTGGCGGTGGAAGACAGGGCTAGGGCCGCTTCTCCAGCTGGCCATGCTTGACCCTCCAGCTCCAGGCAAAGCTGCCGTCAGGGGCCAGGGTACACTGCAGCTCGATGCCCGAGTCTGGCACCTCCATGTCATAGCCAACAGGCTGTCCATCTTTGGTCACCAGGCTGAAGGCTGAGGCTGGGATCTGTGGGGAGAGCAAAGCAGTGGGGTGAGAACCCAGAGTGTAAAGCTGATGGTCCCCAAACACGCTCGGAGACATCTGCAGCCAAACAAGCAGCCTGGAGAGAGCACTGCCTGTCCTTCACTCTGGAGGACTTAGAGAGTCCTCCTTCCGAGCCCAAGTTCAGAGATCCCCAACAGCCCCTGCCTGTCTTGCCCTGGGCCCTGGAGGACAGCTAAGCCATAGGCCACTATCTCCCAGGGCACCATTTCTACTTATTTGAAAGCCTTCCCACTGGAGAGTCCAGACCCTAAGTGTGACCTGTGTCCGTACCTGGCTGCTGATGCCAGTTGCAATGTCTCCCACCTTGACCCGGTGGAATTCCCGGATGTGCAGGTGTTCGCCATTGAGAGACTGTATTTGGATCTTGACACCTAGAAGGCAGAGGTTGACAGTGAGGGCAGAGCCGTGGCTGGTCACCCAGAGCAGGGACCCAGCATGGGCAGGGCCAACCTCTGTGAAGTCACTCTGCCCTCAGAGTCATGGAGTGGAGCATTCTGGCTGGGGCGAGCAGCAGAGAGAAAATTCAGGTTAAGGGGCCATAATACTACACAGCACTTCCTGGCCAGCAATGCCTGGAATTTGGCCTGCACCTTGTTAAGAGCTGAGGTCAGCTCCCAGGGGGAAGAAACATTCTACTCTGGATCTACAGCAAAAAGGCACTGAAGACAAAGGACCCCTCCCCCTGACCAAGTTACTGGTTTATCAGCTGTCTGTCTTTCTACTCTTCATAATTCCTTCATCTAGATTTCTTTTTCTCCCCATTTTTGTCTTGTTTAGTTTTTCAAGACAGGGTTTCTCTGTGTAGCCCTAGTTGTCCTAGATCTCACTCAGTAGACCAGGCTGGCCTTGAACTCACAGAGATCCACTGACTCTGCCTCCTGAGTGCAGGGATTAAAGGCCTGCGCCACCACCGCCTGGCCTCTTCTCCTTTTTGTTTTTAGTTCAGTCAACTGAGGCAAATGTGATAACATGTAGCCATTTTAAAGTCTTCTACAAAGAGCATAGACTAACTTCTTTTAGTGTAACACATCCAGGCTGGGGGATGCTCAGCTGTGGAGCCCTTACCCAGCATGCACAAGGGCCCTGAGTTCAATCCTCAGCAACACAACAAAAAGACCAAGCGTTAATATTAATCTTCTCCAAAATGACATTAACTGAGCCCCTCTGTGAAGCCCTCTCTTTTATGAGGGGTGGCAAGTGACTGTCATTTCAAAGTTCTTTCCAGTTGATGTACTCCTGACTACAAGACATTTTTCTGTTAAAATGGGTAAACAACATAATGAATTGAGTGCAATTTTAGTTTCCCAGAATCCATTTGAAAACATCTAAGGAAAGGGCTACAGGTGTCTCCACTATTCAGAGAGATAAAAGACCCCTGTGCCCACTGCTTCTCTGGCAGAGCGTCAAGGACGTCAGACCGCCACCCTGCCACTGAGTATCCTCTAAGCCCTTGTGAGTCCCTTCATGCCAATGCTGGGCACAATTAAATATTTTTTATATTTATCTTTCTCTTTTTTGAGACAGAGTTTCTCTGTGTAACAGTTTTGTCTGTCCTGGAACTTGCTTTGTAGACTAGGCTGGCCTCGAACTCAGAGATCAACCTGCCTCTGCCTCCCGAGTGCTGGGATTAAAGGCATGTGCCACCATGCCTGGCAAATTATTCTTTAAATAACAAGCCAATTCTGGAAAATTCAAGACCCAACAGAGACTTTTCTTTTAATACAGAAGATGTAACAGACAAGTTAGGCCACCCCTCTTGACTCGGTAAAGGTTTTACTTCAATAATGCCAGGCTAACCTCACACTGTCATTTCTGATGAATTGTGAGCATTGGTTCCTCTGAGTCACAGCATCCCAATTTTAGTCCAGACAGGAAGCAAGCTTGTCATGCTCCCATTCTCTTCGACATTCTTAAATTAGACTACAGGCAACGTGAGGATCTCTGAGCCGAAGTGCTTTGCCATGGCTCAGGCCTGACAGCAAGTCACACTGACCCTGGCGAGGGCTAGGGCCTATGAACTGATGAAGCCCACCTCCAACAGAACAGTGTACCCAAGCCTGAAAATGGACATTTATGTGTCTACTCATCTTCTAACTTCAGATCCCCGGAGACGATGCCAACAAACTCACTGCTGACTTCTTAGGTATTTTCCTTCCTTCCCCATCAGCAGGCATTTAGCTACTCAGCTTCTGGCCCGAGCCCAGGAGAGGCCATTTTCCTCCCCATTCTGTAGGGCTTCCGCACCTCCACTGGTAGCCAGTGGGGGAGCATGGCTCTCCCCTCATTATCTGGAAAGCTTTGTGGGTGGTCAGGGCTTTTCGTCTAAACCCAACTTTCCAGGTACAGATGTGAGGTTCTGGGTGGCAGACACCTTCCTCCCTGACCCCTCTGTAACGGGGAGAAGACAATGAACTCTCTCCACCTTTCCCAGGTCTTTGGCAGGGGTGGGCTGGCAAGAGGGGATAAGCGGATCATACCATTGAAGTAGCTCGGGGTGTCTGTGGGCCGCCCCCGGGCCAGCACCATGTTGCAGCTGGAACTTCTTGCCTCTGCCTGGCTGCTCCAGGAGTGCACGCCGGAACTCAGGGTGTCACGCGAGCTCTGAGAGGCCTTGGACGGGTGCTGAACACAAGAGCAGACACAGACTCCTCAGCACAGGAAACTGTGCTCAGGAAACTGTCTCTGGCCTCGGTTTCCTCTGGGACAAGAGGACCTGGGCCTCTCCTAGGGTCAGGCCCTGCCTGTCCTAGGCTACATGGGGAAGGTGCATTTCTGGGTGGGACCAAAGCTACCACCCAGTTTCCCTACTAACTAAAACTTTTCCTGACTCCCAGGCGTGTTGAAGGCATGCTGTCTTGGTCTGGGGAGCAAAGACCCCTCCAAGAAAGGAGGGGGGACCTCACTGCCGCTCCTCTACCTACGGCTTGCACAGAGCCCATGCCCAAGCTGTTCATCAGCTCACCTTTTCACTGTCCTCTGACAGGGACAGGCTGTCGATGCTGAGGCAAGAGAGAATCTGTTCCTGTTCCTCCAGAGAAAAGGGCTGTGACAGGCTGTTGAGAAACAGTTCTGCGGGGGGGAGAGGAAGACGGCCGTGAAGGGCTGGAAAAGTTGACGTTGCTAGGTTCCCAGCATTCCTCCTGCACAACCGGCAGGAGCCGGCCTGCTGGGAACGGTGGAAAAGGGCTGGGAACAACAGCAACAAAAATCCTGTGTTTGTGCACACAGTGCGTGCGTGCGTGTGCGTGTGTGTGTTGTGTGTGTGTGTGTGTGCGCATGGCTACAGCCAAATGTCGTACCTATCTCCAGCTGTTGCAGCTCCAGCTCTGGAAAGGTTGCCCTCCGGTCTGGGAAGCTGGGGCCCTTGGCAGGGGCTGGGTCCAGGGAGGACAGAGGCAAGGGTTCCCAAGTGCCAGACTCCTCCTTGCTCAGGTTCAGGGCTGGAGCTCTGCTCTGTTCTGGTGGTTCTGGCGGCAGAGGAGGCTGAGGCTCAGAGGCCCCGTCTGTGCTGGCCTTGGATGGTGTGCTGGCCTTGGATGGTGTGCTGGCCTTGGATGGTGGCTCTCCCTTGGTGGGGTGTGTAGGGTCTGGTGGCAGGTGGCTTGGTCTGGAGGTGGAGGTCTTGGTTCTTTATATTCTCCTTTCCAAGGGCTTTTCAGACCTCCCACTGTAAGGGAGAAGGCACCAGAAGTGAGACGGAAGTGTGCAGGCATGCAGACCCCAGCCCAGCCAAGAATGGCCCATCAATTAAAAAGAATTAAAATTATGTGTGTATGTATGTGTTGATTATGTGAGTGCAGTGCCCACAAAGTCCAGAAGAGGGCATCATAGGCCCTGAAGTTGCAGCCGCCATGTGGTTGCTTGGAATTGAACTCAGGACCTCTGGAAGAGCAGCCAGTGCACTTATTTATTTATTTATTTTTAATACAATATCTCACTCTATATCTGAGGCCTCAACATACAATAATCCTCTTTGCTTCTGCCTCCTAGGTGCTGGGATTCCAGGCATGAGTCATCACACCCAGCTTAAAATGTGTGCTGCTTCATTATTGATTTTTAACTTGCAATAGAGCTCTTATGCTCCAAGCCTCCTCTTAGGGGTTCTGTTCACTTATAAGGCACTCACTGCCTACAGCGTTCAGCTCAGTTCCTGATACTCTGAATACTTAGTGCTGGGCGATGGCTCATTCCCCAGCCACCTGCCTTTCCACCCTCCCTTGAGGGACTCCGAATCACGCTCACCTCCCTCTAACAACAGGGCTGTAGTGCACCAGGAGCGGAGGGGTTGGGTCCTGGGTGTGCAAAGGTCTGCCCGAGTGCTAACAGGTACCCTCCAGCGTGGCTGCGGCCCCGTCTATGCCCTCCCCGTGCCCAGGAGTCTTGCTACCCCACAGTTCCACCAGTACTTGCTGCTACCAACTTTCTGGTTCTTTCTGGCTGGGTGGCTATTGGATGTGTGTGGTTCTAATTCACACTGAGTCATTGTTCCATGTCACACAGTCCCTCTTCCTCGTCTCTCAAGTCTGACACTGGCCTCAACCTCTTCCTCGTCTCTCAAGTCTGACACCGGCCTCAAGCACAGGGACTCACTGCCTCTCACTGCCTCAATCCTCCCAGCGCTGGAGGGAAGATGGGAGACCGAGGCTCTGAGGCACTGTTTCTCCCTTTTGACCGTCTCGGGCCTGACCTTCCCTCTGCCCACGGCTTGCCATCCATCCGCCCAGGCAGACAAGGCTCTCTTACCTTGCTGTAATGCCTGGCTCACCTTCCCCCGAAGCTCCACGGCAGAGGCTCGGTGAACAGGCTCTTTCCTCAGCCCCTCTTGGATGGCCTGGGCTGTGAGGGGCGCGCAGGAAGGAGGAATCTCCCTCACGGGTGGAGGCTCGCTGGCAATCTGGAGGCCCAAACGCAACATGCAAGACCTGTTTCCTTATTTCCACTAGCAGCCTTACTCTTTACTCTCCCCCAATCCTGTGCTAGCCTGGGGATCTACCCCAAGAAGGGAGAGGGCTGGGCCACAGTCAGTGGGGAGAGTCTCCCTAGAAAAGGGAGACACGGATCCAAATAGGGCAGGACAGAGTCTAAGGAGCTGGTGGAAGCAGCCCAGGGGACAGGCAGAAGACACCTTCCATTAGTCACATCTGCCATGGAAGAACAACCCTCACAAGCCTGCGGCCTAGATCCACGGCCCTGCTGGCCTCCCCTCACAGCTGTTTTGTGGCAACCACTGACCTTGAGACAGAGTGGGCCTCGGAAGTACTGAGTCCAGGGGTGGCAGCCATTGAGCATGTGGAGCATCATGCAACAGCTGCTCCAGATGTCCACCTTGGCATCGCAGGGCTTCCCCATCACCACTTCTGGGGCCATGTGGGTCTCTGTACCAGGAATGTAGTCCCCTGAGAAAGCAGCGCCAGAGATAGAACCATTACGTATGAATTCAGTGGCCACAGTACTTAATTCCTGGGTTACCCCAGATAAAGAACTTTAAAAGTAATTACATTGTTATTGTGTGGATGCGTGCACATGCATATGTGCCATGACATACATGGGGAGTTCAGAGAAGAGCTGTGTGGAGTCGGTTCTCTTCTTCCACCTTTCTGTAGGTTCTGGGGACCAAACTCAGGTCACCAGACTTGCAGAAAGTACCTTTACCTGCTGAGCCATCTCACTGGACCATGGCTTTGCTTTTTTGTTTGTTTTGAGACAAAGGTATTTTGAAACAGAGTCTTACTCTATAGCCGAGGTTAGTCTTGAACTCACAGCAACTCTTCTACTTCATCCTCTCAACTGTGTGGGACCTGCCCCACTGGGAACTTAGGTCACCTGTGAGAGGTGGCCTGGAACCGAGGAAAGGCAAGTGCGCACCGCTCGCCCATTCCCCAGCCTCCCTCTTACCCGAGACAATCAAGAACTCGTTTATTGATAGGCAGTAAGCCTCTTTTATACCAGAAAACCTCAGAACCCTAGGAGGGGATGAAGGAACCAACCAATCATTTTAAAGGTCACCCTATTTACAAGTTGTTTATGCCCTGACATCATCTCCTGTTTTTAGCATAAATAACTTGAGCTAACTTCCTTTCTCACTATTTGTCTTTAATCTCCATACAAACAACCCAAGCCATCCTTTGTATCTATTCTCTGTACAAACAGCTTAAACTAACTTCCTCTGGTACCATTTGTATCCACTCTGCACCAACAGCTTAAAGCTTAAGCTCTATTTATCTAAATTTCTTTCGGCACCCTCTTTGCAGCCCATGTATGCCCCACACAAGTGTTAGGATTACAGGCATGAGCCACTATGTTTACCTTGGCTGCATTTTCTTTTCATATAATTAATGGTTTAGGAACGTCACAGCAATAACACATACACAAAATAAATAAATCAAAACAAAACAAGCTAAATAAACAAAACTCCAACGTGCTCCATAATAAAACCCAGGAAATTCATATGCACAAAAGCATATAATTATAAAACAGTCAAATAGGGGCTGGAGAGATGGCTCAGAGGTTCAGAGCACTGGCTGCTCTTCCAGAGGACCCGGGGTTCAATTCCCAGCACCCACATGGTGGCTCACAACCATCTGTAATAATACGATCTGGTGCCCTCTTCTGGCAGGCAGGCAAACTTGCAGGCAGAATACTGCATACATAATAAATAAATCAATCTTACAAAACAAAACAAAAAACCAACAGTCAACTAACAGCAGCCATATATTGTTAAGTGGATATCAACTTTTTTTCCTTCCAATTTTGGAGATTGAATCCAGTGCCTTATGCATGTTTGGCAAGGACTTAACCATTGAGCAATAGCCTGCCCGCTCTTCACTATTTTGAGACGAAGTTTCACTAAATTGTCAAAGCTGGTCTTGAACTTGTAATTCTTCTGCCTCAGCTTCCCAAGTAGTTGGGATTACAGGATTGGCTAACAGTGTTTTTATTATTATTATTATTTTATTATTATTATTATGTTAGACAGGATTTCACTATGCAGCCATGGCTGTTCTAGAACTTACTTTGTAGACCAGGCTGACTTTGAACTCAGAGAGATCTGACTGTCTCTGCTTCCTGAGTGCTGGGATTAAAAGTGTGTGCAATCATGCCTGGCCTAACAGTATTTGTATAATGGTGCTTTGGACTTGACATTTTTGCTCAGTATCTTGGAAAAAAAAAAAAAAAAAACAGTAGAAAGGATATTATTTTTGTAATGAATTATCAAAAAGACTCACTAATGTCATTTTAAGATAAATGTTTAATTTAGACCATCAGAATCGCCCACACAGCCTTTTATTACTACACTACCCATGCTGGATACAGGCTGAGTATCCTTATCCAAAGCAAGAGGGCAGAAGTAGTCTGTTTTCATTTTTTAAATCTAGAAATAGCTGGGCGGTAGTGGTGCATGCCTTTAATACACTCAGCAGCCAGGCGACTCTGTGAGGGCAGCCGGCAGTGAGCTCAGAGCGCAAGCACGAAGATGCTGCTCTGATGAGTAGTGCGAGGCATCAGCCTGGAGCAAGCCAGCGATCTCTGTGAGTGAGCCAGCCTAGGTAAAGGCGTCAAAGCTACACAGAGAAACCCTGTCTCGAAAAACCAAAAAAAAAAAAAAAAAAAAAAAAAAAAAAAATCTAGAAATATTTCCAATATGCAATGGGCAGGCAGTCTTGGAGATGGGACTCAAACTTGTATGACAATGATATGGGATATGGCCTTCTCCACATGATACTGTCAGTGTGCCTGAGTCCGACTGCCACCCCAAATGCTGCAACTTGAGAGTAATTTTGGATAGGGATGCTCAGACTTCTAATAGATTCTTTTCCCTTTGGTCAAAACAAAAGCATTTAGGGGCTGGAGAGATGGCTCAGCAAAGAGCGTTGGTTGCTCTGTCAGAGGTCTGCTGTGTGATATTTTGTGTTCTGACAAAGCTGGCCTGGAGATCAGAGGGTGGAGCTAGTCACTAGTGAATCATAGAGGCTGGGTGGTGGTGGCTCACACCTTTAATCCCAGCACTCAGGAGGTGGAGACAGGAAGTGATAAGGTGGGGCAGAGACAGGATCTCATCTTGATCCTTTCAGTCAGAGGACCTGGAGAGGTAAGGAGTCACTGGTATCTGCTCCTCTGCTTCTCTGATTTTTGGGTTTTTACCCTAATATCTGACTCCTAGTTTTTATTGGTAAGACTAATTAGGTTCATGCTTCAACTGGCACCCAACATGGGACATGAAAATTCACTTTGCAGCCATGGGCACAGGCTGGAGCAGCATGTGGGGGCTCCTGTGGGAGTCACTGCCCAGACTCTACAGTTACCTAGTGGCTAGCTCCACCCTCGGATTTCCAGCCAAGCTTTATTTGTCAGAACACAAAATATCACACAATAGAGGACCAAGTTCTGTTCCCAGCACCCACATCAGGTGGCTCACAACTGCCTAGAACTCCAGTTCCTGGGGATCTAAAGCCTTCTTTCTGGCCTTCAAGGACACCTGCATACACATTTGCATACACACACATTAAAAACAAACCAAAAAAAATATAGAACTTTCTTCTTTTTAAGTAAACCTTATATTCAGTACTCAAGTGGAAAAAGTAGGTTACAGAACTGAATGACAATGGCTTTAAGGAGGCATGAAAAAACTTATGGAATTATGTAAATTATTCATGGTTTTCTCTTTGGAGAAGAGGACTAGGTAAGAATGCTTCCTTTTCCTTCTTTTATAACAAGTATTTTACAATGGGCATGGATTATTTTTACAGCTAGACTGCAGGGTATGAGACACTGGACTATTCACAGTAACCGAGATAAGGAACCAGCCTACATGCTTGTCAACAGATGATGGACAGAGAACGTGGTGTATGTGCACAGTGGAGTGTTACAGACAGTGAAGAAACCTTATCATTGGCAGGAAAATGGAAGGAACTGGACAGCGTCATGTTAGGCAAAATAAGTCAGACCCAGGAAGACGAGAATCACATGTTTACATCACATGCAGACCTATATATATAATATTACACACACACACACACACACACACACACACACACACACACACACACGAAAATGCCGAATGCCGTAATGATAATCGTATGTTCACACACATGATAAGGTAGAGCATAGGCCGGGCGGTGGTGGCGCACGCCTTTAATCCCAGCACTCAGGAGGCAGAGCCAGTCGGATCTCTGTGAATTCGAGGCCAACCTGGGCTACAGAGTGAGTTCCAGGAAAGGCGCAAAGCTACACAGAGAAACCCTGTCTCGAAAAACCAAAAAAAAAAAAAAAAAAAAAAAAAAGAAGGTAGAGCATAGGCCTGTAATCTTAACACTCAGTAGGCTGAGGCAGAAGGGCTGTGTGTTTGAGGCCAGCCTGGAGCACACAGTGAGACCATGTCTCAAAACAAAGCAAAACACAAAAAACCAAACCAAAACAAGACAAAAATCAACAATAAACTCCACACACAAAAAGGAAGTAAAAAATGTGAATCTTAGCTGGGCAGTGGTGGTGCACGCCTTTAATCCCAGCACTCAGGAGGCAGAGGTAGGCGGATCTCTGTGAGTTCGAGGCCAGCCTGGTCTACATACTGAGTTCTAGGCCAGCCAGGACTACAAAGCCTGGCCCTACAGTAGAGTCTAGGGCCTTCTGGGGCTTGCTGTGTAAGGTCACATGGTCCAGGACTGTCTGACATCTATTACTGTATTTATGCACAACCAGAACCTGTGATAGCCCAGGGTGGCTGTGGGGCTGAATTCTACTTGGGGACATAAGGTGACCACAGCGTTTATCCCCACACGGAAAGCACAGTGGTACAAGGCTAATGTTGAGTGATGGCTACTGGCTATTGTGACGGTGAGGAGAGAACGGAGCCTTACCCGTGAGCAAGGACTTCCCTAGGCCGTCGGGTTGGAGGCACAAGGCATGGCCAAAGTCGCAGAGGGCAGCTCGGCTTCCATCACTGGACAGAAGCACGTTGTCAGCTGCAGGCAGCGCCCAGCAAGAGAGAAGAAGGGGAACAGTGAGTCACTTCAGGCTCCAGGCCCCAGCCCGGCTTGACCCGGCCTCTAGTCAGGCAACTCTCCGCCAGGCCTGCCCGGCAGCTGCTGCTTCTCATTAGTCTAGTTAGTCATGGAGAGCAGGGGATGGGGGTGAGGAGGAGGGGTTGTCAGCTGAGGCTAAAGGTCAGGCAGCAGGCAGGATCTGGAGGGGGTCCACCACTACAGCACCACACTGTCCCAGAGAGTAGTCTCTTTGGCACCCTGCCCTCTCCCAGAGGTATCAGTGGTCAGGAGTTTACGCTTCAGTTTTCTGGGAACAAGCCTGCAGACTACAGTGCTGGACTGCGGGCTGGAGAACATCATTCCCTACCCACTACACAGCCCTGTCAGCTGACTCAGGCACCTACACTGTAGATAATGGGCAGGCCCACAACTGGGAGGAAATCAGGCAGAAAGGCGTGAAGCAGAGCCTGCTGGGATCAAGACCATGGTGACTAGGGCCTTACCTTTGACATCCCCATGCAGAATCCTTCGTATATGGAGGTATTCCAGCCCCTCCAGGGCCTGGCCCAAGTAGTACAGGGCTCGGTCCTCTGGCAGACAGCCCTTCTGCTTTATGAGCTGGCCTAGCGAGCCACCTAGGAAATGAACAGCCAGTCTTTATGTGGGGCTTTCCCAGGCTTCCACACAAGCCAAGGGCAAGAGCGAAGGGCAGGTGATGTGGGAGAACCAGATGTCACAGGACTTGAAGGTCCAACACAGACTGACTAGAGACCAAGGTCAAAGTTGAAGTTAGGTTAACTCTTGGCCTTGAGTTTTGAGAGAAAAAAGTCAGGACCCATCTGCTTACCTTCTAGCAGTTCCATGAAGATGTTGACCCAAGACCCTTCTCTCACGGCTCCATAGAGAGGGACAATTCTGGGCGAGGTCAGTCCAGCACAGGTCACCAGCTCCTCTGCCCGAAACACCTCAAGCCGTACCTGAAAGACCCAGAGAACTCTGAGCAGGGCCAGTGAGGCAGGCTGGGGTCTACATCCTGCTGGCACCCTTGGTATTCCATGCACAGAGGCTAATGATGCTCCTGGGAGTGATGTCCCAGGCCAAGTGGGACCAGGTAAGCCTGCAAGGCCCTTGGGGACTAAGCTGTGTACCCAGGTATACACCCCAGGTATCAGACACCAGTTCCACAGCGCTGACTATAAAAAATAGTCACTCAAAAGCAAATTCTTCCAGGCTCCAGGAGTGCTGTTCACCCTCAATCTGCCAAACACATTCTTTCCCTCCGAGCTCAACTGTCTGGACAATCTCTAGGCCACGAGGCCTTCATACCCACCCTCTAGCCTCGACAGGGCTTTATTATGTATCATAGATTGACTTGAACTCGCAATCCTGCCTCAGTTTACCAAGAGCTAGGATAAGTGCACGACACCAGGCTTGATTCTGCGAAGAGCTGCTGGGTAAGTGGTTCTCAACCTGTGGGCTGTGACCCCTTGGGGCCGACTGACCCTTTCCTGGGGTTATCTAAGTCCATCTGCATATCAGATATTTATGATTCATAACAGTAGCAAGATTACAGTTAGGAAGTAGCAACGGAATCAATTTTATGGTTGGGGGTCACCACAGCATGAGGAACGGTATTAAAGGGGTGCAGCGTTAGGAAGGTTGAGGACCGCTGCAATGGATCCTCAGCATCCCTTGTAGCAATTTTGTTTTTAAAAAATTATTTGTGTGCCTGAATGCATGTATCTGCTCTACATGCATGTAGGAGCCTGAAGAGAGCAGAAGAGGATGCCAGATCCCCTGGAGTTGTGAGGTTGTGAGCTGCCATGTGGGTTCTGGGAACCAAACTCAAGTCCTTCTGGAAGAGCAGCCAGTGCTCTTAACTGCTGAACTCTCTCTCCAGTCCCCTTGTAGCAATTTTTTTATAACTACCTGCATTTTTATATGTGTGTATGTATATATATGTTTGGGAAGACTGACACTGGGTGTCTATCTCCATGCTTTCCTACTTTTTTTTTTTTTTTTAAAGATTATATTTATTTATCATGTACACAGTGAGTGTTCAGCCTGCACACCAGAAGAGGGCACCAGATCTCATTACAGATGGTTGTGAGCCACCATGTGGTTGCTGGGAATTGAACTCAGGACCTCTGGAAGAACAGCCAGTGCTCTTAACCTCTGAGCCATCTCTCCAGCCCCATGCTTTCCTACTTTATTGAGACAAGGTCTCTGCTGAACCTAGAGCTCGTGAATTCTGGCTAGGTAGCTATCCAGCTTGCTGGGGGACTCGGGTCTTGGTCTCTGAGTTCTGGGATTACAGGTGGCCACCATGCCTGTCTGGCTTTTTATGTGGGTTCTGGGGATCTGAACCCAGTCCTCACGATGCAGTTCATCTGAACGATCTCCCTAGCCCCAGTTATTATTTCCCCAAGGACTAAGCTATCCTTGTAGACAGGCTTGCATTTGCATTACTGTTTACTGTATTAATATTACTGCAGCTACTTCCCCAGCATCCAAGTACAAGGAGGCTTCTGGGGAGGGTTGGCCAGCACCCCTCCTATTGTGATGTGGAAGTCTGGGGTCACCTACTCCTATTTGGGGGGACCTGCAGCATGGCATGGCAGGAAGCATTAGGCCATGGACACAAGCATCTTGTGCTTAGATTCTGGCTGGGCTATTCATAAAAAGGTCACTTGCTTCTGTCAAGTGAGTCTCAAGGTGAATGGTGGGGGCCTGCTCCTGGGTGGTGTGAGGATTCAGAGAGATGGGGGTCTCACTCCATGCTTGGTGACGAGGACACGGGCAGAGCTGGCTTCCCATTTCCTCTTGCCAACTCAAAGAGAACAACCAGCTTACTAAACTCTTCCTATGTTCAACTTGCTGGCTGCTGCGGGGCCTCCAGAGTGGCGCCACCAGGGGGCGCCAGCAGTAACAGATTAGTCTGACCCAGCGTTTGCTTCCAGACTTGCTGACTGGGCAAACAGGAGCTCGGCCCATGTGGGGTTTCGGACTCTTGCCTATCAATGGAAAATGTCTCTCTTCTAGTTACTTAAAGTATAATATCAAGTTATCAAGTGCAGTTAATCAGCTCACATGAACTTTGACTTTTGATCGGTGTTTCCTCTAAATGGCTGATGAACTTGACTGAAACTAATTCACCTATGATTTTCAATGACAATATCCCTCCCCTAATCACTCCCAAATTGTGAGCTGAAGCATCCTAGGGCTCCCAGAGAACCTAGAAGGGTACCACAGGACTCTGCATGAAAAGAAACAGGAATGCTCGATGCCTGTGGGCTCCTTGTTTGGGATGGCTCGGGTCCCACACTGACCACACTCCTTTTGCTGTTAAATCCTCACAAAGCCAGGCATTTGGTGCTGGTGACATGAAGAGCTTTAGGGAAGGGCGGAATGCGGAGAAGAAATGAAGATGGGATTGTCCACTCCGATTCTGATGTTTGAGAGCTGCAGCGTGCTCAAGAAGGACCACTCACTAAGCACCAGGAACTCTGGAGGGAGGCTGGGTGTGGGTGTGGGTGTGGATGTGGTGGCTCATGACTCTGAGGCCGGTATCAGCTATGTAGTTAGGGTTTAGGTCAACTTGGGATACTCCGTCTCAACAAACAACCCTCTCTCCCCCCAAAAAAACCCACATATTTTTCTTTCTTCCAACTCATACGACTTGGTTTTCAATGTATGGTAAGTTTTAGGATATACCTAACCATTTAATAAATGTAAACAGCAGATGCAGTGAGTGGTGCATATCAAATGGCATGTACCTCCAAGAACAGGACTGAAGAAGAGGCCTGGGTACCATGAAGATCTGACCAAGAGGGACCTCAACTCACTCTCTAGAGCTGCGGTTCTCAACCTTCCTAATGCTGTGACCCCACCCCCCAATTAATACAGTTCATGTTGTGCTGACCCCCAACCATAAAATTATTTTCACTGCTACTTTATAACTGTAATTTTGCTGTTATGAATCACAATGTAAGTATCTGATATGCAGATGGTCTTAGGGGACCCCTATGCAAGGTCACTCAACCCTCCCCAAGGGGTTCCGACCCACAGGTTACGACCCACTGCTCTAGAGGGTCCCAGCAATGCTGAGTCATTTCCAACATAGACCAAAGCTGATGGGATGGGAAATCTCAAAAAACAAGGTGACTCTGCAGTCTTGGTGAGCCTGAAGAAGCAGGGTACAAGGGACATCCATGAAGCCAGGTGGGGAAAGGCCCCCCACACCCCCCCATCATGGCCAGACACTACCCCAACCACCTCTCCACTCAACTTCAGTGTTCTCACGCTCAGAGAGAGTGCTGGGCTGTGCCGGGCTATGGGTGGGAAAAGATCCACTAACATACACCAGGCACCGTTCAGCACCAAGTGTTTTTATACAACAGACTAGGAAGGGGTAGGTCATCATTCCCATTTCACTGATGGGGAAGCTGAGGTCAGCACGAAGAACTCATCCAAAGTCACTGAGAACAGAGTACCACAGCCAAGACTTTGGTTGGGGAGGCCTGACCCTAGAGCTGCCAGCTGCTGTACTGCTGGACGAGTTTTCCAGGCCTTGACTCCTGCATGTTTACGTATATTCAGAAGCAGCACCGCCAGGGAGACACGCAGACACCACTGATGCACCTCCAGGGAGACACGCAGACACCACTGATGCACCTCCAGGGAGACACGCAGACACCACTGATGTACCTCCATGGAGACACGCAGACACCACTGATGCACCTCCATGGAGACACGCAGACACCACTGATGCACCTCCAGGGAGACACGCAGACACCACTGATGCACCGCCAGGTACAGAGCCACGTTCGCTCCGGTGCCACAGAGCCCAAGCCTGGAGACTTTTCCTTCCTCAGACTCCTTATTTCCTTTAGCATACTAAATCTGCTTTTCTGTCAGATTTACGATGCTAAAGATGACTTGGCCAATGCCACACTATTCCAGTTTGGTGACAGAGCCACAGGGAGGCTCCCAGAATTCTATGGTTGGGCCAGATGTCTTAAAAAAGGGGGTCCAAGGCTCTGAAAATTTTATATCATACCATAGTATAAAAATGATTTTGTAGAGCCGGGCGGTGGTGGCGCACGCCTTTAATCCCAGCACTCGGGAGGCAGAGGCAGGCGGATCTCTGTGAGTTCGAGGCCAGCCTGGGCTACCAAGTGAGTCCCAGGAAAGGCGCAAAGCTACATAGAGAAACCCTGTCTCGAAAACCAAAAAAAAAAAAATGATTTTGTAGCCGGGCGGTGGTGGCGCACGCCTTTAATCCCAGCACTCGGGAGGCAGAGCCAGGGGGATCTCTGTGAGTTCGAGGCCAGCCTGGGCTACCAAGTGAGTCCCAGGAAAGGCGCAAAGCTACACAGAAAAACCCTGTCTTGAAAAACCAAAAAAAAAAAAAAAAAAAAAAAAAAAAGGGGGGGGTCCAAGGAACTCCCCAAGTTCTGAAGATCTCAAGAATATCAACCATGGGAAAATGATTAACACAGAATGGGACACAAAGATGCCTAAGGAATCAGGGGTCCCCCATTTTCTCGTCCTCTTCCACACAGCCCCTCTTTGATCCTTGCTCTTAAGGGCTCATGGCTGACGCTGCTTCCATAGCACACCATGTAAAAGCCTGGGTTTGTGAAAAACTCTAGTTTTAGGCTGGGAAGCCGGCTCAGGAGGTGAAAATGCCATCAGAGCCGCGTGATGATCTGGATTTGATCTCTGAAACCCACATAAAAGGCCAATGTGGGGTTGCACATCTGTGATCCCAGCACTCCTTCAGTGTGAAGGGAGAACTGGCTGGAAGCTGAGAGGCTGGGAATAGAGCTCACTGGAATGTACTTGGCTAACAAGGGCGAGGCCCTGGTTCAATCCTGACAACACACATACCACACACACACACACATATATACACACACATACCACATAGATACACCACACACACACCATACACATACATAAACACACCACACACATACACACATCACCTCTCACATACAACATATACACACACACATATACACACCACATACACCACATAGATACATCATACACACACCATATACACACACCACATACAACACACACACACACACACACACACACACACACACACACACACACACACACACAGAGTACATTCTGCCTTAAAGTGAAAGGAGTGAACCCGGTCCCAGAAATTGTCCTCTGATCTCCACACACATGCGTGGCACACTCACAGACATGTAAATAAGGCTTCCAAACACTCGTTCCTTTGGGTCCCACAGCCCTGTCTGCAGTCTCTGCACAGTGTCTGGCTCGGAGCAGGTGCTCCATGACAGCTGGTTGACTTGGCCAATGCCACACTATTCCAGTTCGGTGACAGAGCCACAGGGAGGCTCCCAGAACTCTATGGTTGGGCCAGATGTCTTAAACAAACAGTTCTTCACCCTTGTCGAGGGCAGATGGCAAGCGTTCTTTGAGACTCTGCCGAGTGATATGGTTCCTTTGCCATCAGGCTGTCCATGCCCTCACACTCACTCTGGATCAAATTCCAAGACTCTGAGGATCCTGTAAATCCATCCTCTGCCAGGGAGAACTTATATATTGGTGGCTTAAAAAGCCTGACCGTTCTATGTGAACCAAGGAGAAATCCTGCCAGGATGTATTCCACTGGGGTGGAGTGGGGGGGGGGTCAGAGTGGAATAACCTCTAGGATTGGGTCTTATTTTCATAAGAGAAAGAGCCAAATTTATCCATAGTCTTAGAGGATAGACGACGGACGGCAGTTTGTCCTGAGGACAGGAGTGGAGAACAGGGACACCGGTGCCGTCTGACTTCACTGATGGCGAGGCTGCACTGTTTCCGGTTAGAAGAAGAAGGGGCTGGTGAGATGGCTCTGCAGGTAGAGGTGCTGACTTCCTGCCAACCCCCAGTTCCAGCTACAGCGTGGAAGGAGAGGACTGACCATCCCGAGCTGCGCTCCGACCTCCACGTCTGCCCCATGGCATGTGTGCCCACATACATACGCAAACACATGTCACAAAAGATTAAAAACCAAACCAAACCTCATATTAAGGGCTAGATCTGTGGCCAGTAAGCATATGACCTAAGCCCACAGATGTTCTAGAAGGAAGAGCATGGGGTTGCTGGCATTATGTAACTTCTCAGGTCTAGGATCCTTCCCAGGAGCACTTTGAAAGGATTTGGGCCGCCTGAGCTCTGATTCCCAGACCGTGTCTCCTGTCTCTGCTCACCACGGCTTTGTCAGGGAACTCGGGGAACTTTCTGTGTATGCAGTATCTGAACCCAGGGCCTCGCTCTTGCTGGACAAATGCCCTGAGACGATCTGTATTTCCCAGCTCAGGGGACTCAGCCCTCATGTGGCCTTAGAGCTGAAAACTGCAGGAGGAACTGCGGGCCTGAACAAAGGATGGGCTGTCTGCCCACCGCTAGCTAGGGAGGAGGGAGGGGCTCTGAATGTGGACAGCCCGGGAAGTCCAGGCCTTCTGCCTGGAGCCTTTCCAACTGCCCTGGACCCAGGACAAGAGAAATGTACTAAGGTTGTTTACCTTGTTGCCTGGGACGGAGAGGACACAGCAGAGGGACAGCTGAGAGGCTGGTGACTAAGCTCCCAGCGCTGGGCATCCATCTCTAGGACACTTCACACTCTCACCCACCTCCCACTGCCTCTTGGAAGGGACAGCTGAGCCTTCTCTGGTAGACTGGGGAGGGAGCTGCAGCTAAAGAGGTCAGGCACGTGGCCCCGCCATCCAAGTGGAAGATGACCCATGCTGGCAAGACCTCAGTGTGTCCTGAGGGTGAGGATGGTGGCATTCGGTCACTTCACACAGTCTGTATGAAATCTGAGGTAAAACATACAGATTCTCCTCTTATCCCACTACCCTGAGGTTCAAATTCGACATCTACCATAGCCTGGGCCAAGTACAAACCCAGGAAATCAGGCTTATTCACATCCCAGCTGGAGTCGTTCCCAAACACAAGGGCGGCCATGATGGAAGGGGCAGGGTCCATTCTGCAACACGCCCAGAATATGCTGGGTTTGGGTGGTCTGATTTCTTGGTCTCTTTCCTTTTGGGGATCAGGGTGTCTGATATAAGCCAGTTATTTCACCCGGTGGGCAGCTCCCCACAAAACAACAAAACCCCTCAAAACAAAAATCACAACCCCCTCAGCCAAAATCCCCCCAAATGATGCGCATAAATTCAGGTCCTTAGTCCTTTTGGTTAGGGACAAGCAGGCTTCCAATAGAGGGGGGACTTCCAAGGCCGGGTCTGAGGACAGATGCTGAGGAGTACGGCTGATACTACCGAGATCTGTGGGTCTGCAGCTGCCCACTCCCACCTGGGCTGGGACAAGGCAACAGGCCTGAGGGGAAGCCTCAAGTTCTAGGGCTGCCTGGGCGGCCGCGGGCAAGCCACACGGGAGGTGACTGGAGCTTTCTGCTGCTCACCGAGACCTTAGGACAAGGATTCTCCCCTCCTCTCTTCAAAGCTACAGTCTGTGACAAATTTGGACCCCGATTTTGTCACCAGCCAGCTCCTTAATGTCTGGCTGGGCCATGCTTCCACAGCTGTCTGCCAGTCTCACAGGACTTGGCCATGGGAGGCAGGTTTAACATCCACTGTCTCACCTCCTCTCAGGAGACACCTGGCAGGTGGTGGTTACCATTCGAATCGCCTGAGCCAGGCCCCCCTCTGTGGCAAACGGTTTTGTTCAGCAAGCACTTCCTGTGACAGGAGCATCTTCCAGGTCTGGACTTGCCCCTACAGGCCCTGGCGTCTCCAGCGGCCAGGGCTGTATCCAGACCCAACTGCATGCTCCTGCGCTGCCTCTCACAGACACGCACACCAAGGGCAGCAATCGGGCCAGGCCATGTGACAAACGGGTCTCTTCCAACTCCAGCTGACCCGAGGGCAGCTAGGGTGCCAACCATCAAGGCAGAGTGCTGGATACCCCATGACTGTTGTTGACAGACTGCCCAGAGTGAACGCAGCAGCCCTGTGAGGCTTCCCTTTCAGCTTTCTGGAGTTCTACCTACTATGCACCTCTTTAAAATTTTATTTATTTATTTATTTATTTATTTTTTTTTCGAGACAGGGTTTCTCTGTGGTGTTTTGGTACCTGTCCTGGATCTCACTCTGTAGACAAGGCTGGCCTTGAACTTACAGAGATCCGCCTGGCTCTGCTTTCCGAGTGCTGAGATTAAAGGCGTGCGCCACCACTGCCTGGCTTTTTTTTTTTTTTTTTTTTTTTATTTTTTTTTTTTACTTTTTAGACAGGGTCTCACACCACGGTCCAGGCTGGCCTAGACTCCATGGCTATCCTCTCGCCTCAGCCTCCCAAACACTCTGGGTGTGAGCCCGTCAGCGTATCACGGCATACCTTTTTGACAGCACACTGGAAGCCTGTCTGCTTGTCCTTCATCCTGTGGACCTCACCGAAGGAGCCTCTGCCCACACGGGGCTGCTGTGCCACCCAGTGGACCTCTTCTCGGTACTCGTAATCCACTGGTTTGAGTTTCTAGGGTGGAAAGGGAGGGAGGGGGTCAGTTCCGGTGGCCAGGAGAGCAGAGGGATGAGGACTACAGTGAGGAAGCCTCTCCAGCTGGCGGCTCTCACTAGCGCTCTGGGGGCCGAATGGCCACAGCCAAAGGTCCTATCAGTCCTAAGGTGGGGTTATAAGGAAGACAGCCCAAAGGGTTGAGAGGAACAAGAAGGCAAAGGTGACCTTCAGAGGCTGCCTGGGGTGTGTGCAGAACTGCCAACAACCTTGATAATGGACAATATAACTCAGTAACGCCAGGCAGAGGAGAAGCAGGGGCCAAGGACGTCAAATGGAAGTGGACCGGGCCCTCTGGATAAGTGAGACAGTTGATTAGCTTGAACTGTTTGGGAGGCCCCCAGGCAGTGGAGCCAGGACTTGGTGCATGGGCTGGCTATTTGGAGCCTGGGGACGATGCTGGGACACTTTGCTCAGCCTTGGTGTAGGGAGGAGGGAACTGGACCTGCCTCGGCTGAGTCTACCAGGCTGGGCTGACTCCCCAGGGAGACCTTGCCTTGGAGGAGGTGGGAATGAGGGGTGGATTGGGAGTGGGAAGGCTGGGGGATGGGCGGAGGGAGGACGGGGGAATCCGTGGCTGATATGTGAAATTAAGTTAGTTATAAAATAAAAATATTAAATAAATTAAAAAAAAAAGTGAATAGAATAAATCCGGCAAGTTGAACAAAACGCTTCAAGTTCCAAAGTTACTCGGGCAGGGAACTAAAGGGAAGAGGGAGGGAGAGGGCGGGGAGAGGGCGGGCTGCATCTCCTCTGCTCGCCAGGATGTCTTCATTCAACACACATAATTCAGCAACAGTGAAACTACCTGGGAGACTGAAAAGAGGCAGCTAGAAAGGCTGTGGGGCGTGCGGCTGTGGGTGGAGGGCTACAGGACTGCGAGCATGAGGTAGAGCCAGGATGGCCCTGCCAGCCGAGATGGCTCTGCGGCTATTGGATGGGTGGAGCCTTTAAGAGGTGTGGCCTAATGGGAGGAAGTTGGCCACTGGGGTATGCCCTGCAAATGTCTGGACCCACACCCTTTATCTCTCTCTGCTTCTGGGATGTGAAGTCGTAAGTCTCTTCCACCAGATGCTCAGCCATAAGATACTGGGCCCCAGACTCTAAACTATCAGCCCAAACAAACCTTTCTAGTTGATTGTTTTAGGCATTTTGTCATGGTAACAGAATCCCCCGATTCAGTCCCCCAGTGAGCAAACTGATTTATTACCATGGGCATGAGTGACTCTCCCATGAGGAACCCTCCCCCTCAGGGCCTGCCGGCTTCAAGAGACGCTTTGCTTCCCCAGCAAGCCCCACCCGGACCCCCATCTACGGCCCCTGGTCTGGAAGGTGGCTCTTGGAGGTCTGTGTACAGGAGTTTAGGGGGTTCGTTACCTCGGTAAGCAGGACACCCTCGTTGTCCTCAGTTTCAGGGCTGAGTCTCTGGGGCTTGGAGCTCCCTGATGACCACGTCTTAGCCAGGCTGGCCAGGCTGTTGGCCTGGCCTGAGCTCACACTGCCTTGTAGTGCATGCACCAGGTACTCTTCCACGGGAACCTTCTCTTGGCCACCTCGAGGCGGGTAGCTGGACTCCAGGTGTGGGCCGGGCAGGGGCTTCTCACTGTCTCCACAGGCCAGTTTGCTCAGGCGTGGGCCAGCGAGGGGCTGCTGGCCACTCACACCAGCCAGTTTGTCCAGGAGGAGGGATTCCAGCGGGGAGGGTCTCCAGGGCCCCAGAGTGTGAAAGGGGACAGGATGGGGCAGTCTGCCGTAGGGGAAAGGGTGGGTGGGATGGGGTGGGGGGCCTACGGCCTGGGGGTGGTGGAGTTTCCACACGTGGTTTAGACACTGCAGGGGGCTGATCAGTTTGTGGAGTTCGGGTCGCGGCAGCACTGGTCGCAGGCCGTCCCCTCGTTTCTTACAGCACAGGTGGCCGAGGTCTGGTTCCTTCAGGGGCTTGGTGACCTGGGAGACATTTCTGGCATAGAGGGTGCCAAGTGGAGCCTCATCTTCCTGCAGGAGAAACACAGGTGTCGCAAGTCCCAGTCCACACACCCGGAGCAGGGGCCAGGACAGTGGCGGAGGGTCTCACCTGCACGGGCACGGTGCAGCTCTCTTGCTCAGGGGTTCGGGGCAGGGGCTTGGCTGAGGCCACTCCTGCCTGGGCCTGTGACTTCGACCTCCTCTTCTTCCGTTTTTTCCGGGCTTTGCTGTGACGCTTTCCCTTCCGGCACACGCGGGCCATTTTACCTTCGGTGGTGTGGGCCACATTGTTGGGGATTTGATCAAGACTCTCAGACTGGCTGTCAAAACAGGGGCAGATCCACATTTGGAGTGCAGGAAAGCGAGCAGAGGGAATGTTCAGGGAACTGTCTGTGGAGTCAGAGAGACTCTGAGTGCAAACCGCAGCTCTGTCATTCCCGGTCACACATGCTTAATGACAGGGGACGCATGTGAGAAACGCGGTGTTAGGTGAGTGAGTGTGTGTGAGCACCACGTAGTATACCGGCACAAACCTGGACAGCTGTTTATTACTAGGCGCTGTGGGCCTATGGGACCACTAACGTGTACGTGGCCCACTGTTGACCACAATGTCACCATGTGGTACCTCTTACTTAGACAGTGTGGGCAAGTTCCTAAGCCCCAAGGAATACCAAGTTTTCTCACTTATGAAATGAGCACAGGGTTTCCTGCCGCGTGGGGTGGAGATGGGGTTTAAATGAGAACAGCTCGTAAGTCTTAGTGCCTGGCTCCTCAGCAGGCGGCCCCATAAGCTTGCTGCTGCGGGCTGGGGCAGACCCTCCGCCCTTCTCGAGGCCAGCTCTCGTGCTGCTCCTGGGGTGCAGTGACCCGAGAGGGCCATTCTTGGGCAGGCATCTTAGCTCTGACAGGTCAGAGTGGCTTTGCTTCTGTCATCTCTACCCTCTGCTCTCGGAGATACCTAGTTGCCATGGGAACACGAGAAGCTGCCAAATGGACGCCCTTTCTGGCTGGTGCAGCCACCAAGGACCTGCCAGGCCCCCACCCCGGTCAGGTATTAAAGGAACTCGTTTCAGGAAAGGGTCTGAAAGGGCCGTTGAGAAGCAGCTGGGCGCAGTGGCCACAGCCTCAGCCACAGTCCTTCTGCATGGCTTTCTACCCCACAATTGCCTCCTGGTGTGATGGGAGCCTGCAAGCTTCTCAGGCAGCCAAAAGAAGAGAGTTCATCAGAAACCCCATTCTCTGGGCCAAAAGGTGCCCAAGGCAACATACGGGATCCCTAAACCCTAAGGAGGACAGCAGCCTCCACCCGGACCCCTTTCCAGCACTAGCAGTTTCCAAATGCCAATGACCAAAGTCCTGGTGGAAGGAGGGCCCATGTCTGGGATAGACTCTGATCAAATCTCATCTTTGGAAGGGGGAGCCAGGGGACAGACTGATCTTGGCCTAGTTCCCATCCATGGGCCAGGGCTGGAATAAGACCCCTGGGGTGTCTCCCCTATGGGATGGTCAGAGTGGCCCCTCTGGACTGTGCCCATGGCTATTCACCAGTGGGAAGCTGCTGTTCCGGGCACCCTCCCGGCTGATGGGAAAGCAGGGGTGTATCAAGGACTCGGAGGAGAATAAAAATAAAATGTCAAGTTGACGGGAGCCAGGGGCAGCTTCTGCAGAGCTGACTTGGCCGAGAGAAGCTGGGCCAGGAAAGCTGGGCGGCCGCCAGGAGCAGAACCCAGGTGCTGAAGCAGGGAGCCAGGGGCCTGGTGAGTGAGAGTGGCCTGGGCAGGCAGCTGGCAGGTGGGCCTGGTGTCACATCCCTCCTGGCCAGCTCTAGCAGCGTGCTTTCTTACCTGTACTGCCGGGACCCTGCGATGAAAATGCGCTCGGAAAAGGTGGGGCTGAACTCTTGGCTATTCTCACCTTCAAGTCAAGGAAAAGGGGTCAGATTAGCAGGGGGAGAAAACGAAGGCAAGCTGAGCATTTAGGAGTGAGCCTCTTACAGACTGGCCCTAATGGCCGCTCGTCCCTTCTCTGTCAAGTCCTCTGTCTAGTGGCTCACCTCCCGGTCACCACCTTATCTCTACTGGGGGTCTCCCGGTCCCCAGCTTACTAGTCGAGAGGGGACTGTCTGTAAGATGGGGATCATAGGGAACCTGCTGCCGCCTCACTTACAGTGAGGCTTCTTAGAACATTCCACACAGCACAGGGCACAGCCACCCCTTAGGTTTACGGGTATGTGTTTATGTGTGCATTCATTTCATTTTCATTTTCTCATTTCTTCTCAAAAGCCAACTGGAAGGCTTGGGGAGGTGAAGCAGAGGGTGGATACGTGGAGAGAAATGCCACCACGCCACAGACTATGAGGCTCTCCAGGTGCTAGCCCAGGACACCTCCTGGGCTGGAAGGTGGTGCTGAGGACCATGGAAGACTGGTGCTTCCCAGCCTCCTGGGAGTTCTTGTTCCCAGGCAACCATCAATATCATCTCAAGGCAACAGGAATAGAAGTGGAAAGGGCCAGACTTGGCCCCACCTGCAGAGGCTGGCTGCCCAGAGACTGGCCCAGCAGGCCCAAGAGCAGGGTGCTTATTTTGGGGGCAGAGGGTGGGGGTGGGTGGAGCCATCCCAAAATAAGTGAAAGGTACGTAGAGAGGGGTTTCCTAGGAGAGCTGGACTTTCCTGTCCGGGCCCCTGCAGATGCTACTGGTCAACGTTACAGCAAAAGGTTAAGGGCCAGCTTGATGTTTCTGCGGAGGGAGTCATAAGCATTCCTGCCTCTCGGCTGTTCCCCGGTCAGGTCACAAGGGCGCAGCCTCCATTCGCTAGGTCCTCCATGGTCCACCCTAGCACTGTTACAGCTCCCATTTATTTATTCTGGGCTAGACCTCCAAACGGGTGGGTCTGGTGAGAATCTTACAGAGTGCTCACTCTGACCTTGCTCTTCCACGGGGACTGCAAGGCTGGCCTCTCACGCCCGCCCAGCCACCCATCTGCAAGCCCACTCACTGTGCTCAGAGCAGCCCCAGATCCTTACATTCAGCCTGGGCGATGATGGAGATGGCGGGCGGCCCGCCCTCGGAACCTTCCTTGGCTGTGCCTTTGGTAATCACGTCGTTCAGGATCTCCCACTTCCCGCAGAACACGGGGCTCTTCTCCACGGCCTCAAGCTTGTAGACGCAGCTCTGCTTCTTCCCCACTGATGGTGTCTTCTCTTTGGCTTTGGCGAGCTCCTTCTGTTGCCCAACCGCTGAGCCAGGAGAGCCTGGGCAGGCCACTTCCATCACTGCCATCTCCCAGGCTCGTGCTCACCTTGAGGGCCAAACACAGAGCAGTCACTCCAGAGCCCAGAGCCCACAGAGAGGTCAGGCACAGGTTGGAGGGGAAACACGTGCGTGTGTGCGCATGTGTGTGTGTGTGAGTGTGTGTGAGAGCGTGAGCATGTGTATGAGCGTGTGTGTGTGTGTGTGTGTGTGTGTGTGAGAGTGTGTGTGTGAGTGTGTGTCTGTGTGTGTGTGTGAGTGTGTATATGAGTGTATGTGAGTGTGTGTGTGTGTGTGTGTGTGTGTGTGTGTGAGAGAGAGAGAGAGAGAGAGAGAGAGAGAGAGAGAGACTCACGGGGGTGGGGGTGGGGGGGTCATTTTCTTCAGTGCTGTAGCCACCGGCAAAACGCGCATGCTCCAGTTAAAAACCCCACTCCCACGCTCGTGCGATCGGGCTCCCACAAGTCAAATGCTTGTAAGTAAAGGTTGTGAGCTTGGCTTCATTATTACTCGGCGTGTTTGGAGAATGGGTCCAGTTGACATAAAGAGCCAAGAACCTTCTAGTGTACCCCCTATACACACACACACACACACACACACACACACACACACTGCACATATATAGACAAAGGCTAAACATTCAATATACAAAAATAAATAATTTTATTATTATTATACTGTTTTAGGTTTTTTGAGACAGGGTTTCTCTGTGTTGCCCTGTCTGTCCTGGAACTCTCTCTGTAGACCAGGCTAGGCTTGAACTCACAGAGATCTGCCTGCCTCTGCCTCCTGAGTGCTGGGATTAAAGGTGTGTACCACCACTGCCACCACTGGCCTAAAAATAATTTTTAGGGGGGCTGGAGAGATGGCTCAGCGGTTAGGAGCATTGGCTCCTCTTCCAGAGGTCCTGAGTTCAATTCCCAGCAACCACATGGTGGCTCACAACCATCTGTAATGAGATCTAGTGCCCTCTTCTGGCCTGCAGGCAAACACGCAGCCAGAACACTATATACACAATAAATAAATAAATATTTTTTTAAAAAAAATTTTTAAAAAAGAGGGTAGTGAGGTAAATATTATCAAAATACATTATACACATGTACAAAATCATTAAAGAGCAAATAAAAAAATGTATTAAAGAAGAGTCTACTTTTCCCCTGCAGACAGCTACAACAGGGAATTGGAACTCGATTTTTCTTGCCTCTACAATGACTAAACCTCTTTCTGTTGTTTGGAAAACTTAGTTTCCTCAGGACAGGGTGATAAATCTCCTCTACCCATCACCTCACAGACCCCAGGGACGCCTTGCCCTCACAGGGCACTAGAGTGGCTTTTTTCCAGTGGAGAAAATCAAGGTTTGGTTTTGTTCGCAGAAGGCATAGATATATACAGTCCATGCCATTTAATGGTGGGGATACAGTTTGAGGAGTGTGTCTCCAGGAGATTTTAGCACTGTGTGAGTGCCACAGAGTGCACTATGACATCATCAGGGGTGACAGAGTCTTGTGGAGCCAGTGCTACCCGCAGTCCCATTGTGGTCAAAACACTGTCATGAAATGCATGGCCCTGTAGGAATACGTGTGCGCATAACTGTTACAAAGCCTACTATTCAGCCTAAAAATGGGGCTCAACACTTGGCTCCTTTCCAATGACGCAACTGGCTGTGGCTCTCTAGAAGGTTCTCAAAAATGGCTTCCTCCTCAAATGTCCAAACTCATTTGCTGAAAACTTCTAGGTAATTCTTTTCCCCCAGGCAACATTAGGAGTAGCATTTATATTGGAGACTTTAATACTAACCAATGTCTGGGCACATAGCATGAAATACCACCTCTCTCTGGGGTCCACGTGGACTACCCCGAGCCTTCCCAAGGAAGCGGAACAGAAAGCAGCCATCCACTGCTGTCAACTCGTGCCCACAGCATGGACATTAGAACTATCGTGAGAGAAAGAGTGGCCGGCTGAGCTCATCAACACTGCGATACTTTTGTCCCCCAAGATCAGCTCTTTGTACAACCCCGGCTCTCCTGGAACTCACTCTGCAGACCAGGCTGTCCTCAAACTCAAAGATCTGCCTGCCTCTGCCTGCCTGCCTCCCGAGTGCTGGGATTAAAAGTGCGCACCACTACGCCCAGCTAGAATTATTGGAATACTTTTTAATACTTTTTAAGGATATTTTTGTGTGCTGCTGGGGATTGAGCCCAGGATGTCCAGCATGTCAGATGTGTGTTCCACCACTGAACCACACCCCTAGCCAAACAAACAAACAAACCAACAAACAAACCAACCAACCAACCAACCAACCAAAAGTCTATGGGGAGCTCTGACTCCTAATAAAAGCCTCCAGATAGGCTATTATTGTAATTTTTGCCATTTTTCTACATACATCCCCAAATCCCTCAACCTTCCAAAAACCAACTTAAAGCCTACAATAAAGCCACCTTTCTTAGCCTTTTTGCCAGAGAAAATGCAGTTTAAAAATCAACTAGAAAACTCCCCAAATCTAACAGAAGTAGATGTATGCTTAAACGGACCTCAGGGTTACTTCAATCTCCTTATTTTCTTGTGAAAAACCTGAAGCCTACCCAAGTGGATCCCTGTGTGGCAAAGCTGGGCAGGCTTCAGACCCTAGGCTCTTCAGGCAGACATGAAAGCAAATTCCTGGTCCTCTGTGGTTGGAAGGCTCCTCAGAGCAGAGGGTGACCCTGTGCATGGCTGCATCTTAGTATAGAGAACAGCAAGACAAAAATCCGATGACTCATGTCGGCTGGACAGGGGCACCAAAGGACCAAAGGTAGACCTTCGGACAGGATGACCTCGAGTATGAGAGAGCTGGGCCAATGAATGAGGAAGATGGCGGGCCCAAGTTACACTCCGCTCAGATAGCGCGCCTCTACCTGGAGTTGAAAGTTCACCTTGAGCTGGAGTTCTTTCAGAGACTGCGGGGCACTCGGCCAACCCAGGACCTTTCTGTCCTCTAGGTGGCTAGCTGGGCAGCGGGCCAGGAGCCATTGCCCCCACCCCACGCACACGCGCCAAACACCAGGCTGCCCTCCCCGGGGAGAAGCTGAGGTTGTGGCCTCCCGTGTGCTCCCCAGTGACTCATCCCCAGCCTAGGAGGCAGAATGACAAGGAGGCCATTGAGAAGCTGACCCGGCAGATGGCTGCTGGACCTGAGACTGGCACAGGGGACACAGGCTGACACCCCCCCCCCCCAGGCAGACAGTTAGAGGCAGCAGCAGCAGCAGCGCAGCTTTCCTGTACCACATGACCATGACTCAGTCCTCACTGGCAGCTCCAGGTTCGCTGGCCTGAGGGCAGCGCTCCCACAAATATGGACAGGGCTGCTTCCTCTCTCCTCCCCCACTTCTCTGTGGGTCTGGTCCATAAAACCGAGTTCAGTGTCCATGTCAGGAGTGCAGCGAGCGAGGTGCTCCTCCCAGCCCTAGGCTTTGGGTGCTGGATCACCCTATCCCCCACCCCCCACCCCGGCCCGAAGCCTGTCCTTTCTCTCTCTCCTGCAGTGTGGGTGGTGGGGGTGGGAGGGTGGGGGCTAAATGAGGCCAAGGCTCTACTTCATCCCTCAACCCAACCTCCTCCTCAGCTCCACCTCAGCCTCCAGTGCATGCGGCGCCTGCTATCTGCATTGTGTGGAAGCCAAGGATGACGGCAAAGGCAAGGGCCACACCCAGGGCCCACACAGAGCACAGGCAGGGGTCACGCAGCACTCTTTCAGGCCTGGTGCATGCGCCAATCTGATCTCCTCTGCCATGCCTCGATGGCGCTGCAGGAATCTAGGGGCAGAAGTGACTGGGGTGCTACCAGATCAACCCCAGGCTCTAACTGTAAGGACAGTTCTTGGTTTGGGCTCCAGGATGTCTGAGAACCACAGGAGCAAGACGCAGTTTGTATTTTCCCAGGGAAGGGGTCATGGCGCTCGCCCTGATGCCCAAGGGTATACCATGGCCCAGGAGGTTGTGCCAGTCTCCCAAGTCAGGCAGGGCCAGGGCTCCATGCCTGATTCTGCCTTTGCCCTCCTCCCACAAAGAGCTCTCCAGGGCAGGAGCTTTCGACCTGGAAGTTTGGAACTGTGAAGGTTACAGTGCCAGATGAGTTCTTAAAATGCACTCATCCTAGATCCACTGAAGAGTCACTGGGCATCGGGCCCAGAATACGCTTTTCTCTTAGTGCTGGAGCCTGAAATCAGGGCCTCACACATGCCAGACAAGTGCTCTACCACTGACGTTCCCAGACCTTTTTAAGGAAACCATTTTTGGGGGCTGCCAAGCCCGAGGACTTGAGTTTGATCCTTGGGACCCACAGAGTAGAGAAAAGAGAACCGACTTCCACAAGCTGCCCTGTGACCTCAACATGGGCACCATGATGTATGCACACACGCACCAAACATAAATAAAAGCAAGGGAAGGGATCATTTTAAGATGGTCAAGGGTCTTGACACTAGCAGTCCTCCTGCCTCAGCTTCCTGAGCAGCTACCAGACACCAACCACGTCTGACTAGACTCTGAACCTTTAAAAAGAATGAATATCTTCGCGCATGTGGGGGAGCCGCCGAGGTCTGAAGAGGCAGTCAGATCTGCTGGTGCTGGGGTCACAGGTGGCTGTCTGTCACCCGACGTGGGAGCTGAGGACAAACTCAGGGACTCTGAAGGAACAACCTATGCCCTCACCTGCCGGGCCACCTCTCCTGCCTCAGCATCTGCACTTTTTATTTTATGTGTATGAATGTCTTGCCGCCATGTGCATGTATGCCTGAGGAGGCCTGAGGAGAGCATCGATTCCCTGGAACTGGAGTTACGGATGGTTGAGCCACCATCAGGCCTCCATTCTCCAGAAGAGCAGTCTGTGCTCTAACCAGTGAACCACCTTCCAGCCTCCTCGACCCTCTACTCCTGACAGGCCTTCTGGTACCAGGTCTGCCATGTGCCCCCTCTTTATACTAATGGTGGCCACTGGGAACATGTGTTCGTTTACATTTAATCACAAGGGAATAAGATGTAAACACATTCCTCGGGTACACAGGTTACCAACTGGAGAGCTCAGAAGGAAAACACTTCAGTTTCTAGGATTCTGGGACAGAAATGAGAGTGAGGCTAAATGAGTCTTTGATTCATGAAAAGGTACAACAGTAATATTTTAAATGTTGGCCTTTAGAGAAAATAGCCTCTCTAAAATGTATCATATTTCACTTCCCTCTTTTAGTGAGTACACTTACCCTGAGAACGCCAGGCTGGGAAACAGAAGCTATGGCCTCTAGATTAAAAAAGAAGAAAAAAAGCAGGAGGGCCATTTTTGTCAAATGAAATCATACCTCACCACCATATGAAAGCTAGACGCCTGCAACCTCAAGGAACCCATATCAGAAACAGCTGCCCGGGCTAAAGGAGGTGGGCAAGAGGCCCACCCACTCAGCCTTCCCCCCACAACTGAGGACCTCTGGAGAACCCCAGGTTGCTAAGAAAAGACTTGGAACCAATGGCCTCTGAGGTTCCTCCTAGTTCCCAGAACAGACCTGGTCAGGATTAATTGTGGGCTGGAGACTCCAATTCAGAATAATAGTGGCTAATATTTACTAAGCACCTAGCATTATTTAACCTTCCTTTGAGTTGTGGATGTGAGAAGTTCCCAGCATGCCTAAAAGGTTACCCAGCTAGAGGTGTGTTGGACTTGGCCCCTGCCTCTGGAGCCTGCACACTGCCCTTGAACGTTTCTCTGACTTCCCTCAGGAAGCCAGAGTCCTGACTTTCAGGATCCTCTGAGTAGACAGAGGTAGAGATCACAAACTCCACAGCTGGTCTGGCCAACAGACGAGGCCAAGTGCATGTCCGTCCCTTTGCCTTTCACTAGGCTGTGACCCCGAGTCACTGACACTTTTGTGTTTCTGCTTCACATAAACAAGGTGTCCACAGCCTCACCTATGGAATTCCAGATTCACTTCGCCCTCCACAAAAGGGAAATCAAAACCTTGGAGGTCAGCTCACAAACGTCCACTGAAGGGCCTGAGCAAATCTCTCTCAATTTCATCTGGAAATAGGAGCGTGTCCTTCTGTGACTGCCCAGAGGGATAAACTGCAGAAGTAAATGACTCAACTTCCTTAATAAGACACTGGTTGAAACCACTGCCGTCCAATGCTTCCTCTTTGCTGCCTATAGCCGGCCTAGCCAGCAGGCCACACCAGTTAAGCTTCAACCTAACAAAAAGGAGGGACTGTGAAGCAAGGGGGACCCAGGGCATGTGCCAGCAAGAGGGAGCTGCCCTTGCAAACAGCTCTTTGGCCAGTTGTGTCCCTAGGTCCCACACCTGCTCCGTCCTGGCTTCCATTTCTGCCCTGCCCTGGCACCCTGCCAGCCAGAACGGTCCCTTCACTCAAAGGAGTTGGGTAGCCATGGGCAAGTCTGCTCCTCTTTACTCACCCTGTTCCTCCCTCTGTGGGCCACACCTTCTCTATGGAGCTCTTACCCAGATCCGCCCTATCTTTTTCTCCTCAGGGGAACCATTTACAGTGGTCCCCTGCATTCATTCAGCAAGTGTCCACTCAGCTAAGGGGATACAACAGCTGAAACCGCTCACACATGTCTGTGTGGGCACCGGGCCGGGTGCTTTTTCTGCACTGCTGATGCACCTAACAGTTACAAGGTTGCTCTTCTTGTTCCCATTTGGCAGATGAAGAAACTAAGGCTGAGAGGTAAGTCAGCTGCTGGAGCAGATGAGGCTCAATATGGACAACCAGAGAACAGGCCCTGGGCTTAGGACTCAAAAGACGATATTCTTGGCCCACTCCCCTGGCACTCAAGGATCATCAGCTCTTGCTGAATCCAGGAATGGAGAGGTATTAACTGGCTACAAGGCTAGTGCTATTTCTGTTCTGTATTTGGTCTATTTCTCAGCCCTTGAGGGCAAGAAGCTTAAGAATTAAGAATTGGGGAGGGCGTGTCCAGTCGGTAAGTGCTGAAACCGCAACAAATAAGTCAGCCTTCTAGGCAGCTACATGCTGCCAGGTCTTAGAATTTTTAAGTTGATGGGTTTTAATAGGTCCTTTCATTTTCCTTTTAAAAATGTTTAGAAATCTACACGCAACATGTATGTACATAAACAAGAATTCCAAGTAACATATTATCGTTGCTCAAAGAACCACTGAAGGATATGCTTTGGAAAGAAGAAATATAAACCAGAAAAAGGGACATGGAACTAAGAAATAACAGCGGGCACAGGAATCAATGTAATATGTTGGTCAACTTAATTAACAATTTTGTGTAAAAAAATCAGTTCAAGGGGCTGGAGAGATGCTCAGTAGTTAAGAGCACTGCCCACTCTTCCAGGGGACCTGGTGCAGTTCCCAGCACCCACAAAGTAGTTCACAACATCCGTAACTTCAGTTCCAGGGGAGCCAATGCCCTCCTCTCACCTCCGTGGGCACTGGGCACAGATGTAGTGCAAAGACATACACAGGCAAAACACTCACACACAGAGAGGAAAACAGCTCAATCTAAAGAGGAAGAAGAATAAAACTCTGTCTTTGGGGGAAAATTTACTTGTGAAAATGTGTACATTTCATTAAAAATTACAGTTATGAATGTACATTAAAGTTTAAGAATAACTTCCATAAAAACAGATATACCTGCTGGGTAGCGGTGGCGTACACCTTTAATCCCAGCACTTGGGAGGCAGAGGGAGGCGAATCTCTGAGTTCAAGGCCAGCCTGGGCTACAGAGTGAGTTCCAGGACAGCCAGGGATAGAGAGGCTTGGTCTCCACAATAAACAAACAAACAAACAAATAAACAAATACCAACTCCAAAACAAAACACCAAAACCAAAGCAACCAATCAACCAACCAACCAAAAAACCCCGAACCATGTGATTCTCACATCAGATATAGAGCTCAGAGCACACAGCACAGCAGTCTCTCACAGACCCTGTAAAGACTCTGAGAGCCAGTGCCTGGAGACAGAGGAGACTTTTGATGAATAAGGGCTCTGTGATCAGTCCTGTCCTCCTGTAGAGCTGAGAAGGCCCTGGGCATACACAGTGCTTATGCTGGGTGCTCTGCCCTGGGTGCTGGGACGACCCTGGGGAAGACGACACTGTCCTTGGAGGGGCTCACAGTATGCTGGGAAAACAGTTAGGCAGTCAGAAAAGTACACACAACCCAGGAGTTCAAGGACACACAGAGGACATGCCGTGGGGCACACAGGGAAACCCAGAGCAGCTGCGGCAGTCAGGAGAGGCTTCTGTGGGTGAACAAGAATTGCTTAAGGGAAAGGCGATGTGAAAAGTTAAGGAGATGCCAGCTGATAAAACACTCGCTGATGGGCCTTGCCGGAGGACTCGAGTGTGAGCCTCAAAAACTGAGCTGGCTGAGAGATGGCTCAGCAGGTAAAGGTGCCTGCCACTAGGCCAGATGGTAGGAGAGAAATGACTCTACGCTGCCCTCTGACCTCCACACCCACTCTGTGGCCTGAGTAAACAAAAATATAATAAAAAGTAGTAAGTGTGGGTGACTCCTGAGGAACAATATCAGATCTCAGGCCTCCACACAAACATGCACATATATTGTATATTTACGGGCGCGCACACACACACACACACACACACTACTCCAAGTGAGGAGGGCCCAGGAAGATGCAATCCAGAGGTGAGTCTCTGTAGACATCACAAACTCCTTAAGCAGCTGGTGGGTAAGCTGACGTCACAGCCGCAGCAGCCGAGATGGGATGAAGTTCGGAACCAGATCATGAAAATGAAGTTGGTCCTCCTTTACCCCACCGCCCAATTCCCAGGAGAGTGAGGCTATAAACCTCCATTCCCTCTCATTCTTGGGGACAGGGTTCCAGCTGGAGGACTCTGGGAGAGGGCAGACAGTAGCTGCTGGGCAACTATCACTGGTAAAAGTTACAGGGCTCGGGAAGGCTTGCTGAATTCTTTTCCAAGGGACACGGGGCAGGTGACCACTAGCAAGGAGGGCGACGCCTGAAGCTGTACTTGGGTACTCTGGGTGAAACTGAACTGGAAGGATCCTGAACCCGTCTCCTTGGCTAGCTTGATACCTGCTCCCTAGAGGGAGATTTCTTTTGTGCATTTCCCATTAATGAAGATATGAAATGTGAAGGTTCATTAATCATTAAAATTTTACAGATCGATAATATAAAAAAGAAGTCTCACATGCCCACAACGATTCAGCCTTACTGCCAATTCCACAGACAATGGCGGTTTAAGAGAATTTGTGGGCTTGAGCCTATTATAACCCTCCGGTCCCCACCACATGTTTGGCAGCCCTGGCTGGCCCAGGGCCTGAGGAAACACCAACGCCCTCAAGGGCCCTCGGGATCTAAGGGCAGCCACCCGTATCTATTCTATTGGTGTAGGTCTCAGCCACTTCCATCCTGTCCCTGACCTCGGCCCATCCCCACTGGGCTGAGCTCATCGTAAAACGCCATGTCCTTTAGACAACCTCAGGCCGAAAGACATCTGCTCGTTCTGCAGTGCTTACGGGTCCAGTCCCAAGTCTGTGGTCTATAATCTATCTGACCACTGTTTCCCTAAACACGGGGTGTGGCTCTGGCTGCTCCAAACTCTCCCCAACCTTCTAGCTACTGAGCCCAACAGGTCTCCCAGTGGGCCTTCCTGTGTGGGCCACCTGGCACTTCCTGCTTGTCCTGTTCAGACTAAGCTCAGGCCTTCCACTTCCAGGAAGCCGCTGACAAGCCACAGCACCCACCCGTCTCTTTCCTCCCCTTCACTCTGACTTTTAAACACACCCCCATTCACTTTTACTCATCCAATGCCATAGCACAGTCGAAAGTTCCGGAGACAGTAATGCATGATACGAGACGACAGCCACTTTTTATGCAGATATCACATCGAAATACAATCCCGGTATGAAACAAATAGAGATATAAAGAGATGTACAAGTGAAGATATTCACAGTGCTTCTGCAGCAGTAAAAAGCCGGAACAAAATTAATTACGGGGAAATTACTTATTAAATCACAGCACATCCATTAAAATGTTGATAAAAACTAACAATATAAACAAATATCGCTGGAGACAATGTTAAGGAAAAAGTATATAGAATTATATGTAAACTCTGGTCCTGAATAGTATTTACGTGTGTGTGTGTCTTTTTTTTAACTTTATGTGGATGGGTGTTCTGTCTGCATGTGTACCTGCTCACCTTGTTGCATGCCTGGCACTTGGAAATGCCTGAAAAGGGTGCTGGAGCCCCTGGAACTGGCAGTACAGACAGTGGCTAGTCACCACGTGGGTGCTGGGAACCTAAGCCAGGTCCTCTGTTCCGGCGGCCAGTGCTCTTAACCGCCAGCCATCTCCCCAGCCCTTCTATAGCATATCAGCATTTATAAAAACACAGACATGGAGACTCTGCCTTAAAACGAAAAATCCAGACACCGGCAGACAAGACAAAGGTTCTCTTTGCGTTAGACTTATGAATGTCTTAGTTTTTTAAAAAGTATTTTAATAATTTTCTCACATTTTCTTCAGTGAGTTAGTCTGTTTTTATTGACAACAGTCTCAAGTGGTTAAACACAGATACACAGACACACAGACACACACGGCGGTGGTGGTGGCGGCGGCGGCGTGGAGGGGGTGTCCCTTCCCACCCTTCCTGCGTTCTTCTGAGGGGACAGCCATGACCTCCTCTCAGATCTCTCACTGACGTTCCCTGTAGCACATTACTTTCATAATGAAAACAAGCTATAACCAAAAAGGATCTCTTGGCAGGGAACAAGAATTGCAGAGGCATGTCTTCGTGTCTGGGAGTGGGACTTGGTAAATTTAGGGTGACCCCAAACATGCAGACACAAAGGTACACACCAAACCGATGGCCACTCAAAGGGACAGAGGGCTGGAGATGAGAGCGCCTCTCTCCGGGTTTTGGTTTTCATTTCCTTATCTTTTATATTCTCCCTGGGGACTGTGAGTTTTATTAGTTGTGACTCAGAAGTAATGAGATAGTCATTACATAACACACACACACACACACACACACACACACACACACATACACACACTCTCTCTCACATACACACATACACTCTCGCATACACACACTCACATACACACACACTCTCGCATACACACACACTCATATATACACACACACTCGCATATACACACGCGCGCACACACACACACAGTGTAAGGAGATAGCTAACACACACACACACACACACAACACACACACACACACACACCGTGTAAGAAGGAGACAGCTATCACACACACACCCTGCTCATACCTGCAATCACCCAACAAGGAACTTCTTCACTGTTATAGACTATCCACCTACTCCTCTATGGATGAACTCTGTTCCCAAATTTCCCTTAGAAACAGCACCACAAAGAGCCCATCCTTGTTCACATTTTTTGTACGACTGGGAGATAATCCTGAGTGGCTCATTCCCGGGACTGGAATTTCCAGGCGGCCCTCTGTTAGTGGGCTCTCTCTTTTTCTCCTGCCCAGGGTGTCAGGGAAACAGGTGGTTCTCATACATCCTAGTTATTTGCTAAGGGTATTGCCCTTGTCCTCAAGGTGTTTCTAATCCAGCCGGGCAGAAAATGGATAGATGGATTACATGTCCTTTATTCTATATTTATTTAAATGATAGATGAGTCCCAAATTGCTCTTAGATTCAGAAAGGCCTTTGGTGGTAATTTATTCCAACACATTACTTACTAATTAAGGCTAGAGAAGGGCCATTCGCACAAAGAACAGGATGGAGGCTCCAAGTGCAAATCACCGGCCTTCCACATTCTGAGACGTGGGCCTGGGCAAGTCATTTGATCAGAGACTGGTATGTCACCTGTGAAAGAGGCAGCCTCAAACTACAACAGTGTTTCACTGGAGGATTCACTGCAAGAAACAAGGATTAATTTATACAGTTCAGTGCCTGGCATCCGGCTGGTATCCCACTAGTGGGGCTTGCAGAGGGATGAAAGCTGTGACAAAGGAACAGCCTTTGCCCTGACGAGAAATGCAAACTGTTTCAAACGTTCGCCTGTGCGGAGCTAGTGCCCACCTTAGTCTCTGGTCAGCAGCACCAACGTCAGCTGAACATCTCAAACAGATACTCAAGGGAGAAGGAGGAGGAGGACGGGAGGGGGAGGAGGGGGAAGAGGGAGAGGAGGAGGAGGAGGAGGAACACAGGGGCAGAGCCATCAGTAAATACAGGGTGGCTCCAAAGAGCTCTCTGCAACCGGCTGGCAAGGTCTCAGCAGGGAACGGATGAGGAATGGCCTGCTGATACACGATGACCTCGGCAGGAGGGCTAGGATTAGTTGTCTTGCCTATCTTTGGGTATTTTCAACATCTGTTGACATTTGCATACATATAATCATGTTCTGGTCCATGTAAACAGAATATTTTATGTATGTTATGCGAAAGCATTTTAAATGTTCTTTAAATATGCGTGAGGACATTTCCTCTAAGTAGGAATGCTCAGGAAATGGGGGTTGAAGTATACACCATTCAAGTTTCCAAAGATTACAGTGTTACCTACTGCCTCACACTAAGTCACACCACAGCCTCTCCTCCCTTTGTTGTTCTGTTTTGCTTTGCTCATTTTGAAACAAGGTCTTGCCATGTAGCCCAGGCTGGCCTTGAACTCATCATCTTCCCATCTCAGCCTCCTGAGTGCCGGGATTACAAGTATGAGTCACCACACGAGTGTCAAACCAGTTTTTTTGATAAATCAAAATGTACTTCAGGATCTTGCCAGTCGAGGTCATCATTATAAGTAACAATTCTGTTGCGAACTGTGAAACCTCCCTCCCTCCCCCACCCCAACCTTATGGACTGATTTATATCAAGGAGCTGTTCCCTAGGCATGGCCAATCCTGTGGAAATACAACCATTACCCTCCTTTCTGGGTTTATGTATGTGAGTTTCCCGGGTGGGCCTGGTTTCAGGCCTTAGTGGACAAGAGAAAGCCAGGTTCAGTGTCCCTGTGAGGGAGGAGGCTTCAAGCTCACTGTAGTCACTGGTGGCTGGTTCTGAAATTGAGGAACTGATTTGAGGAACTTCAGAATAAACAAGAAACCCAAACAACTTGGCTTTCTGCAGAAGACTCCAACATAGGGGGATGGGGTGTGCTGAAGAGACACACGGCTTGTTCTGTGGAGCCCTGACCATGACCTACTTTTAAATGCTGTCCTACACACTCTTTGACACACTACCCCAAGTGATCAGCTGAAGACACGAGTGGTGGGTGACATGTCCACTTACACTCAGGGGTCACACTTTTGCTCTCTCCTGAGGTGGGGGATGTGGGAGATGAGAGGAATGTTCTCGAGCACCTCAGATTGGTTCCTTGGTGAAGTGGGGGAAACGGGGCAGAGCCCTAAGGCTCTCTTACTCTTACTCAGACCAACAGGGCCTGACAGGAAGATAGACTGGCACCCTGCACTTCTGCTGGATGACAAATACCTACTCTACCCAGTGGGTACCATTTTCCAAGTGCTGGACTAGCAAGCGGGAATACAATGGCGACCAAGCCAAACAGGACCTCTCCTTGTTCATGACCCTGAAAGATCATCCTGGATTGCTGACCCTAGCTGTCAAAAGGCTTTTGTCGTGGGCCAGGCCTTGAACCGTCTGCATGTGATTTGGGCCTACATGGCACCCAGCACTGTGTGTTCTGTCCCACATGTCTTTTGGTGCATCCACCTTCCCTCCAGGGTGAGTTCTTGGACGGAAGTGCCCTGGTTCCACTTGTTTTTAACAACAGATGCTCAATGGTCTATAATGCAATAAAGCCATCATACGATGAAACACTGTAAAGTCAGATGCATGGGCTGTGTGTAACATCACAGCTTACTGAACACGACAGATGAACAACACAGACTCTGTAGTATTGGCTATGCTCCCTCGTGGCAGTGAGGCTGACAGAGAGCTATGACCCATAGCCAGTACCCATCATCACCATGGTCTTGTTATTACTAGCTCAGGAAGAGATCAGATTAAAAGTTTGGAGGCTTTTCGAGTGAATGCCTATTGCTTCTGCATCCTAAGGTCAAGAAACTGTTAAGTTGGATCATCATCTGTGAGATGTCCATGTGTTCTACCTACCAGAGATTGACAGTTAACTCTCTTTACAAGCATTCCTGGAGTGAAATAATAGCCAGGTGTGGTAGCACATGCCTGTAATCCCAGCATTCAAGAGGCAGAGGCAGGAGGATCACTGCAAGTTCAGCCTGGTCTACACAGTGAATCACAGGTTAGCCAGGGCTAAAAGACAAAAAAGGAAGCAAAAAGGGCCAGCAGGATGGTTCAGCAGGTAAAGGCACTTGCCATACAAATCTGGTGACCTGAGTTTGATCCTTGAATCCAGGTAACGGGGAAAGACAGAATCAACTTCACAAGGCTGTCCTCTGACCTCCACGTGGGCACTGTGGCACACATACCCCATCCTCTTACATACATAGAGATACACACATAAGTAAAATTTAAAAAATAAAAATAAAATGACAAAAGAGATGAAGGCCACAGACTCTGAGAGCCTGCCTGGGTTAGCACATGTGTTCACACCGATCACTGGCGAGCTCCAGGGGACCGTGCCTGGCGGCTGCAGAAGAACATCACATCAGTGACTGGATTCTGACTGCGTCCCGGTGTAAAAAAAAAAAGTCTGCAAGCTAGATGCAGAAACCGTCATCAACCTCTTCCCTAAATACTGACCTGGTGACCCATTTATTTATGACTGACTGAGAAGATGAGCCCTCTGGCCCTCCGATTCACACAATATTCACCTGAACTGACCTGCATGTGTGCCCTACACAGGGGATGGATGGTACACAGACACCTCGCTCTTACATTTCTATCTATAAAGCTATCCCTGCCTCTCAAACCACAGCACAAAACAGGTGAGATTTATGGGCTTGGGGAGCTGTTCCCCACCTTAACTCCCCCAGGCAAAGCACTCCGGGTATTATCTTAACTGGCAATCACACCCTCCTTTGGGGTGGGTAACTCCTCTTCCCTTCTAAGCCTCCCAGCTATTCCTAATACCAACCAGAAGAGTACTAGTCAGTAAAGGGAAAGAACAGCCAGGGTCGCCAGAGGATCAGCTAGAAGAGCTCTTTGCACGTACAGTGGGCCACTTCCCAGATATGACGTCATGCTTTGCCCTCAGAGGCCTCTCATGGAGAGGAGCCAGACAGGTCCGGCTGGGGTGACACCAGCTACTCAGGCTCTCCTGGCCACCTGTAAGCTGTGGGCAACATGCCACCTCTTTGGAGAAGAAAGACACAAATGCTGCTTGGTGCCCAGTGGCTTTGGAACCTCACAATCAATCATCAATCGTCACCCAAGGCCCACGTTAGGTAAGACACTGCTTGGGGACAGAAGAAAGTGCCTTAAAGGTGGAGACAACCTTTGAGACTTCCTGGTAACCCTGCCTAGATTGTATTTTCTTATCAACCCTGGCCTCCTTTTGACCACATCAACCTAATGGTAGAGGAGAGAGTCAAATAAACAGCTTTCTGTTTACCTTTTCTCAGAAGCAGAGCAGAAGCCACACAGGTTCCACCCTCCCCAGGCCCGAAAAGCTTGCAGGAGCCTGAGAGTGATGGAGGTCCTGTGGGGGAACAGAGGAGCTGTCTATCACAATTCAAGCCCTACACTAGGGGTAACTCCTGGGTCCAGCGGCAACAAGGCAGTGCAGAGCTGAATTTCTGCCACCAAGCAGCTGGGCAGCCTTCGCCAACCTTTTTGCAGACAAGGGGACAAATACTAATGAATATCTGGCTCCCTCCCCTCATGTGTACAGATATGTGTGGACACCAGAGGGTGACTGTCAGGTGTTTTCCTCAATGGCTCTCCACCTTATTTTTTTTTTTTTCTCTCACTGAAATTGGAGCTCACTGATTGGCTAGACTAGCTGGCCAGCGAGCTTCCAGGGACCCCCAGGACCCTCCGGTCTTTACTCCCCAGCCCCAGCACTGGGATCACAGGGACACAAAGATGCACCTGGCTTGTTAGGTAGGCGCTGAGTTCTGAACTCAGGAGGACTCTGCGACAGGGAACCAGAACACTTGCAAGGGATTATCAGTTCTACTGAGGCCCTGAACAGTCAAGTCCACCTTGTGGATGGTCCTGGACACACGCTCTAACACTCAGGGTCCTAGTCAAGGACACATTGTGAAAGACCCTCTATCTATGGACACTAATCATGGATGGCTCTCTGGAATGAGAGTCAGCAGAAGTTGCGACCACTGGAAAATGGGAGGGGAGGCCGGCTCAGGCCTTCCCCCAATGCTTTTTTCTGGGCCCAAATGCTGACTGACCTGCTAAGTGGAGAGAACTAAGGTGATGAGTTTGAGGTCCCCCAAGTTCCCCGAAACCCAGAGAGCCATAGGCCTTCCTTTCCAACCCCTGGAGCTCTTGTGAGCCTCCAACTCAGGTGGCTAGAAGGAAGGCAGAGGTGAGAGGGTTCCCCCCAAATCTCTCATCTCCAAGTACAATGTGTATCTCTCTCTAGCTCTCTGCCAAGGGATTTCCCAGCTCCCCAGGGCCAAAGCTCCACTCCTGCCGCTGCGCAGAACTGTCACTGGAAGTGGGCCATTTTCCACCCTCAAGGTGGCTGGACTCAGGAGTGGTGACACTGCTGACCTGGGCTCTGTGCCCTGCCCACATGACCCACCAGGGGATGGGTCTGTCAGTCAGCAAGCGTCAGGAGCCTCCCATCTGCTTCCTGCTCCTGAATCTTAGCCCTTGGGCTGGAATGAGGGTGATCTTTGGCCGAGGGCTTTTCAACAAGGTCTGCTCGGGACTTCCTCTGCAACTGGGCCGGGGAACAAACGGCCCGTTACCTACACCCCTGCGCCTCTGACTCACCTTCCAGAGAAAGTACTCCCCTCACCTAAACAAAGCTGCCTGAAAAGTGACTAAGGCGGTGGGGCTGGCCAGTGACTGAGCAGGGTCCAAGACGCTCTGCCTTCACCTCCACCTCCAGCCGGGAAGGCAAATGCCACCCCTGGCCGCGGCTGCTTTCATTTTCACCTGAGCAAGCTCCTCACGAGGCTTGACATCCGGTGATTTCGTTTTTCTAAAAACTAGGTTTGCTTTAGAAATGACTCTTCGCCTCTCAAGCCAGCTTCCCCGGGAGAAAACAAATGCTGTTTAGAAAGAATGGCGGGCGGTGTGGTGGGAGTCAGTTTTCTGCTTTGTATTAAGGAGAAAGGAATTTAATCCCCGCCCCCAACCCATGATAGCTGAAGCAGAACCTGCAAATCCTTGACTGTAAATCCAGGGCCCCCAGACCTGGTTATGGAGATAAGGCAGTTTTAAGGGAGAAGAGTTAGGGTGCCATGTCCTGATGGAAACCATACCCCCTGCAAACAAATGTAGCCTCCTTGTCCCCCAAACAAAGAACAAGTCCTCAGTGGCTTCTATTCTGAGTACTCTCTTTCTCACCCCAGTTAATGCTGGGACCCACTAAACCACATGGAGGATGGGGAAGCGGGGAAGCGGGGAGGGGGTGAAGAACTCCCAGACAGACCCCGTTCTGTTTGCAGCAGAGTCCTGGGAGACACGCAGGTAAGCCCTATTTAGGACTACGCACTCTGACTGGACAGAGGCTAAGTCTTTTTAGGCTTATCTGAAGTACAGGGAGGGAATCCGGGACTGGCCAGATGGCTCAGTGAGTAGACATGCTCGCAGCCCAGCCTGAAGACCCGACTTTGCTCTCTGGAACCCACAGGATGGAAGGAGACAAGTGACTCCTGCACACTGTCCCCTGACCTCCACACGTGTGCACACACAATGAACAAATACAATAGTGTGCTTTGTTTTAAGACTGGGAAGATGGGACAGCTAACCCATCCAGGCTAGGGAAGCAGTCCTTGGAGGGCCTGCTGAAAAAAAACGACTGACCTGTCAGGCACTCCAGTTTTTCTTCACATCATCTTACAGAAGACAGATCTAGTCACAATGTAGTCGTCTGCTGCTGCTGCTGCCACCGCAATGACCAAGAGCAGTGACAGCCACTGTGCCCAGCCCAGCATACAAATCCTCTCCTGTCTTCTACTTGAAACAGCCCCGTGAAACACTTCTGGTCCCATTTGCTAGAGGGCCCACAGACAGACAGACAGGCAGACAGCCACAGGCAGACCAGGCCCTGACCCAGGTCTGTTTGACAACAGAAACCGCCACAGTGGATGTGTGGTGGCACTATGGACAGGCTCTATCCCTGGACAGATCACTTGTGCCTTCTGCCTTAGTTTCTACATCTGTGAAATGAGCATGGGCACACTTGTTCAGACACACTTGTGCAGGCTTTTAATAACGATCAGTATCAACAACCACAAAACAGCGATAACAATTAAGAAGCCCTGGTTTAATGACATTCAGAATTGACTTTTTCGGGAGAGGGGCTTATCATCCTTCAGCAAGTGAGCAGTGTAAAATGATCGAGTGTATGCCAAGGAAAATCGGTTTAGATTCTAACCATGACACCAAATTCCTAAGGGTTATTGTCTGTTTTATTTAGTCCTCATTTTAAAGATCTTTACCTCTATACTGTAAGAAAATAGAAAGGCTGCCTGCAAAGTTATTCCCTATGCACATAATTCCAAAGGATTTCTACCAGGGAGCTCAAGATGAAAGACTCTAATAAAACAGCAAGAGGGGAAGGGGCCTCAATTTAAACATGAGTAAAAGAACTCAGGCCTCTGGGGAAAGCTCCCTTAGTCCTGTCAGTCAGGCAGTTGAGAGAAGCTCAGAACTCAGGCCGCTCCCTCAGCACCCTGCAGAGAAGTGCCACACGTTCTCCTGGGCTGCCTGCCTTCCACTCGGCCTCTCCTGCTCTGCCCCACAGCTGTACCTCTGCAGTCAGCAACACCAAGGGAAGGCAGCGTGCTCACACTTGAAATGCTCACCCTACCCGTGAAGACACGCCACTCCATTCCTTTCCCTTATTCGGGATCCTGGTGTGCAGTGGGCTGACTTATCCCTAGAGCTCCCCAGATGCTCGCTCCATACTGCCCCTCTCCACACCCACTTCATGCTGGTGCCATCAAAAGTGCCCAGAGTGCTCAGATGCCTCCAGTTTAACTGAAATACTAAAATGGGGCAAACAGGAAGCATCAGACACAACTGCGGTAGTGACTTATTAATCATGAAAGCAGAATTTTAGTTGCATTTTAACCTTTTGCCAGGAAAAAAAAAAAAGCATTGAGATGATGGAAGCCATCAGTAGAAATGTCTGCTGCTTGCATGTGAAGCAAGCTAACCTTTCACTTGGATGGAACTTGGTTTTCAGATTTCTTCTTTCTCCCCAGAAAAAAACATCTGTCAAGCCACCCAGGATGAACCTGTTAGTTCTTCCCAGGGCAGAAGCACCTGTTGGGAGAAGTCCATGTGCTGTCCACTGAGACAGGAAAAAAAAAGAAAAAAAAAAAAAAAAAAGGAACCTAAAAGTGACTTCATAGGCCAAGGTGATAACATAAAAGTCTTAAGAGAGGGCAAAATGGCCTAAACAAACAAACACGCCCAGATTTAAGCTTTTATCTACTGTACACCCCTCCAATCTCCTACCAGCCCCTAGCTAGTGATGAACCCTCACACCAAAAAAAAAAAAAAAAAAACCTCCTAACAGTTGCCTAGGGCTGGACAACCAATCAGGGTGAGTCCTGTCCTCTCTCACACAAACACTCCAAGCAGATCACAAAGGAATCAGTGTTCATCAGAACCAAAATGAGGAACCAAAGGTCTATCTGCCGAGGCTGAGGAGAAAACCAGACGTTTTTGTTTAATAGAGGAAGGTTCATTTGGCAGGGCCCTGTGGTGTGCTCCCACAGACTCTAACAGACACCAGAAACCCCTCAGAACTGCTCCTTCTACCCAGGGACAATCGCAAAATGACCTAAAGCCTAGTACTGCTTAATTTCACAAACTGCTGGGATGTATTTCTGAGTATGTACAGCTAGGTACTGATTTCTAAAATTAAAGTCAGACATATTAACTATTATTATGAGATCTTCTGAGAAATTCACCACACTCTTCCAAATAAATCAGGATGTCTTCTTTCTTTCTTTCTTTCCGGTGTTCTGAGACAGGATCTTGCTATGAAGCCCTCACTGCCTCCAAAGTCACAGTAATCCTCCTGCCTTAGCCTCCCGAGTGATGGGATTACAGGTGTGTGCCATCATGCCTAGCTTTCAAGACGTCTTATAGGCCGTTGAAAAAACTCAGAAAGCTGGCATCGATCCAAAGGAATTGCCTTTGACATCACTTCAGACACAAGAGAAAATCCACACACATCATAAGCAAGTCCAGAACCTTCAAAGCCATCCTTTCATGTTAAGAGCAAAAAATATTACCCCAGACCTTCCTCCTTCTTTTCTCTATCATAGTTATCTTATGCAGACTTAATTCAGAGATCTGAGAACTCACCCTTGGTCACAGCTTTGAGGCCTCAGACAAGGTATATGCGCCCTCATCCCCCACACCTAGTTCAGGTGCTTCACTTATCAACTGGATAATACTCTATCCATCTTACCACACCGACCACTCAAAGGGGAAAGTTACTAAGCAAAGTCCCGCATCACTAATGTTAGGATCCTCTCATGGTTCAGAAAGACTATGTTTCTAGCCACAGTGCCAGTGGTCCGAAGTTCACTGGTCACGGTGCCACTCTCGTGGTTTAATTTCATTCTTAGAGTCCTTAACCAAGTCATTAGTGTTCATTGTCTCCAATTAACAAAAAAAGTCATTAATACACTGAGTTTTGAAACTTTTCTTCACTCATCCTCTCCTTTACAACCCATGCACTTATCCATCCTTTAGTGCTGAGAGCCATCTTTTAATCTCAACTTAGAGGGGAGGAAAAGGCTTTTTCTTAAGTGAATGAACACGGAGGGGTGGGGGAAGATTTTTTTCTGAAGTTAATAAACACGGAAGAGGCTCCTAAGCAGGTGGGAATCTCTGCCTCCGACAAATGTTTCTTTTTACTTGGTGACAGGTGGCTGCAAGTTGCCAGAGCCACGGTGAGCTTCCAAGATGGGACCAGTACATATAAACAGACACCGAAAGTAGAACCCAGAATCACACAGAAGGGTCAGCTCATCGAAGAGGGAGGATACTGTGGGCGACTAGGACTGCCCTGCTGAGTGTCCAGGGCAGTCTCTGCTCCTGCTCCCAGCACCAGTGACCCCAAGCACTTCATAGCGAAAGACAACACATTTCACGGCTAGGGCGGCGGAGCAATCTCCTTCTCTTGGGGGGGCACCTAGCAGCCGGGGCTGATAGTGGGGCGGATGTTGGGGAAGGGGAAGAAGGCAGTCCCCGCGCGCGATCCGGTCGAGCGTGTGACCCGTGGGTGCGCGGCCTGGAAGCTCCAGGGCGAGCACGGCGTAGCGAGCGTGGCGCTGGTGGCGCGGCGCGTGCGAGCTGTTTAGACCGCAGACACCCGGCCACCCATCCCAGCCAGCCCTCGCGGAGGGCAAGGCCGCAACCCGGCCCCGGCCTCAGAAGCGCCCCGGCCCCGCCCGCTCGAGCCCTCAGCGACCCGCTTTAGGTCTCGGGACTCTGCCCAGTCACCTACCGGCTGAGCGCCGTTCTCCTCAACCCAGCGAGTGTGGCGCTTCGCTGGCCAGCGATCGCTCGGGGCCCCAGCCGCTCCTCCCCGACCACGCCCCCATGTCTAGCCCCGCCCAGGGCCACGCCTCTCCCCGTGGCTGCGATTTTGCGAGCTTCCCGCCTCCTTTCTTTGGCCGCACCGCGACCCTTGGTCCCGCCCACTCCCACAAGTAAGCCAATAAGGCGTCTCCTCCGGCCGGCCTGCCAGCCGCTCTCCAGCAACGATTGGCTATCTCCCAAAATGGATACTGTTTCCGGCCAGGGTTGCTAGAGGCGATGGCTGGGTGGGCCGGCGGGCAGTAGGCGGAGGAGGCCAGGGTGTTGGTGGAACTACACATGCGCTCTCGGCTTCTGGCAAATCTTTTTACGGGTTGCATTCTTTTTGAGGTTACGGGAAGGAAGGGCGACTGTACGCATGCGTGGGCCTTCCCAGCTTCGGCTTTGGTTACCTTGGAGATGGCGAGGTGCTCTCTTTCTCCAAGGTCTTGGATTCCTCTTCCTTTTTACTTGAGGGAGTTGTTGCTTTGTGGGATCCCGGTGGGCCTAGAAACACATTTATGGAGCACTTAGTGTGTGCCTGGTGCTGTAAAGTGTCAGAAGATGAGGTTCCTGGGCTTGCCTTCTAGAAGCATGGGGAGCCAAAGGCCCACGTAAGACAGGCCTAGTGTTGAAACGCAGATCTAAGGGAGCGTGCAGATGGCAAGGTACAATCTCATTCCACCCCAGGAGAAGCTGCATGGTGTGAGTGCTGCGCACAGGACCCATCCTAGACTACAGAGCCAGAAAGACCTGGTTTGAAAACATGCCCTTTTGATGGGGCAAGAGGGAGTATATGGAACGTATGGAAGTGTGTTTTTTGTTTTTTCCCTTTTCTGACTTTGCTAATGGGCTTTCTACTGTACAACAAGCTTCTATTTAGTGGTAATAAAAAAAAAAAATCGCATTTTGTCTTTTAGAGTTTCCAGAATGAAAGATGTGTTGGGACTCCTCTAGGACTCTTCGAGACTGGCTTGAGAAATAAGGAGCCTCCTGTCTGGAAAGGTTTGAGCCAGGGCCAGGCCACTGTCTGCTTGTGACCACTTTGCAGACCTACTTCTTTCTGGAGCAGTGTCCAAGCAGACATCTATTGTTGGACACCAGGAAAGGCCATTCATTTGACCGTGTGGAAATCCCACAATCTGACCTGCATCCAGGAGGCTGAGGCAGGAGGATGACAGGTTTGAGACCAGCCTGGGCTCTGTAGCCAGACTTCTGTATGAAAACAAAACAGCCTACAACCCAAGAGGCTCGCTGCCCCCCCCACTCCACCCCAACCCCCCACCCCCACCCGGGGCCAGAAAATGTTAGAGCAAGGCCTGCAGTTGTCCTAGCCCTAGCCCATGTTGTCCTTATTCTCAACCATGGCAAGTGTTGCCCCTAGAAGCATTTCCGGCTGTGACTTCCATGAAGCCTATACTTCAGAGTCAAGACAGTCTCTGGGACCTACCTTGGCCCTGCCAGTGACCAGCTGAGAGATGGTAAGGCAAGAAAAAAGCTGGACTGGAGGCTTCTGAAAAGCTCCTGCCGTCTCCAGGGTTGGGCATTTCAGTGACTCAGAGAGAGCAAAGCCGGGCCAGATGTACAGGTTGGTATCAGGTCTTGGGTGTCTGTCTTTTCCCGCCCACCACCTGTTTGCCTCTGGGCAAAGCACTTCTCAGGAAAGCTGTGGGCAACAGGCCCAGATTCTGGAGCGGCTCCCTGCAGGGCTGGCTCACTTTTCCATCTCCCCTCGCCTTTCCTTCTTTAGGACAGCCAGTGTTTCTGTGGTCCTGGTTCCCTCCCAGGCGTTGCCTCCTCCATCAAGATGATTGGTCTTTAAACCTCCACTCCAGTACTAGGGTGTATTAGTGACTCAAAGCTCCGCAGAAGGTCAGCTTGCAGGGGAGAACACACCACTAGACTATTAGCAAGGAAAGTGCTAGGGAGAAGCAGGGCTTCTCAGTCTCCGCTGCTTTTCTCCTGTCTCTTCCCACAGTGTGTGAGGAGAGACGCAAATGCCCCTCAGCCCTCTCCCAGTGGCTGCTGGGGTGCCTCTGAATCTTGAAATACCTACCCCCTAGGAGAGATTCGGGCAAAAGCGACTTCCTCCTGGTCTATAAGTCATGATGGTCTGGGCAGGCTTCATGAGTCACTCGTGTGCAGCTTCAGCCGGGCTTTAAATAAAATAATTGACATTTTACAGGGTGACTCACACCTGGGGCAGTGTTGGGCTCAGTCCTCGGGGTTTCACATCCCATCTATTTCAGGTTTGGAGACACAAGGGTAAGACTGTGCCAGGCTGAGGGCAAAGCAGGGTCTGTTTGGTTTTCAGACCGGAGGGTCCAAACCCAGGGCCTTGCATATCCTGGGCGAGCACTCTACCACGGAGCTCCATTCCTGGTCCCTGTTCTTTCCTTCTTTCTCCACCCCCCAGGTAAGGTCTCTGTGACCTGTAACTCATCACTGAGCCCCTGCTGGCCTCAAACTTCTTCATGCTTTCACCTCTCCATATTGGGGTTACAGGCATTGGCTACTATTCCTAGCTCAGCCTCTGCGTTGTTCGTTTACATTTCTTTTTCTTTAAAAAAACATTCTTAAAGTTAGCATGCAAAGGAATGGATTCCGTCATAGCATTTCCACATGTATGTGACATTGTACTTGGCTCTCACTTGTTCAGCTTCTGGCTTTGATTAAGATCATAAACCAGCTGAGTATAGTGGCATATGGCTGTAATGCCAGCACTGGGGACTGGAAGCAGGGGGTTAGGAGTTCAATGCATCTTCACCTCCAGAGCGTGTTTGAGGCCAGCCTGGGCTACATAAGACCCTGTCTTCCGTCCACTACGTGTGCTGTGTGCAGAACCTCACTGGATAACCTCAGTCTTGACGGTTTTGTATTGGATAATTCATTGTCACCAATCAGGCCGCCCTGTCACCTTGTTACTGCAGGATATTTAAGAGCGTGCCTGACAGAGTCTGCTAGGTTAGGAAAACATGCTCCCATACCTTGTGTGACAGCAAAAAGGTCTCTTGATGTTACTAACCATCCTCAGGAGAAGCGGTTGTCCCTGCTTGAGAACCCCTGTCCTGTTATTACTGTCCTCATCCTATGGCTGAGCAAACTGAAGCCTGGGGAGAAGTGACCTGCCCAGGGTCACTTTGCTGTACCAGACGACCCAGGATCCAGACAACACAGTGTGTAACACCCCCTGCAGGCAGGACTTCATAGAGACTTTGGGGTTCAAGGAGCAACTGCCCCCCCCCTCGGTTCTGTGGAATTGGGTGCAGTGGTGAGCCAATGCCGTCTTTGGGTCATGTGTCCTCCTTTTCTGTTTGTCCTGGAGAAGGGAAACTTTGCTGGCCTTGGCACGTTTACGGTATGAGGCCATGTCTAGTGAGCAAGTGTTGGGCAAATCGTCTGATGCCTGTGGGTCTTGGGCCCACATTCCTGTGAAATCTTGAGTCCAGGTGAAGGTTGCTGTGAGGACTGCTTGAGAGAGGCCCTAGGCCTAGGGGCAGACATTCCCGGAGGAGAAGGTATGCCTCCTCCCACTGGGGACCTGCCTGTGCCGCAGCCATGAGGTTTTTGCTGGTCCCCAGTTTGGACCTGCCCCATCCCTGCCTTCAGCCCAGACATCTAGGTGGGGGATGGGGAAGGAGCAGAGGAAACAGATACATAGATACAGTCCCTGTTCTTTCCCACTGTGACCTCAGGTTGGTCACATGAAGCTTAAAGTGGGACTATTTACACCATAGAAATTGGCAAATAGCATAAACCTGAGCGCGCGCGCGCGCGCACACACACACACACACACACACACCCATCCAAACTAGTTGTTAAACTTTCCCCAGCACACCACTGCCTGCTGCTGCTGGTCTCTGCCAGCTGGACCATCTCATCACATACTGGGTGATGGAAGGGGCACCGTAAACTACAGAACTGGCAGGGGAGAGAAGTGTTAAGATGAGAGGGAAGAAAAGGTTGGAGTTGGCAAAGGTTGGAGCTGTATGCATGGGTGTCTCCGACAGGCACTGGACGTTCCCTTACCAAGATCAGGCCTGGACATACCTTCCTGAGCCCCCTCCCTGACTCTGGTGCCATCATAGGGATCCCTGGCTTGACTGGCATTCTTCTCAGTTCTCGATTGATTTCCCCCTTCTAACTCACCTCTGCCTCCAGTTCCCATAGCATCTGAAGATGTCTCGGCAGGAAGAGTGCTTGCCTAGCAGACATGGAGCCGTGGGCTCAGTCCCCAGCACCAGGCCATATACACCAGGAATGATGGCATGGCCTGCAGTCCCAGCACTCGGAAAGTAGAGGCAAGAAGATCAGAAGTTCAAGGTCATCCTTGGCTATATAGGAAGTTCAAGGCCAGCCTGGGCTACATGAGATGCTGTTTCAAAAAAACAAAACAAAACAAAGACAAACAAACAAAAACGGGCTGGAGAGAGATGGCTCACTGGTTAAGAATATTGACTGTTCTTCCAGAGGACCTGGGTTCAATTCCCAGCACCCACATAGCAGCTCACACCTGTCTGTAACTCCAGTTCCAGAGGACTCAACACTCATGGCAAAATTCCAATGCACATAAAATAAAAATAAATCTGTTGTGTTATTTAAAAAAAAAAAAATCCATACCATCCCTGACCCTTCTGGTGGCTTTAATTCTCATGTGAAGCCACTTAGGTCATACCATTCCACAGCCAATGCCCCAGCATCTCCTGCCATAAAACATCCTGCTCCTTTCAACCCATGAATGCGACCAAGCTCCTAGCCTAAAAATAACCAACCAACAAAACAACACCTTCCCCATCCTGGCTTTCGGGTACACTGTTTCCCAGTGTCTTCCATTTGCATGTACTCCTCACAGTATGGTTTCTGCCCGCCTCCCCTTCTCTCTGTGACCACACACTGACTTGGCTCCTGCTAAATGCCTCTTCTCAGTTCCTGTCTCCTTGTGCTGCACAGTGAGATGTGCTGAGCACTGTTAGGCCAGGCTGGGAGATGAGCGCTGAGTCTCTAGACTGGTCCCTGCCCTCGAGCTTTTTTTTTTTTTTTTTTTTTTTTTTTTTTTCTCTCTAGTGACTGGCAGAATCTAAATCACCTCAGAGAACTTGAGTCATCCCGGGTAGTGGGTGGATGATGATGGAGGGATGGAGGGTACTGTTATCAGGCAGGACCCAGCCAGGTGAGCGAGCAGACCCATTCTAAGTTCCAGCATATTTCAGGGAGGAATAACTCACACAGGAGGATTGGCAACGGCCCACAGAAGACGACTGTGACCAGGAATCCACTCCTGCCCCCTGGTGGGAAGGCCAGACAGGGCAGGGCAGTCAGAGGCTGGGTCACTGGGAGAAGACTGGAACCACATGGCAGACACACCCACTTCCACAGCTCCCACTCAAGATGAAGAGGGATGGAGGGAAAGCCTGGATTCTCCTTGTCTTCCACCGTCTAGTTTTCTGCCAGAGCCTCTGGCTGGCCAGTGAGCTTGCAGGGCTCAGTTAGCTGCAGAGAAAGTGAGGACGGACAGCAGGACACAGAGCCTAGGTGTGGGGGTGATAGGGACTAGCTCTCAGAAGGGGCTCATGGAGACTGTCCTGGAGGTCCAAGTGTGACCTGAAAGGGAGTTACAGGGGACACACTCCTGACAATCGGTGACACTTGGGGCCAGTCCTTTTGTGCTGTCTGTCTCCTCTTCGCCCTCCTTTTTTTTTTTTTTTTTAACTTTATGTGCATTGGTGTTTTGCTTGCGTCTATGTCTATGTGAAGGTGTCAGATCCCCGGGAATTGAACCTGGGTCCTCTGGAAGAGCAGTCAGTGACGTTAACAGCTGAGCTACCTCTCCAGCCCCCTCGCCCTCCTTCTTTTGAGACAGGGTCTCACTGTGTAGACCAGGTTGGCCCCGAATTCACAGGGATTCACTTGCCTCCTCCTAGGTGCTGGGATTAATGGTATGTGCCACCATGATGAGCTCATTCCTATTCTTTTTAAAAGACAGGGTCTCTGTAGCCAAGGTTGAAGATGCTCCTGAACTTCTGACCGTCCACTGTGTTTGGGTCAGGGCTTCATGGATGCTAAGCAAGCATTCTACCAACTGAACACTCCCCGAGTTTTAGTTCCGGACCCCTAGCTTTTCTACGTTCTTTCCCTTGTTCTCATCAATTCCTGACTTCACTAAATCATTCAGCAAACATTAATTGAGCACATAGTTTACAGCTGGCTCTTGACTAAGTCCTTGGTGATAGTAATGAATGAGGCAAGAGTCCACCATTCATAGGGGATCAGCAACACGATGTAAAGGGCAGAGAAGCTACTGGGTGACGGAAGGTCATGGAGGAGAGATCAAAGAAGGCTTCCTGGAAGGGGTGCCTCTTAAACTGACTGCTGCCAGGCCAGGTGCATTGAGAGAAGGCCAAAGTAACAGGAGAGCAGGAAGGGCCTGTGAAGGCAATGGAGATAGAGGGAAGGAGTCAGCCCATCTGGGCTTGGATGTCAGCTGTAAAGGACAGGGAGAGAAATGTAACTAACGCTGAAGTCTGTGACCTGGACTAGGGAAGGCAATGAAGAGCGGAAGCCGCAGACAGTGCTGAGGAAAAGACAGTTAAATCGCTAGCATGGAACCTCAGTTCAGTTTCTCTTCCAAAAGAGGTGGTGGGGTGGCAGTTACAGAGCAGGAGGCCAGCTCAGAGCTTGGCTGCAAGACAGGTTGGATGTGATGGAGCTGGATGAGGGCAGTGGCAGAAGATGAAGATCTGGGACAGATTAGCCACATGGAGAGCAGAATGTGAGTAGGGGTGGAGGGCACGTCTAGGATGCTGGGGCCGTGTGAACAGGGGTGGAGGGCACGTCTAAGATGCTGTGTCTTAATCATGAGCTGTAGGGGAGCAGATTCTGCAGAGGATTCTGTTGACTTTGGTTGAGGAATTTCAGTTTCTGCCCCTTCCATTGTCTTCTCCTAGCCGTTGACTTCTAAATTGACACCTTCAGGTGTGACCTGCGCCCTGAACTCCAAACTAGAATTGCCACTGACCCAGAGCATGTTTCTCCCCTCTCGCCCCCTGGCAGCTCCATCTCTACTTTGCTCTGTGTCAGTGACTTCACTGCCAGTGCCCCACCCCAAATCTTCGTTACCGTTTTTTGGTGCCAAGTCACACTGACTTGTTCTTCTTCCCTTAGTGCGTGGAACCTCCCTGTCTCTCCTCTCCTCATCCTTTTCTGTGTCAATCCTTTCTTTTCACTTTTTGTTTGTTTCTGTTTGTTTGTTTGTTTGTTTGACCCTGTTTCACTATGTAACTCTGGGATCCACTATGTAGAACCAGGCTGGCCTTGAACTCACAGAGGTTTGCCTCCCTCTGTCTCCCCAGTGCTAAGATTAAAGGGGTTTAATCTCATTATGCTGGGTGGCTCCCTTCCACATTGTTACTCTCTCACTAAAAAAAATGTTAATGGTTTCCCACTGCCTGCTGATTTCGTTCCAGCTTAGGATAGTGTTAGCTTGAAGTGTCATTGGCTGGTGAGGTTTCACTCTCTCCTTTGGGTATGCTCAGAATTCCTGTTTAATTATAGTGATGACCCATTTGGTTTGAAGGTCTTTGTCTCCCTTGCAGCCAGAATGACTGTTAACCAGTCCTGGCCAGGGAGATAGATAGACCCAGAAGTCTTTGGTTACAGGGACCAACTCAGCTAGCAATACCCTTTTGTCTTTTGTCTTTTCCCCTCTCTTTCTTCTTTCTAGGGTGTAGACTCAGAGTTGTTAGCATGGAAGCATAGGAATAAAAGTCAGCTTAAGGGTGAACTCCTCGGTCTGAGGGTTGGAGGAGGCCTAGGTTCTATCCCCAGCACAGAGTGGATTAGATGTGGGTGATGTGGCTGTCATCTTCAAACTCAGGAGGAAAAGGCAGGATGAGCAGAAGTTTAAGGTCATCCTTGACTACATAGCAAGTTCAAGGCCAGCATCAGCTACATAAGACCTTGTTTAAAAAAGGTAGAGGCCGGGCGATGGTGGTGCACGCCTTTAATCCCAGCACTCGGGAGGCAGAGGCAGGCGGATCTCTGTGAGTTCGAGGCCAGCCTGGGCTACCAAGTGAGCTCCAGGAAAGGCGCAAAGCTACGCAGAGAAACCCTGTCTCGAAAAAAAAAAAAAAAAAAAAAAAAGGTAGAGCTGCCAGCCTAAGTCGTGCTGGGATCAAGAAAAATGGGCCTTGGCGGTTGTGTTCCTGGAGTTGTATCCATGCCAGTGGATGTCCACAACCTCCAGAAGAGAATTTGACATTGCTGCTGCCATTGTTGCTGTTATAGCAATGGTGCACAACGCTGCGACTGTTTCTGGGATTAGCATTTCATAATTGCTTACTACAGCTAGCACAGTGGAGACCCTGGCAGCAAAAGTAGCTACCATAGTTAGTTAATCTTTCATTCTATTGGGCATGATAAATTTAATTCAATAGTTATATACATTTCGATTGGCTTTGAAAATTATAAATTTATAAACTCAAGTTCCATTGGCTTTTGGGATACCATCATACAAGGACTCCAATTTGCAGTAAGGCTCGTTAAGGAAGGGAATGGCTGAGTTGCCTTTAGCCTACTGGACCTCTGTTGGTCTTTTCTGTGTCAAACACACAGATTGCAAGCCCAGTGCCACTTTGAGATCTTTGTCAGCAGTTAATTCTGCAGCTCACACATGATTGAGCCTGTATGACAATGAGTATTCAGAGATGGGTAATGCCTGGGGGCACTCACCAACCTAAGACAGAGTGCCTGTGTGGCCTGGGCAGGCGTCTCCATGACGGGTAAGGTGACCTGCTGACGTCCCATGCAACCTAAGTCAGAAGCTCATTTTTTAGTAAAAGGGGGACCTGTAGGGTCCTGGCCCCCATTTTGGGTAACTGTTGCCTTGCTTGCTGACCTTGACCTTGATATCCTCCCTATGCTAATTCCCTGCCAGGTTCCACCCCCCTGAATGCTTAAGGGAAGTTCCTTGTCTGTGTATCCTGCATAATGGGTGTTAACAGCTTAGATGCAAGATTGTAAAACATTGGTAGTGAACTTCTGCCCTCCAGGGTTCTCCCATTGTGCTGTAAGCCTGTATTTAAGACCTCCTCCCTCCTTCAATAAACAGCATTGGGCATTAAAAAAAAAATAAATAAATAAATAAATAAATAAGAAAAAAACCTTTTAAAAAAAAAACAAACAAACCAGGAACACTGAGGTTCGAGAAGTGGTGTGGAAAGAGCATTTCCCACTCTTCTAGAGGACTCAGTTCCCAGCACCACGTCAAGTGGCTCACAACTGTCTGCAACTGCAGATCCAGGGGATCAGATGCCCTCTTCTGGCCTCCATGGGTACCTACATGTATGTGTGTATGCCCTCACATAGACACACATATAGACGTAATTAAAATATAAGTGTAAAACCGAACAACAGGGACTGGGCAAACGACTCGGTAAAATTCTTGCCACACAAACATGAGAATCTGAGTTCAGGTTTCCAGCACCCACACAAAAAGCTGGGCATGGTGGGGCAGGTCCAGAATCCTAGTGCTGGGAAGGCAGAGACAGGTGGATCCCGAGGGCTTGCTGGCCAGGCAGTCTAACTGAATCAGCAAGCTCCAGGGGCAAGGAGAGATAGTATCTTAAAAGGTAAGGTGGGGTGCAATAGAGAAAGACACCTGTCATTGCACTCTGGCCTCTACACACACACACACCACATACACACTCTCACACACACACATACACACCCCGGGCGGGGGAGAGAAAGGGGGGCACATGTGAACACACACATGCACACACCGAATACAACAACAATTGACAAAACTCTACATCTGTGATTGCAGAGCAAAAAAAAAAAAAAAAAAAAAAAACAAAAAACAAAAACAAAAAACAACACACTTGTAGCTAGAGTTTTCCTGCCTTGCTCACAGTCAGGACAAATCTTTGTCACCCGCCAGTCCCACAGCCACTCAGACCCAACCAAACAAACACAGAGACTTATATTGCTTTACAAACTGTATGGCCATGGCAGGCTTCTTGCTAACTGTTCTTATAGCTTAAATTAATCCATTTCCATAAACCTATACCTTGCCACGTGGCTCATGGCTTACCGGCATCTTCACATGCTGCTTATCCTGGCGGCGGCTGGCAGTGACTCCTTCTGCCTTCCTGTTCTTTCATTTCTCCTCTGTTAGTCCCGCCTATACTTCCTGCCTAGCCACTGGCCAGTCTGTTTTATTTATCGACCAATCAGAGTAATTTGACATACAGACCATCCCACAGCACAGCCAAGTGCAGACCATCTCAGACACCTGCACTCAGGCCTGTGGTCCTAATCATCCTCTATGCGGACCTGCTGGGTAAAGCCACGAGGAACCCGAGAACGGGCTCCCACAGGACATACAGAACATCCCACAGGACATACGGAACATCCCACGGGACATACAGAACATCCCACAGGACATACAGAACATCCCACAGGACACACTGGAGGGAGAGCTCCTGAAGAGCTGCAGCTAATTTGATTCTGGAGTGTTAGACCTAGCTTTTTTTTTTTTTTTAGAAACAGGATTTCTCTGTGTAGCTTTGGAGCCTGTCCTGGAATGCAATCTGTAGACCAGACTGGCCTTGAACTCACAGAGGTCTGCCTGCCTCAGCCTCCTGTGTTTAAACGTGTGGGCTGCCACTGCTCAGCAGCACCTAGCTTTTTTCTGCCTTTTGTGACTGCTACCTTTTATCTCCGGGCACCTTCAGTTTGAAACATGTAAATCTTAAGAGTTTCCTAAAGGTGCAAAACCTATGCAGAACTTGGTTGGGGGAGGACTCGGCAAACTGAGAGGTCTCCTAACTGAGACTCTGCATTGGCATTGTCTCTTTGGGGGGTTTAGATAAGAGGTGTTGGTATATGGAAATTGACTTGCTAAAGGTGTGAACTGTGTAACAATAAAAGGCCCTTTGCTAAGCTACTGTACGTCAGTCCACCAGAGGCTGATTCCCCTGCAGCTGGAAAAGGCTAAAATTCATCCTTAGAGTGCCTCTGTGTCTTCTTTCCACGGACCCGTGTGAACCCACACCTCATACAACATTTGGTGCCCAACCGACAGTGCCGCTCCTGTTCGCTGGGAAAGGAACCTCCCCTGGGAAAGCTGTGGAAAGGGATGGATGACTTATAAGCTGAAGCACATACCAGGGATGCCAGTCAAAGATTGCGTGACTCTGCTAAGGGCCGATCGGGACGAGATATGTTTTACTCAGGTAAGATAAAGGATGCTCAGATTAGATGGAGGGGAAATCCAGGTGTTTGGATCAATGCAGACTCTAGTCTGTGGGAACGAGAGTGTTCCCAATAACTAGTGACATGGTGACAGGCCTTCCCCATAAGAGGGGTACAGGGTTCCCCTTGTGGTATACTAAATGATGTGTGGCAGGCACAGATCTAAGTCACAGTAGTCTCATACAAAGCTAATTTTCTTTCCAATTCTTAGTGTTCTCTCTCTCTCTCTCTCTCATTCTTGACTTTTCTTGTCTATTGAACAGTTGGTGCAAGTGATTGTGCACATTGCGAAGAATGAGCTTGTGTCCCCCTCCCCCTGCCCCTCCGCCCTGTCCCTGGTCCCTGGTGTTCTCTGTTGAAGAAACCATTCTTACCTGCTTCTTTCCATTTTTCCCAATATATTTTATGCATCTACAAACATACAACATGCATTCGTAAGACACCCCCCTTTATGTTTATTTATTGTGTGTGAGTGTGACCTGCCACAGCATAGTGCGAAGATCAGAAGACAATTTTTGAGAGTTTGCTCTCTCCTGGGGATCAAACTCAGGATGTCAGGCAAGCACTCTTCCCCACTCAGCTATCTCATCAGAGCTTTGTAAAGCACTTTTTAAACTCCGATGAAAGTGGGGCTGGCCACATGGATTGGTGGCCCAAAGCACCTGCCACCAAGCCTGACTACCCGAGTTCAATCCCTGGGACCCACATGGGGGAAGGAGAGAACCAACTCCCAAAAGATGTCCTCTGATCGTCACACCCATGCCCAAGCAATACAGAAACACAAAATAAATAAAATGCAAAAATACAAATTAATGGAAGTGCGCTCTACACAGCTGCTCTACGCCTTGCGTACTTCACTAACATGTCAGTGAGTTCTGCATACACACAGAACTGTCACAGGCTGCATACTCTTCCATTGCATGACTGAAATAGGATTTGTTCGGTTCCCTCTTAACAGACTTACCAGTGTCCAAGCATTTCCTAGTGTAAGAACTGTTCCAGGGAACCTACAGCTCTTTCATTTTGCATATTAATTAATCCATGCAATCAACAAATGTTTACTGAGTGACTGTTAGGCTGGGCACAGGGGGGCAGAGCCGGGAAACGCAGTGCTTGGTCATGGGGCTATACTCAGGGAGAAGACTCAGTACATTCCTAGCAGGACTCCACAGCATCATCCTAAGTCAAGAAGAAAGGCTCCCTTTGGTCCACCCCATCTTTCATGCTTCTCTCTGACCCCCGCTAACCTCCTTTCTTTTGGTGATGGTACCGAAGGTTGAACCTGGGCTTTTGCACACGATAGGCAAGCACTCTACTACTGTAGTGTACCCCAGCCTTTGCTGTTGTCCTGTGAAGTCTGGCCCTGTCTCCACTGAGTGCTGGCATTAGAGGCATGTGCCACTGTGCCCCACCCCTACCCAACCTTGTTTTGGCTTTTTGTGTTTGTTTTGTTTTCGAGGCAGGGTTTCTCTGTGTGACCTGGCTGTCCTGGAACTTGCTCTGTAGACCAGACTGGCCTTGAACTCACAGAGATCCCACTGCCTCTGCCTCCCAGGTGCTGGGATTAAAGGCGTGTGCCCTTACACCTGGTCTCTTTTTGCTTTTTGAAGATTTGTTTTTAACATTTTATGCATATGAGTGTTTGTGTGTTATGTATGTGAGTGTTTATGTTTTATGTGAGTGTTTATGTGTTATGTATGTGAGTGTTTGTTTTATGTATGTGAGTATTTATGTGTTATGTATATGAGTGCTTGCCTCCTGCCTCCATCTTCCAAAAACAGGCATTGTTGGCATGCATCACCACACCCAGCAAAGTTAAGTCTTTGAGCATATAAGTCTGGTGACTAACAGTGACAAGGACCTACTGGCACTGATGGGAACATTTTATAAAGGCTGGTTCAGTGGCTCTCACACTTGCTAGTTTACAACGGAATTGTTGAAGACCCCAAAGAACTTATGTTGATGCAGATTTTTATCTGGTGTTAGAAAAGTAAATATTTAGTAATTGGTTCTGTGGGAAAAGTCTTTGTTTTGTGACAGGGTCTCATGTCGCCTGGCCTGGCCTTGAATTTGCTGTGTAGCTGACTCTGCCTTGATTTTCTGACCCTCCTACCTCTACCTTCAAGTGCTAGGATTATAGGCATGTACTACCATACACCTTTGTTCCCTCTCTTTGAAAAAAGATTTACTTATTTTTAGTTTATGTGAATGAGTTTTGTTTCCATGGATGTCTCTGCACCATATGTATACAGTCCCCAAGGAGGTCAGAGAAGGTCATTGGATCCCCTGGAACTGGAGTTACAGACGGTTGTGAGCTACCGTGTGGGTGCTGGGAATTATAGCTGGGTCCTCTGGAAGAGCAGCCGGTGCTCTTAACTACTGAGCTATCTCTCTGGTCCATTAATTTTATTTTATAAAATAAAAAATAGTGAAAAGAATGGCACATTTTACATTTTCTAGATCTCTTTCATGAACATACTCAAAGGCAGCCAGATTGATACCTACATTTGATTTTTATGATGCCATAAAATGCTATTTCAGTATCTTGTACAAATTTGACTTCATGGAGCCCTTGAAAGAATTCTGGGACTTTCAGAGGGTCACGCAGAAAGATTGTTATGCTAATACATTTGGTTTTCTGTACAGTCCAGGCAGGTTTCTTATATTCTGTTTTACAGATGAGGGAACAGGGACGGAGAACAATTCAGTAATGTACCCAGGGGCATTTAATCCAGAAAGTGGCAAAAGTAGGATTCAAACCCAGTGCATTTATACAGATGGGGAGTGATCTTGCCAGATGTGTGATCCCTGGAGAATTAACCTCTCTGAGGCTGAGGTGCTATCCTTCAATTCACCTAGCTTAGATTGGCTTTGACCTCTTCCCTGAGCCGAGTTCTCTCATCTGCTTCTTCTGTTAGCACTGTCTCCTGCTCACGTGACACTCTAGTCCCACTCTGTTGTGACATTCTTTAATTATACCCGTTGGATCACACACTCCATGGGGACAGTCGCCACATCTCCCTTGATGATGGTTGCTCCATTGTGGGCTGACACAGGCACTAAAAATCTTTGCTAAAGAAAGAAATGAATAAAGTAATAGATAAACATTTTGCAAGAGGGCAGACATAGTCCATCTGCCTAGGTAAGGTTCTTTGCTAATGGTTCAGGGAGGGAGAGAATGAGGGTCCCGTCCCCAGGATGCACTTAGGTGTATGTTTGCACTGTTATGCCTACAGGACAAATCACAGACTGAGAAAACCCTCCCGAATCTCTTCATGAGATCTCCCTCTGCTCCACCTGAATCACTTTGCTCTCAGACACCGAGTCTGACAGTCTTTCCAGACAGTTCTTCATCTTTCTAGGGAATTCCGCAGCCCCTAGATTGATGCAGGTGGGATGAGACTCACTCTGCTTTTCACTCTCCTATCCTGGGGTTTGTGACTTTGCAGCAATACCCCCCAAATCCTTTTCTATAGGACAACCAGACCTTTTTATTTCATCACTGGTCAGGTCAGGGGAGGGAAGAGGGTCCTACAGCACTTGGCTCCTAAATAACGGAGACCCTTCTGGAAGCTGGGTACTGGCAGGCGGGAGCAGTTAGATGGGCCACGGTTTCTCAGTTTCCTCTTTTGCTATCAACACGGTCCTTTCCACTAGTGACCTTCTAGGATTCTCAGAAGGCCCAAAAAGGGAGAAGTGCACTTATGGGGGGTGGGGGGTGGGAACCATGCAGAAAGCGTGGCCAGGATCCTGTCTGGAAGGTCACGGGGCTGAGCTATGGCTCAAGGACCTTTAAGAAGCAAAAAGGAATTGAGAATGAATACTGTCAGGAGCCTGCTCAGTCTGGACTTCCTGGAATCCGGCTCTGCAGCGAACAGCAGGCTTTCCTGAGCACGTCTTACTAAGAGGAGACAGGAATAGGAAGCAAAGAGGACAGACAGAGAGGAGGCTAGGCCTGCCGGCTCTCCCAGGCACTGCCAGCTCAGCAGATAGGCTCCAGCTTCACTGGAGTGGGGAGGTGACTGTCTGCCTGCTGTGCCTGGCTGAGTTAAATCTACAAGGTAGGTGCTTTCCCATGTCACCTAGCCTTCTACTCATTTGGTCTGGAGTAGGCAAGCAAACCAAGACCGTTGCCTCTCAAAGGTCATCTTTAAAATGTGGTCCCAGGGCTGGAGAGATGGCTCAGCAGTTAAGAGCACTGACTGCTCTTCCAGAGGACCTGGGTTCAATTCCCAGCACTCACATAGTCACTCACAACTGTCTGTAACTCCAGTTCCAGGGACTCTGACACCATTACATACATGCAGACGAAACATCAATGCACATAAAATAAAAATAAATTATAAGAGAAACTGGTCATGACCAGAGATGTATTATAACTCAGTGTATTATGTAGCATGTATAAGGCCCTGGGTTCCATCACCAACTTTACAAGACAAACAAAACAAAAAAGAATGTTCTTTACCAAGGAAGGACCACATAATTTATGTGATTAGGTAATTCTCACCTTGGGGGTGGTGGTGCACTGTGACTATGGCCTGGGGTCACAGGTTTTCAGTGGAGGGCAGTAGGAATGGGTTAGGAAAAGCAGCGGGGGTCAGAGAACCCTGGGCAGTAGTTGGAGTTTTAAGAAACAGATGTGATAAGAATCAGAGTCCTTCCTGGGACTGTAAACAGCTCCACCCAAACATTATTACAGGTGAGATCTTGTTAAAGTAAACAAAGGTCGCTAGGGTGTCCTACTGAGACCCCATGTTATTTCACAGTACTCGGTGGGGCTCGAACCCAGGACCTCCCGGAGGATGGTAGCCTGGGCTGGGCCCGCTAGTATGTGATTGGGAGAGGGGTGAATGAATGAATGTGTGTGAAGAACTACAGGTGGGGGTGGAATGGCATTGGGAAGAGGTAAAATATTTTGGGGGGCATTAAAGCAAAGGCAGGTAGGTGACCGTGTGGGGTATGGATGCACTTGTGCTGTGGTTGGCTCTGCCTTGTATTTTAGCTGCTCAGAGCAGTTCCCTGCCGTCCTCCCCCTGGAGGTGTCCCCATCTTTAAATCCTCAGATAAGGCAGTTTATTCATTCACTCAACACATATTTATCGAGTACCTGCCGGGACAGGCCTGGGTTCAGCAGAATCAGGGATGAGACTTAATACTTTCTCTGCCTCTCTAAGCCTTTGATCTAGCATTATTAAATAAGTACTTCCGGTGAGCAGTGATAAGTGCTGTGACCTGGGAGACTCCAAGAGCTCATGGGACTGTGTAACGTCTCATCCTACCTGGGGCACTCCTGAGAATAAGGTGATGACGGAGGCTGAGCTCCCCCAGCCAACAGAACCTGAGCTGGAGAGTAGGAAGTCAGTTAGGAGGCGCTGGAGACTGGTGCCGGTCACTAGGAAAAGGCAGAAGCCAGGTGTGGCAGAGGAGAAGATAGACGGAATGGAGTTTCAATGCAAGCTAACCTCACAGGGAGCTCAGGGCTAAGGTGGCTTTTCAGTACCATCTCAGTTACATCAGTCCCTGGCTACTGGCTGAGGCTTGGATGAGGCTGTTTTCTGCAGCTGAGGCAATCTCTCAAGAAAGCTGACAGCTGAGGTGTCTCCATAGAATTTTCTAGAGCCTAGGACTTGGGAGATGCCTCCAAAGACCTGCTGCAAGGGAGCTGTGGGTTCTCATACCTAGACCAGCATGGCAGATGTATGCCCAGGCGGCTCAGACGCCTCTTCTGGGACACCTAACTGGGTGCCCTAGTGGCTTCCTGTGCGGATGTCGGGTGGCTTGAAGCTCCCAGACAGGAACAAACTACTATTTTCCTTCATGTTTCCTTCGCTTTTTCGGGTATCCATGGCTGTCCATTCACCATTTCATGTCTCAGGCACAGCATCTACTTTACCTGCCTTACCTTAGCCACTGTCCTGCGTCCCAGCACATTTGGGATAGGGTGGGCGTCTTTATTCTCACCCACTCAGCCCAACGACCAGGAGGTCCCTTCGGTGTCGCCAAACCACGCCCTTCCTCTCTCCATCCCGGTCCATGCTGCCGCCATCTCCCTCCTAACTGCTAACATCAGTTTGGTTTTGAAATGAGGAGGCTGATGACAAGGAGCTTGGAAGAAGACAGGTGACTAAACACACACACACAAGCAAGGGAGAAGACCCACAGAGAGAAGACCCACTGGGGACATTTCAGAGAAGCCCCGAACACAATATCTGGATGAGGAAAATGATTTGGAAATTTAAGAAAAACAGAACACTGAAGTTCGGTGTGGTAGCACGTGCCTTTAATCCCAGCTTTTGAAAGGCAGAGGCAGGGGGATCTCTGTGAGTTCGAGGCCAGTCTGTTCTATACAATGAGTTCCACGTCACCCATGGCTGTGTAATGAGGCTTTGTCTCAAAGAAAGAAAAAAGGAAGGAAAAAAATTGAGCAGGGCATGGAGTACACACAGGCAATCTCAGAGCTCAGGAGCTGAAGCAGGAGGATTGTAGTGAATTTGAGGCCAGCCTGAGCTACATAGGAAATTCCGGTTTCTCAAAACCAAAATAATAAATAAGTAAAAACAAAGAAGCAGAGTTTTCCTGCACATGGCTACTTAGGCCAGAGATCTGGACTTGTAGAACGTTGGGCCTGATTCAGTCAATGCTTAAGTTCTTGTCTCCTACATCTCCCGGCTCCTGAATTTCTGGTCAGGCTTCCCTGTGCTTGCTTTGCTGGATGTGGAAGGATCCTTCCTCAGTCGTTTCTTGCTATTTCTTTTTCCCTTTTTTTTTGAGACAGAGCTTCCCTTATGTAGTCAAGGCAGTCATCGAACTCATAATCCTCCTGCCTCAGCCTTCTGAGTTTTGGGCTTATGGAGCTTCTAGCTACCTCTCGTGTTTGGGCTAGGGTCTCTGGCTAGTAGCAGCATCAACGTCTCTCAGATCAAGAGGGCTTGTCAGGAGAGCAGGGCAAGTGTTTCCATGGGCTCCGTGCAGCATGGAGCCCTGTTCTCTCGTGGGCCCATTCGCCACATAGATCCTGACATGGCCATGGCGTTGGACTCATGGGCTGTGCCTGCTCTTCCTGGAAGCCAACTGTGCATCTCAGGGAAGACTGGGGAAGAAGAGAGGAGGGAGACGTAAACAGGAGGGGGCTGGGGCAGAGCGAGTGTGAGGAGTGAAGGAACAAGGGCCAACCAGGTAAGAGGAGTTGAGATGGGGAGGGGGAGGGGTTGCTGCTGGCTCCGTTCACAGACTAATCCGTTAACCCACACTCACGAGCTCAGCACTGTCAGTATTTGGGATGGGGGTAGGAGAACAGCATTTCACTGTATATCCTGTAGCCTGGATGAAACTTATGGTCCTCCTGTCTCAGCTTCCTGAGTGTTGGGATCAGGGGTGCATGCCACCTCACCTACCTTGATTATGCCCATCCTCCAAAGCTGGCAGAGACAAAGTGGATGATGAAACTTGCCCAAAGTCTCACACCTTGTAACCGGCAGAGCTGGGATTTGAACCCTGGAAGAGGAAGGGCATCCTGAGGAGGCATGGACCCAGCACCTAGCAGGGCACTCAATGGTACTGAATGGACAGCGGTCGTGGGGTATGGCCTGATGCTTATGGGCTGGCTCTTGGTATACGCCCCTGGTTTCTGTTGGTACCCGCTGGCAAAGTGTCTTATCCTTCTCACACGGTGACCCCTCAGCCACTTCCATCAAGGCCCCACAGTTGAGCACCAGAGGCACCCCTGGATTTCACAGACATTGCCCACACTAGCAGCAAGAGGAGGAAGGTGGCTGGGCCGTGGGCACAGGACTCACATTTGCTGATCTCTGACTCCCTCTCCGCTTTACAAAATCAGGCTACTAAAGTTCTCATACGTTGGAGCAGGGAGGTCTCAGAGGCCTCTGTGAAGATGAGACGGCACGGAAGGGCCAGGAGGGCAGTCAGCCAGTGCTGCTGTCACCCAGGCAGCTCCTTGTCACAGGCCCTTCTGCACAGGCGGCCATTGCGGTCTTTGCGGTGGACAGAGCCCCCCATCTCCCCGATTTGTCTAACTTGGATTCTACAGACCCGCTCGCTCCATTTCATAGCTGGGCAAACTGAAACCCAGGTGAGAGGGGACCCGGAGGCCTTGCAAGGTTCCGCAAGACTGTCAGAGTGGTGGGGCTCTCCACAGAGAAAGAGGGACCTCGGCGTGGCGCGGAGCCCTCCTTCCCCTACACGGCTGGGACTTGTTGCTCTCTGGGGTCCCTGCATCCCTTCCCAGCAGCAGCCTGACCTTGCCGACTTGGAGAAAAACAGGAAACTGGGCTCTGCCAGGAACTGGAACCCAACCTTCCTCAGCTTAGGGCTGCAAGGAGGCTGGCGTGGTGAGGGGATCTGGGGAAGAGCGTGGAGCAGAGCGTGGAGTGGGGTGTTGCAGGCTCCCTGGAGTGGCCTGGCCCGGCCGAGAGCTTCCCCTCCTTCAGGGCAACTTCTGCTCTGGTTTGCTAATCCAAACAAGGCAAGGTTGTAAGTAAGACATTGTCTGTGCCTTTCCCTCTCAGGTGAGGACGGAGTCGTGGGAACCAGGGTCACGGCTGACTTTCTCCTTTCTGAATCCTTTCACGCATTAAAGACACAAAGAAAAGGGTCTGAGAGGACGACCCAGTCTATAAAGTGCTTACCATGCAAGTTTGCCCTCAGGACCCAGATAAAACACAGTGTGGTGCCCAGTACGGGGGCACATGTCTTTAGTCCCAGCACTGGGGAGGCAGAGGTAGGTGGATCTCTCCAAGTCCAAGGCCAGTCTGGTCTACATAGCAAGTTCCAGGTCAGCCAGGACTACACAGGACCCTCTCTCAACAAAACAAAACAGACAAGCCCAGTGCCATGATAGCACATACTTGTGATCCTAGCACGGGAGACGTTTATCCAGAGTACTGGGATCCCTGGGGTTCCCTGGACTGCTGGCCTAGTCTAATGGGCAAGCCCTGGGTCCCAGTGAGAGACCCTGTCTCCCAAAATGACATGGAGGGCTACTGATGAACACCGCCAGCCTAGGGCTCCATCCGTGTGCACACAAATGTGCACATGCAGTTGTGTACAGACATGCGCATGAATATGCCCACACAAATTACAGATGTATTATACAGGAGTCAGTGAGGTGGCTGTGTGGGTAAGGGATCTTACTGCCAAGTCTGATGACCTGAGTTCAATCTACAGAACTCCTATGATGGAAAGAGAGAACCAACTCCTGAAAGTTATTGTCTGACCTTTACATGTAAGCCATGGCATGCACACTACACACACACACACACACACACACACACACACACACACACAGAGAGAGAGAGAGAGAGAGAGAGAGAGAGAGAGAGAGAGAGAGAGAAGTAAATAATTATAATTTTAAAAGTTAAAAATAGTGTATAAACATGTTGGTATAAAGGTGATCCCCCTCTTTTGTGGGTCCTGGACGCTATGCCTCCTGGGCCTAGTGGAGAAGTCAACCCCAGTGCCTCTGGCCCCCTAGAAGCTGTGTTACCCATAAGGCCATGCAGCACAGAAGCCCATCCCCAGATGTCACTGAGCCTCAGTTTCCCCCTGTAGGATGGAGGAATCCTGTGGAGCTGAGTTTGGCCAGGGCTTGACTTGAGGAAGCCCTGACTCTTTTTACAGTGTATGAGTCTCTGTGCCCATGCAGAGGAGAATCCCTAGCTATAGGGTGTCTTTTGGGGGTGTGGAGATACCCCCACATCTCCCATGACTTCTTCTTCTCTCCTGCCTGTCCCTCTTGGACAGGAGCCAGGCATTGATCATCAATCTAATAAAGTGCTCTGGTCCAGTTCAGAACCAGCTTCTCCCCGAGGCTCTGTCAGTCATCACAGCCTTTGAGACTGTCTCCTGAGATTAGTTACCTTGTTTCCCCAAGGCTGGGTGCCCTGTCCAAGTCTAGAAAGTCCAAACATCTAGAAGAGACAGAGCTGGGACAGGACTTGAGATCTGTCAATTCTGGCTTCTTGTGGTAGCTATCCCTAAGGTGTGTGTGTGTGTGTGTGTGTGTGTGTGTGTGTGTGTGTGTGTGTGTGTCTCGGAGGGGCACTTAGCTCTTCTGACGAGAGGAGAGAGAACTGGAGTAACCCTAGGAAGGCTTGGGACCTTGCTAGACTGTGCTGATGGGTGGCTGGCAGGGGTCCCAGGTCTCCCTGCTGTCCGCCTACAGGTCCTTGATCATCTGAACTGTGTCTCTGTCCTGTTTGGGGCCGGGGCCCAACCTGCTCAAGGCAGGGACAGAACCCTGGGCATTCCTACCTAACCCTGAGCTAGGTTATCTGGATGCAGCCTCTCCCTCCTATGGCCCTGCTCACCTTTACAGCTGTGCCCTTAATTGTCACGACAGTGTATGCACCTTCCAGGTACAGATTCCAGATGAGTGTGTGTGTGTGTGTGTGTGTGTATGTGTGTGTGTGTGTGTGTGTGTGTGTGTGAGAGAGAGAGAGAGAGAGAGAGAGAGAGAGAGAGAGAGAGATCCATCAATCCATCAATCTTGTGTGTACATGCACATGTGTGAAGGTCAGAGGTCAATCATGAGTTTTGTTCATCAGGAACTGTGCACCTTGTTTCCTTGAGACAGGCTCTCTTCCTGGGACCTGGGACTCTCTGACCAGGCTAGGCTAACTGGCCAGGAGGCACCCAGAAGCTGCCTGCTTCTGATCTAGCGTTTGATTATGTGTGTGCCACCACCATGCACAGCTTTCTCATCAGTACTGGAGATCATGCTTACATGGTAAGCACTTTACCAACTGAGGCATCTCTCCAGCCCCACAGTCTTTATTTGTTAGTTTGGAGATGGGACCTTTATGTAGCCCAGGCTGGTGCCAAAGTCACTATGTAGCAGAGGCTGGCCTTCGGCTCTTGACCCTCCTGCCTCTATGTTGACATTACAGGTGTGTACCATCATGCCCAGCAAATTTTTGTATGCTGGTTGGTTTTTGTTTGTTTTTGTTTTTTTGAAACGGTCTCACTATATTATCTTGGCTGGCCCAGAACTATGGGTGATCTGGCTGCCTCTGCTTCCTGAGTGCTGGAATTAAAGGTGTAGGCCACCATTTCCTTTTAGAAAACAGTTTACTACCTTTAAATATATGTAATTTCACAAGTAGAAATATGGTCAAGACGGGCAGTGGTGGCACATGCCTTTAATCCCAGCACTCAGAAGGCAGAGGCAGGTGGATCTCTGTGAGTTCGAGGCCAGCCTGGTCTACAGAGGGAGTTCCAGGATAGGCTCTAAAAGCTACACAGAGAAACCCTCCTCAAAAAACAAACAAACAAAACAAGAAAAACAAAAAAACATTAAATAAAAAGAAAAAGAAAAAAATAAGAAATATGGTCAAAAGTCATCTCCTTTATAATGTTGCAGCAGATTTTGGCTCAGCTGAGAGAATCCTGGATGTTAATGGCTTGAGTACCAAGGCTGGACTCAGGGCCTCCGAGAGAAGTTTCTGATGAGATCAACTCCATCTGGCAGTGCTGGTCTGGGCTAGGTTTTAATTTCATGGAGGTTTCAGCTGGAAGCCTTCCAGCTCCTCTGGCTGAGTTAAGCCACTTTGCTGTCTCCCTATTTCCTCATTTCCTGAGAACCAGCCGAGACTGGGTGGCACATGTGGTCCTTGGCCCGGCAGCCCTTGACTCTGCGGCTCAGCTCTTCCTTTGCTGGGAAGGCTGGGTGAGGTGGCAGGGCCTGTCACCATGTTGATAGGTACTGTGACAGAATTTGCGCCTGGTGGAGGGCCCTCAAGGACTCAGATCTCATCTTGTCACTGCCCTGCTGGTCACCTGAGCGTCATGTAGTGGCTCTCCCAAGGGCACAGTGTCGAGCAGCCTTGATTCCCTGGGAGCAAGCTGGCCTTTTTCCTGGTTTCTTTCCGTCACTTCCTGCCACTCTGGCTAGGCGAGTCCTGGGGCGTCTCCCAGTTCCAGCCTTCAGCATGGGAAGCGGCCCCTTTGCAGTGTTCAAGAGTGAGTTCGCAGACCCCTCTGCCCTCGGTTCAGGAGGTCCCTGAGGCTCACCTGCCCAGCTCACCACTTCATTCCCTGTGCCAGGCCCTCGAGAGAGGCACCTGGCAGAATGGGTTCAGTGAACAACATTTCCTTCTTGGAAGAAGGGCTGAGCAGAAATACTAGTCTGGGGAGTCTGGGTTCATATTTCATCTCAGCAAGCATTGGCTCAGCCACTTGGATTCCAGGTTCACAGAGGGGATAAATGAGCTCAGTGTGATGGCTCACATCCGTAACCCCAGCTCTTGGGAGGCTGAGGCAGGACAGTTGCTACAGGTTGAAGGGCTACAGTCAATCCCAGGCCAGTCTAGGCTACAAAATGAGCCCCTGTTTAAATAAAGGGGTGTAATGAGGACATGAATTCCACTCAGCTCCATGGACAGCTGCAGAGAGAGGAGGGCAGTTCATACAAAGCCCTCGGCAGAATGCCTGGTGTGGTGGAAGATCCCTCTGGCGACCAGATGAGTGAGATCCATGGGACAGGCTGACCCAGAACAGGCGGAGTAGAAACAGGATTGGAAGCCCGAGATGACTGAACTGCCAGGAGAGAAGTGATCCGTGCTATTGACTCAGGCCCCAACCAAGTGGGATGAGCGGGAGAAGGTGTTCCAGTGGTCTCCTGTGGTGGTCGGGGGAGGGTCTGTGAGTCAGCACCGTAAGGGGAGAGAAGAATGGGGAACCGGCCAGGTGGCCTGAGCGAGACAGACCAGGCCTCACTCTCGCACACCCATACAAAGCCTCATTGGCTTTCTTGCACTGTAGCTCTGAGCCACTCTAGGTGGGAACAGGGCAGGAGGCGAACACGGTGGCTCTGGGCCACTTTGCCCTGTTCAGGGTCTCTGGTTTCCCTGAGCCATATAGGGCAGAGAAATTAGCTTAGTCACTTGCCCAAAGCTCCCATTCCAATCTTCAAGTGACTCCAAGAACTTGAATTCTGGGCCTCAGTTTACCAATCTGTGACATGAGGAAAGATAAAATAATACTCCTTTTGCTGTGGGTAGTGATGCACACCTGTTATCCCAGTATTTGGGAGGCTAAGACAGGAGGATCAAGCGTGGCCAACTTAGACAACATAGTAAGACTGTGTCTCAACAAACAAAACCAAACCCGCAAACAACTCTTCTGATGAATTATGGGAAAATCAATCAAGGGTAGCCATGAGCAGAAATAGTCTGTGATGCCTGGCACTGGTGAGTGTCAAGTTTCTGTATGTCACCAAATAGTGACCATCAGTGATAAGACACATCTCACTTTTTAAAAATTTAGTGTGTGTGTGTGTGTGTGTGTGTGTGTGTGTGTGTGTGTGTGTGTGTGCGGCACAGGTGCAGGCCTGCATGTGCCACAGTGATGCATGTGGAGGTTCAAGAACAACTTTCGGAAGTTGGTTCTTGCTTTCTATTTTTTGAGGCAGGTCTCTCTCATTGGTTCTGTTGCTATACTACGCACTCTAGGCTAGCTGTCCTGCAAGCTTCCAGATGATTCTCCTGTCTAAACTTCGAATCTCCAATGCAGGGGTGCTGGGATTATAGACCCTCGCCACCACATCCAGCTTGTTACGTGAACTCCTGGGCTCAAACTCCGGCGACAGGAAGTAGTTTTGCCTGCTGGGCTCTCTCCTGACTCACACCTCACCTTAAAGGATATAAATAAGTGTGGGCAGCACATATCGCTAGAACTGAGGAGCTGTGGTTTTGTTATGTACTCTTCACAGGATGTCAGTATAAACACTGGTAATCATGACAAGTTCCTGGACATGTTCTATGTGCCGGGCATAGAGCCAAGCCCTTACAATTATTTATCCTTTAACCCGTAAGTAGTCCGGTCAGGACATTCGCTTTTCAAATGAGGCTTCAAAAGGCCAGGGGACTTGCTTGCCCTTGCCGGCGCTCACACACCTCTGCCTACACAAATGGTAGGCATTCATTCATCGCCTGCAATCAAAGCAGCTCCACCCTCAGCTGGCTCCGTCTGATTCAGAATTGTTTGACTCCGTGGTTCTGAGCCTGGCTTCTATCACTGGGGAACTTTAAGAAACCCTGGAGCCTGGCCTCCATCCTGAGAGATTATGATGCAATCAGACCGGGGTATGGCCTGGACATGGGGACTTTCTGGAGGACCCCGGGTGGCTCTAATGCATCGCCAAGGGAGAGGACTGCTGCCTCCTTTAGGGGTGACTTTAGGGGTCTCCTACCCTTTCTCAGGTGTCTTCTCGGCTGCCTGAAACTCAGTCCATGGAAGAAGAAATCTCTTGGTGGTGTGCAAACTATAAATGACATAGAATGTGGAGAGAAAGAGCTCACTGGCCGCACATGCGGTTGTTGAAATCTCTCTTGCCTTCTGCGAGCGTTGGGAAGCAGAGCTGTAGGGTTGGTCCTGGGAGGGAAAGACGTGGAAGCTGCTGTCTGGAGACTCCTGTCCTGATCTCGGCTTTGCTCCATGTATGTGCGTGCGTGTGTGTGTGTTGTGTGTGTGTGTGTGTGTGTGTGTGTGTCTGAGTGTGTCTGTGTGTGTGTGTGCGTGTGTGTGTGTGTGTGTGTGTGTGTGTGTGTTGTGTGTGTGTGTCTGTGTGTGTGCTGGATGGAGACTGAACCCAGAGCCTTGAGCATTTTAGACAAGCACTCCACGGCTCAGCCACACCCCAGCTTTGACCCATATAAATAAGGACAAAGCCATCTCCACCCTCACCTGCCAGTCCCCAACACCCTCTGTGACAGTCCTGTGACAGCTCAGAGCACCATCCCTAAAAACCAGGTTTCTGGTTTCTGACGTTTATTTGTTTAACACAACTGAGTGACTGCAGAGCTTCCTTCCCAGAAGACACCACTGTGCTCGGAGGGTTATGAAGCAACTCAAAGTCAATTTATGAGGTGTGGACAAGCCGAGGCCGTGGAGACCAGCGTTTTACCGCAAAGTCGTCTCCTGTGATCAGCTGGAGGCTTATCTTCAGAACAGGGAGAGGGCCCAATCCTTCCCTTTCCTTTACAGTTCACCATGGAGAGCCACCGTATTTCAAGGGCGCTCTGTTCTTGTTCCGGTGGTTGCCAACTGATTGACAAGGTTTTATAGTTCTGGGAACAGAGAAGAAGTGGAAATTCCAAGGAAGAGACGGGAGACTTACAAAGGGCTTTTAATGAGATACAGGAGTGAGTGAGCTGCAGCGGAGCATCCTGCAGTCAGACAGAAGGGCGTGGCCAGGAAGTTGGTCCTGGGTAACTACTCTTGACTTTGAGATGTTTTTTTCCAAAGTCAGGGCTGAGGGCCTCACAGCTCTGGAACCTCATCAGACCATGATGATTGCACAAATCATCAACGTTTAGCCTGAGCCCAGTCAGGCCCCAACCCAACTGTTCTGAATGTTACAACTTGCACATTTGAGGTCAAGCTCAATTGGATACAAAGAGGAAGGATATTCCCGAAAGGGCAAACTTTTTCCAGGAACACTTTGGCACACAGCCCTCTTTACGCTTTCACTTCAGTTTGTGTTTGGGAACACATCCAAAGTGAGGAACCAGAAAACAAAACAAAACAAAACAAACAAACTACCCAGGGGCTGGGAAGACAGCTCAATGGGTACCTGCCGCACAAGCGTGAGGACCTGGATTTGGATCTCCAGTATCCACATACAAGCCTGACCCAGTAGTTTGTGTCCATAACCCCAGCACCGGGGTGGGGGTGGGGGGTGGGGGTGGGCTGGAAACAGAAGGATTCCTAGATCTCACTGGCCAGCAAGCCTAGCCAAATGGGTGAGCTCCAGGTTCTGTGGAAGACCTTGCCTTTCTCTGGGCCTGGAGAGCTGGCTCAGGGGTTAAAGAGAGCTGGTTGCTCTTCCAGAGGACCCAGGTTCAATGCCCAGCACCCACGAGGCAGTTCACAACCGTCTGTAACTTCAGTTCTAGAGGGTCCCATGCTCTTTCTGCCTCCTCGGGCACCAGGCCCAGAGGTGGTGCATGGACATACATGTAGGCAAAATACTCATACACATATAAAATAATTAAGAAAGAAAGAAAGAAAGAGAGAGAGAGAGAGAGAGAGAGAGAGAGAGAGAGAGAAAGAAAGAAAGAGAGAGAGAAAGAGATCCCTGTTTCAAAAAATAAGGCAGAAGAGCAACCGACGAAGATATCATGAACTTCTGGTTTCTTCTTGCACATACACACACTTGTGCACACACTGATCTCCCCCCTCCTATGCAGCTCTGAGTCCCTGGGGAAGCTTTCTTGATGGAATCCACCCAACTGACAGGAACTTGCAGTGACCAAGTTCTCTTGTGCCTCGTAGCGGGTTAGATGCTCTATAGACACTCGGAGCTGAAGAAACAGTGTTGAGTCTATTGTTCTCCATGGGGCTCTGAAGTCTTTGCTCCTCCAGGGACGAGTTCAGAGGTGAGGGGAAAGGATCTGCTCCACCTCTGGCTGGAGTCACAAGCCATGGGGACATAGGCCTGGCCGGACTACCCAGACAGACTGGTGCTCAGGCCCAGCCATGGGAATCACTAAGCATCTCCTGTACTATTGAGTCTCACCTCCACGCCACTGGCTGCCTGGCAAGTTATCAAGCTTACTTCCAAATATTAATTTATCCTGATTATGGAGTTTGAGATACCTTCTGAAAGTTGGCTTTTGAAGGGGAATGCATAAGTCACTCAACCCAAATAGAGGCCCAGGCCAACTTCTGATGGATAGAAACATGTCCAGAAACAGCTGCAGGCCAGAGATGAGTTCTGAAAAAAAAAAAAAAAAAATCCCATGAAGCTGCAGGGACGGGTAAGTCCTTCCGGGACTGAGTGTCCCAAAGTGAGTGCCATGGAACAGCAGTGCCGTGGAGTGCTTCTCCAAAACCAAAGGCATGTGGAGACAGACTGCTGGGTCGGGGAAGCATGCATGTCTCAGCTCCCCAGTTGGATACTCACTGTGGATTCGAACAGGCTAGAGGCTCTGAGGCTCTCGGGTTATGAAATGTTACTTTTCTAGTTCAGTCAACTCAGGTAAGTTTGTTCTGTGTGTTTATTTATTGTGTTGGCTAGATTTATGTCATCTTGATACAAGCTAGAGTCATTTGGGAAGAGGGACTCTTACTTGAGAAAATTTCTTCATAAGATTTGCTTGTAGGAAATTCTGCAGGGCATTTTCCTTCCTTCCTTCCTTCCTTCCTTCCTTCCTTCCTTCCTTCCTTCCTTCCTTCCTTCCTTCCTTCCTCTCTCTCTCTCCCTCCTTCCTCCCTCTCTTTCTTTCTTTTGAACAGGGTTTCTTTGTGTACCCCTGGTTCTGTAAACCAGGTGGCCTTGAACTCACAGAGATCCACCTGCCTCTGCCTCTGAGTTTTGAGTGTTAAAGGTGTGCACCACTACCATCAGGCCCTGTATGCATTTTCTCAACTAGTGATTGAAATGGGAGGGCCCAGCCCATTGTGAGTAGTGCCATCCCTGGGCAGGTGTCCCTGGGGTGTGTAAGAAAGCAGGCTGATAGCCTAAGACATTTACATACACTTTATTTTTGAGGCAAGGTCTTACTAGGTAGCTCTCACGGCCTTGAACTCACAGAGATACGTTTGTCTCCTGAGTGCTGGGATTAATGTCAGTGTTTTAAAGGGAAGTGTGAGTACTCACCATAGTCTCTTACAGACAGATGTTTGTTAGCTGGAGCCCTCTGCATGGACACAGAGTTGTTGAGCTAGTCTCTGGAGCCTAGGAACCAGGAATCTCCTGGTAGAAGTGACTGACATCTGATGTCCACTTCTGGATGCCACATATGTGAGCACGTGCACACACACACACGCTCACACACACACACACACACACACACACACATACACGTAACAGTTTCCTCTGAGACTGAAACATTGCATCCAGCAGGGAAGCTCCTTAAGCAGGAAGGCAAACAACTCAAAAGAGCTGAAGGAAGTCCCTGAAACTGACCAGAATCTCAATGTCCCTCCTTGCCAGAGTAAACAATAAAAGCCGAGAGTCTGTCTCACAGAGAGTAAAGTGAAGTGACGAAGAAGACTCAGAGCAGCCAAGCTGAAGAGAAGATTCTGAGACGAGACCAGCAGCATGAAAGAAACAGAAACCAGCTGAGCTGCCTGGAATGGTTTAGACTAACCGAGTCACCTGGGAAGGAACTCTCCGACCTGCTCATCTGCCTGCAGGCTGTGCATTGTGCTCCAGGTTCCCAGCTTTGTGAGCTGTCACCCATGCTGGGGTGGACCTTGGTGGTGCAATTGTCTTCCTTTCTGCTCCTGTGAGTGACCCCTCACCCATATTCCTGTGAGTGACCCCTCACCCATATTCCTGTGAGTGACCCCTCACCCATATTCCTGTAAGTAACTCTAATAAAACTCATCAGTTCACCCAGTTGGACTTCGGTGGTGTCCGTACTTCGGTCTGTCCTGGGTTCCCTGTCTGGGGTGAGTAGATGTGTGTGTTGCTTCTCCCCAGGAAAAGCTTGTCACACAACAACATGTGCACCTCAATCACATACACAAATGAAACAAAGAAGAAATCTACTTATGCTCCCAGCTTATTCTATGATGCAAGTACTACCCTGATATTAAAACCAGGCAAAACCATTATGAGAAAACCAGACCAAGATATATTATCATTATCAACGTGAATCTTCAGCAAAACACTAGCAGTCCAACCCAGCAACACACGAAAAGGATTAGACACCATGACCAAGTGAAATTTATCCCAGAACTCAACGCTGGCTTGAATCCAGAAATCAACTGATGTTATCCATCATGTCAACAGAATAAAAGACAAATACCATGTAATCATTTCAATGTTTATTGAGAAATAATGGACAAAATCCAATACCCTGTCATAATAAAAGCATCCAACAGACCAAGAACTGAGGAGTAAAGCGCTTCCTCACTTTGTAAAGGGCATTGAAAGTGAGAGAGGGGGTGGAGAGAGAGAGGAAGGGAGAAGAAACTTCTAAACAAACTAATATTAGCATCATACTCAACGGTAAAAGATCAAATGCTTTTCCCTTCATCTCAGGAATAAAATAAGGATTTACCTTTAGGAAGTGAAACTGTCTGTATTTTCAGATCGCTTGATCTTTGGTATAGAAAATACTAAGGAACCCATTTAAAACAAAACAACAACCTCCTAGGATACCCGGGAGATGGTTCCATCAGTCAAGTGTTTGCTGCAGAAGCCTGGAGACACAGAGTCCAGATCCCCAGCACATGTGAAAGTCAGGCATGGTAGCCCAAGTCTGTAGCATGGTAGCCCCAGTGCTGGTGGTAGGTGAACGGAGACAGGAATATTCCTGGGGCACATGCTCATGTGGACTTGTGCAGACACCACACACACACACACACACACACACACACACACACACACACACGAACTTGCACACACACCACATACACAACATTTACACAAAGACACACCCAAACAAACTATTAGATCAAGGTGTGGAGGAACATGCCTGTAATTCCAGCAGCTGGGAGCTGAACTAAGAGGAGGGTAAGTTCAGTATAACCTGGTCTATGTGATCTTTCAGATAGGAAGATCAACTCCTACAAACTGATAAACAATAAGCAAGTCAGTAAGATCACAAGTCAAAATCAGTTGGGGTGGCGAGATGGTTCAGTGGGTAAGGTGCTTGCTGCTAAGCCTGATGATGTCAGTTGATCTCTGGCCCACATGGTGGTCATAACACAAGTATGCACACACATATACAGCACACACACACACACACCACACACACACACACACACACACACACACCACGCTCGCATGCGGGGGCGCACACACATAATGTAAACCAGAATTTTGAATAATACTAAAAACATTTTAACTCCAAAGCACGCCAGTGAGAGAGTAAAAGGTGGCGCTGTTTAAGAAAGGGTAACTTTTCCTTCCTTTTAGTTCTTTTGGACACTGGCCAACGCCTGGGCATGTTTTCCCTAACACCCTGGGCTTTCTTACTCATCAGCCCCCCCTTCTCCCCCCCCGCCCCCCGCATTTCTGCCCTGTCCTGCTTGCTGGCTTCCCTTCCCTCATTGGCTTTCTCCCACCCTCCTCCCCATCTGCTGCCCTCTGCCCAGTAGCTGCGGACGGACGTGACAGCTGGCCTGCCCTGTGTTTCTCTCAAACTCTAATAAAATTTCCTCAGCTTTAAAAGAAAAAAGTGGAAGGCAATTTATAGAAATGGAGAAACTACTTGCAAATCGTGTATGTGATAAGAGTCCAGAAAATGTAACGAAGTCTTATAAGTCAAACCAAACCAAACCAACCAACCAACCAAACAAACAAACAAAAAAGTGAACTGGCCGGGGAAATGGCCCGGTTGTCTGTAAGTATTTGCCACGTAAGACAAGGACCTGAGTTTGGTCCTCAGAACCCACATTTAAAAAAAAAAAAAAATTAAATAAAATTTAAAAAAGTAGCCAGGCCTGTGGCTCACGCTTGTAGTCCTGACACTGGAAAGGAAGAGACAGGCAGATCCCTGGAGATCGTTAGGGCAACCAGCCTCACCCTCTTGATGAGCTCCGGGCTAATGGCATCTGAAGAATGACTGCTGATGTCTCTGGCCTTCACCTACACACACATATACAGGTACGTATACACACACACACACACACACACACACACACACACACACAGAGTAAGTAAATAAAAATAAAAGTAAAAAGTCAGAACAACTCAATTTAATAATGTGTAAAGGACCTGAATAGATGTTTTCTCAAATAAGATATACAAATATGTTACTTGATAAACATATGACAATAAGTACATGAGAAGACACAGTATCACCCAGCTCTCACTGAAATCCAAATCAAAACTGTAATGGGATCTTCCTTCTCCCCCACTGGGATCCCAGCGGACAGTTAACAGCTGTTGATGTGGAGACAGGAACAGACAATGGGAATAAAAAAAAGATGCAGCTGCCTCCGAACATAATCTCTCTATATTTCCATGGTAAAAATGGCTACTCTACTTCCCAAATTCAGTCCATCTCCTGTGATTGTACACTTACCTCTTCAAAGAGAGGAAAGTTACAGTAGCCTTGGTCAGGGCTCTGTGGAGTCCCACTAGGGAAAGCTACTTCTCTAGCCTGGGTGTATACTTAACATCCCAAGCTACCCTGATCACAGTTACCACGTGATCCAGGAACTCCAAGGTGTGTATTCAGGAAAATTAAAAACATGCATACACGCAAACACTCATACATGAATGCTTACAGAAGTATTATTCAAAATATCACAAACAGTCCAAATATCTATCAATTGATGGATGTCAAAAAAAAAAAAAAAAAAAAAAAGCAATGTATGTGTACAATGGAATCTTATTCAGCTATAAAAATGAGTGAAGTGCTGACTCGAGTTCCTGACAGGATGAACCTTGAAAACATGCTAAGTGAGAAGGCCATGTATTCTATTAGCAGAGAATCTTGTTTGTTTGTTTGTTTATTTTCGAGACAGGGTTTCTCTGTGTAGCTTTGCGACTTTCCTGGAACTCACTCTGTAGACCAGGCTGGCCTCGAACTCACAGAGATCCGCCTGGCTCTGCCTCCCGAGTGCTGGGACTAAAGGCGTGCACCACCACAGCCCGGCAAATCTTGTTTATGTTGTTTGCTGGAGACTGAACTCAGGGCCTTGCACATGCTGGTTGTGGTGGTTTGAATGAAAACAGCCCCCATAGGCTCATGTGTTTGAATACTTCATCCCTGTTGGTGGAACTGTTTGGGAAGGATTAAGAGGTGTGGCCTTGTTGGAGGAGGTGTGGCATAGTCTTGGAGGTTTCAAACGATGCTAGCCATCCCAGTGTCCTCTCTTTACAGCCTGCTTGTGGGTAGATGTGAGCACTCAGCTGTTTTTGCCCCCATGGCTCTGCTCTGTCATCCTGGACTCTGACCCTCTGAAACTGTAAACTCAAACGCTTTCTTTTATAAGTTGCCTTGGTCATTTTTTTTTTTTTTTATTAGTGGCTGGAGAGACAGCCGTGGGTACTGGGAACCGAACTCTTATGTTTTTAGTTGTGAGCCTAGCCTTTAACGGCTGAGCCATCTCTCCAGCCCAGTCATGGTGTTTCATCACAGGATTAGAAAAGTAACTGACCAAGTACTCCACCACTAAGCTGTACCGCCCCCCCCCCAAGCCCTATTTATAATCCCTAGTACCAAATAAAACCATACACATTCTAGAACCTCAGACATTCTAGGCAAGGGCTCTACCACTGAACCATAACCCATTCCACTTTTTACTTTGAGACAGTCTTATTAAGTCAGCCCGGGTGGCCTAGAACTCATACGCTAGCCAGCCAGGCCTTGAACTTTCCATTCTCCCACCTGAGCCCTTTGAGTAGCTGTATTTAACAACCCTGAGCTCCAAGTTTTGGTTTCTAATCCCGTTTATATAAAGTATACACAATAGATTGTTTCTTCCTCCTCCTCTTTTTCTGGGACAGAAGTCTTGATATATATATACATGGCACAGGCTGGCCTTGAACTCATTATATAGCCCAAGACTACATAGCCTCAGACTTGTGGCCATCCTCCTGCCTCAGCTTCCCAAGTGCTAGGATTAATAATGTGAGCTATCACACCCTGGCGTAATGAAAGTATTCTAAAAATTGATTATAGGGCTAAATGTGGTTGTGTATACCTGTAATCCTGGCATGTAGGGGGTGGAGGCAGGGTGATCAGGAATTGGACCCCATCATAAGGTTTCCAGTGAGTTCAGAGCCACCTAGGCTATTTGAGTCTCTGCCCAAAATAAACGCATAAATTGATTGCAGGAGTGACTGTACAACTCTGTTAATATGCTAAAAACCATTTTATTGTGTACTCTGTTGTATATGTGTGTGCACCCGTGTGTGTGTGTGTGTGTGGTGTGGAGAGAGAGAGAGGAGAGAGAGAGAGGAGAGAGAGAGAGAGAGAGCACTTGCACACGTGGAGGTCAGAGGTCAGTGTCAGGGTCTTCTATTGCTCTCCACCTTATTTTTAAAGGCAGAGTCTCTCGTTGGAGTCACTGATAGGCTAGAACAACTGGCCAGGAAGCCCTAGGGACGCTCCCATCTCCACCCCCCAGAGCTGGGATTGCAGGAGCATGTGGGTTCCGGGGACCTGCAGTCAGGTACTCATGTTTACACAGCAACGCTTTACCCTGAGCCATCTCGCCGGCCCCTGTTGAATACTTCAAATGTGTGAACTGTATGGAGTATGGACTGTATTTTTTTTTTTTTTTTTTTTTTTTTTTTTTGGAGACAGGGTTTCTCTGTGTATCTCTGGCTGTCCTGGAACTTGTTATGTAGACCAGGCTGGCCCCAAATTCAGAGATCCACCTGCCTCTGCCTCCCGAGTGCTGGGATTAAAGGCATATACCACCATGGCCGGGACATGGATTGTATCTTAATGAACTATTACAAAGTTGCATCCCTGACCTGGAAAGCTAGTCAGTTCACAAACAAAAGAAAAGCGAATCCTGCACTCTTGCCTCCTCACGCTTTCTCTCGTCTTGCCTTTCCTTCCTGTGACCTCACAGGCAGAGCCCCAGAACGCCAACTTATCCAGGCCGGTGCTCAGGCTGGGCCCTCTGTTTGCTGTGTCTGTGACTCTGCCAGCGTCCCCTCACTCAAGCAAGCATTCTGCCGAGCACTTCGACGCAGAGCAGAGCCTGGCATTGCTACCTTCAAGTCACCTGCAGCCCCGTGGGCGAGATCGAACACGGTCTGCGACTCATTCAGTTGATTTAAGAGAAAAGTCCAAATGCAATGGTTTATTAGAAATAAGCTTGAACTAACTTCCCTCACCCAAAATAGAAGCCTGAAGGTAGGCAGCCCAAGGCTGGTTTTGCGGTTCTTTGGGACCATGGCTGAAGTGGGTTGAAGAGCGAGTGGGAAGTGAAGCAGAGAGAGCAGAGTGGCCATTGGTTGGATGTCTATATGGGGATGAGGGGGAGTTTGAAAGGTGGTCCAGGTGGATGAAATGATCCAGTTTGGACAGAAGCTGGGGGTGGAAGAGGAGGAGGAGGAACATCTTAGGGGTTCCCCTGTGCCTTTCTTCTCCTTTTAAAAGCTGTGTGTATTCATTTATTGTGTGTGGGAGAATGTGCCTGCATGTGCCACAAGCTTGTGTGTGAGGTCAGGGGACAACTTGCTGGAGTTGGTTCTCTCTTTCTACACAGTGGGTCCTAGGAATGGAACTCAGGTCTTCAGGCTTGGGGCAAGCATCTTTACCTGCTGGGCAGGCTCACTGGCCCTCCATCTGCTTATAAAGGGCCAGAGGACAGAGCATTTGAAATATACATGGAGCTCAAATATCAGAGGAAAGGGGCACTTCTGGGTACTATGAAAGAGAAGAGTGTCCAATGGGGGCAAGCATTTCTAAGGGGATGCTTTTCTCTCTGTGTACTTTTTGAGAGAGCGTCTCACAGTCCAGACTGTCCTGGAACTTCCTATGTGCACCTTGAACCCATAGTGAGGCTCCTGAATGCTGGGATTATAGGTGAGAGACGCCACACTCACCTGGTGCTCATTGCTTCTAATTGAAGGTCCCTCTCCTTCCCTTCTCTCTCTTTCCCCTCCTCCATCCCTCTCTTCCCCCACCCTTCCTCCCTCCCTGCCTCCCCCCTGTTCTCTTTCTTCCTTCTTTCCTTGCTTCCAGAGCATCTACTGAGTACCAGCGACAGCTCTGTGGTTGAGATCACTGCAGTGACTAAGGCCGGCTTTTCATGGAGCACACATCCTATTGGGTGGAGAGAAGCTGACAAATGGATGGATGGTTTCATTGCCATTAGAAGGCAGTCAATGCTATTAAAGGAAAAAAAAAGTGAAGCAGGCCAGAAGGCTGGGTGTTTTGGTGGGAAGGGAAGAGGGAATGAGGAAGGGTCTGGGTGGAGGAATGGGATAATGGCATTAGCTTCTCCATGGAACAGTGGTGTGGCTGCCGGGCGGTGGTGGTGCACGCCTTTAATTCTAGCACTTGGGAGGCAGAGCCAGGCAGATCTCTGTGAGTTTGAGGCCAGCCTGGTCTACTGTAGTGAGATCCAGGAAAGGCACAAAGCTTCACAAAGAAACCCTGTCTCGGGAAAAAAAAAAAAAAAAAAGAACAGTGGTGTGGGAGGAGGATGAGGGCCGGAGAGGGTGGAACATGGTGTCTGAGTATGGCGTGCTGCAGTTGAGAGGTCAGAGGTGGGAAAAGCCTGGAGTATGCTGTGTGAATGGGCTAGAGCGTTCACCCTGATTTGGAGTGGAGTAACAGATCTCTGGAAGTGAGGACTTCACGGGACTGAGAAGCCAGAATTCTCACCACCCAACTGAGGTGAGATCTCAAGTGTTGACATGGGTGGAGGGTGGAGAGCAGACTGTCTAGTAGTCCAGGACAGTGAACTGGGAGGCGGGTCGAGAAGAGACAGCAGAGGGGAATAATGCGGCCAGTGATGGTGAAACTTCAAAAGAGCTATAGTTCTTGAACGAGGGGAAGAGAAAATGGGGTGCAGACAGCACCTCCTGCTGCCCCTGCTGGCTCCAAAGCTGGAGAGTAAGAGAGAAAATAGCATCCTTTGGAGAAAGTGTCCTCTCAGAGGAAGCTTGAGCTCTATTAGAGCCAGGGGGTAGGGGAAGAAGTTTCTAGAAAAGAGTGAGAATGTGTTAGAGATGCAGGGAGCCCAGAGGGGGGACTTGAAGGGGAGAAAGGATGGTTATCTCAGTCCCAGCAGCTGGGTAATGAGGAAGAGCTCAGGGTGTGGTGATGTATTGTGTACCCCAATAAAGCTTGCTGGAGGATCAGAGGACAGAGCCAGCCACTAGATTAGACATAGAGACCAGACAGTGGTGGCACACACCCTTAATTCTATCACTCAGGAGGCAGAGATCTGTCTGGATCTCTGTGAGTTCAAGGCCACACTGGAAACAGAGCCAGGAAGTGGCACACAACTTTAATCTTGAGATCTCATGCCTTTGCTTGGGAAGCACACATGCCTTTAATCCCAGGAAGTGATGTCTGGGCAGAGAAAGGTATATAAGGCGTAAAGAAACAGGAACTCATTCTCTTGAGGCTGAGGATTTTGTAGAGGTAAGCTAGTGGCTGGCCTTTCTGCTTCTCTGATCTTTCAGGCTTCACCCCAATATCTGGCTCTGGTTTTTGTTTTGTTTTGTTTTATTAATAAGACCTATTTGTTTTGTTTTGTTGTTGTTGTTCTTTTCGAGATAGGGTTTCTCTGTGTAGTTTTGGTGCCTGTCCTGGATCTCACTCTATAGATCAGTCTGGCCTCGAACTTACAGAGATCTGCCTGCCTCTGCCTTCCGAGTGCTGGAATCAAAGGCGTGTGCCACCACCCCTCTGGCTCAATAAGACCTTTCAATATTTGTGTTACACAAGGTCTCGATGGCTGGGGCTGGAGAGACAGCTCAGGAGTTAAGAGCACTTTTTTCCCCAGAGGACCCAGGTTCAGGTCCCACATTCACATGCTGCCTCGTAACTGTCTGTGACTCAAGTTCCAAGGATCTGACGCCCTCTTTTGGCCTCCTTGGGCACTGCATGCATGTGGCAAAACACTCAAACACATAAAATAAAGAACAGCCGGGCGGTGGTGGCACACGCCTTTAATCCCAGCACTGGGGAGGCAGAGGCAGACGGATCTCTGTCAGTTCGAGGCCAGCCTGGTCTCCAAAGCGAGTTCCAGGAAAGGTGCAAAGCTACACAGAGAAACCCTGTCTCAAAAAAAAAAAAAACAAAAAAAAAAAAAAAAAAAGAACAAATCTTTCAAAAAAGAAAGAAAAAGATCCAGGTTGTGTTCTGCCTTTTACGAAACAAGTTCTGTGATGTTCAAGAAAAAAAAAATTGGGAAGGTGCTGAGAGATGGCTCAGCTGAAGTTGACTGAGCTTTCCTTGCTAGGACGTGAGCCACCCCCACACCAAAACACCCACACTGGAAAAAAGAAAAACACTCAAGCATGCACACACTCATACACACACACACACACACACACACACACACACACACACACACACACACAAAAGAAACAGTGAACATACATGTTACACATCTATTACCTAAATTCTATCAATAGTTTGCTCTAATTGCTTAATCATATTTCTATACATCCTCCTTTCTAGCCATTCATCTATCCATACATCCTCCATCTTTTTTTTTTTTTTTGGTCTTAACTGTTTCAAAGAAAGTCACAGACATCAATGCATCTGTTTCTAATCCACTTCATAATACACATCATTGGAGTTCAATGGTGGTGTGTATGCCTGTGTGAATAGAGCCCGGGGCCTCACATTTCCTCACAACCTTGCCACTGAACCACACCCCAGTCCCTTCTGAAGATTATTTCTAAGGCAAAAATCACATAAGAAAGTACATAGATCTTATTTCCACATTAGGGAACAGATGCCTGTACCCATGTCCCTGAAATTCCCATCAAGAGACACTAGGAACACTCCAGAACATTCCTCCATCTGGGTTCCAGACTAATCTTTCATCCTACATTACTTTCATTTGTTTTTGGGTCTTCCACAGAAATTGAATCAGATTAGAAAGCCTCTCTGTGTCTCTTTAAGTCACCACCACAGGACATTCGCTCATGTTGCTGCTCATATTTGGTAGTTGACCTCTTTTATTGCTGATTCATATTCCATCACACGATTCTATCAGGAGAATTTTCCATTCTCTAGGAAGTCACCAGGGCTGTTCCAAGTAGAGTTTGAACACAGAAAGCTCTGACCGTTCTTGGATGTGTCTTTCACTTATGTAAAGACCTAACTAAGAGTGGGGTTGCTGGCTATCTATAGGTTTCCCTATGAAAGAAACGGCCACATCTTTATGTAGTGTGTGTGTGTGTGTGTGTGTGTGTGTGTTTCCACAGACTTAACAACAAGGCAAGAGAAGGGCCATTGCTGCGTTTCCTTGCCAACTCTTGGTATCAGTCTTTAATTTTAGCTATCCTGGTGGGTGGGTGTTGGTGTTTTGTTGCAGATTTGTTTTGTTGGTTTTTTTTCTTTTTCTTCCCGAGACAGGGTTTCTCTGTGTAGCTTTGGAGCCTATCCTGGAACCCACTCTGTAGACTAGGCTGGCCTCGAACTCACAAGAGATCCGCCTGCCTCTGCCTCCTGGGTGGTGGGATTAAAGGTGTGAGCCACCACAGCCCAGTGAACTGTTTACTTTTGGTAGAAGTCTACTTTGTCAATCTTGAAAAAAGTGCTTCTTGCTTCTTGTGATACATTTTAAGGTCTCTTTGCTTATTTGAAGTCCCAAAGAGATGTTCCTGCATTTTCTTCTGGAAAAGTCGCGGTTTTAGTTTTTGGTTGATTTCTAAGATTTTTTATATGTGAGGGAGAAGGACCTGATGTTTGGTTTTGTCTGTATGAGCACGCAGCTGTTCTGACATAGTCTGCTGAAAGATTTTCTTCTGTGTGTGCGTGCCCACATGCACACACTTGCAGATACAAAAAATAGAGCCCAAGGCCTTGTATATTCTAAGCTAATGCTCTGCCACTGAGCTACACCCTACACTGAGTTAGGACTTCCTGAATGTCTCTTAGCAGTCTTTCTTAGTCTTTACTGTAGATGTCTTAGACATCTTTTGTGAAACTTATTCCTAAGGGTTTTGTGCTTTGTTTAAATATCATTGGAGGGCAGAGGTGACTCAGCATGTAAGGTCATTTACTACCCAAGCTTGATGACCTGAGTTCCATCCCCAGTGACCATGCTGTAGGAGAAAATCGACCTTTGCGAGTTGTCCTCTGGCCTTTACATGTGTGCTGTGAACTGTACATTTGTGTGTGTGTTGGTGGGTGGGTGGGGGCACAAAAATAAATACATGAAAATGTTATTACAGCTGGGTGTGGTGGTGCACACCTGTATTCCCAGCCCCTGAGAAGTGGAGGCAGAAGGATCAGGAGTTCAAGGCCAGCCTCAGCGGTATAGTAAGTTTGAGGCCAGCCTGGGCTACATGAGATGCTGTCTCAAACAATAAAATAAAACAACATGAAAGTCCCACAGTGGATGGAAAGTTTATAAATCACGTGTTTCTATCACTAGCCACAGAGCTAAACATCAAAACAGTGGCAGAAAAGACAGTTCATCAAGGTATTGTAGGTTTGGGGAAGTGAGAACCAGAGAGGTGACAATTACTGGTAGTTGCAGATCTGAGAAGGTGGGAGGAAGGTGGCCATGTGATGGGAGGGAGGCTGGATGAACAGCAGGGTGGCATGCTGACTTCCCTATCCCCGACAGGTGCCTTTCTGGAACATTCTTCTGAAAAGAGAAGCCAGGGCAATGCTGAGGACCCAGGGGAGTCCTCCTGTCCCTAGACCCCTCCCAGATGTACCATCTCTCCAGCCCTCAGGGCAGAACTGCCACTGTGGGCTAGGACGGGCGTGGCCCTCAGGGACCAAGTGGTAGCTAGCTTCGTGGTCCAGGAGGTGTAGTTTACCCTTTTCAAAGCTGCGTCGCTTCTGCCCTTGACTGTCTCCACTTGCCGGGGGGAGATGGAAGCCGAAACCTGGGCTTTCCCGACTCCGAGCATACAGCCCAGCTCCCACTGCCTTGAGTCTCTTTCTCTTTGACTGCCACCAGCTCCATCATTTCTTCATGGTGCTCCACCCAGTTACAGAGTCAGCTGCCCACGTCTCTCAAAGCAGCCAAAACTTCCAGCTCATGCAATGAGGAAAGATTCCTAAGAAGTAGAAAACCCGGACAAGCCCCAACCCCACCCGGCCTGGGTCCCATCACTGTCTCGATGGGAAGGGCGTGGCTGAGAAAGGAGAGGAGAAGACAAGGGCGCTTTCCTGCTGGAAGTCAAAAGGGATGAGAAGGGTTGTACCAAAGGGAGCGTCTGTCCCTCTGTCCCCTCACAGTGCACTCACAGCCCTTTAAAGAAAGGCATGCTCACTGTATGTTAAGACCACGCTAGTCACGTAACTAACAGATCCTCAAGTACACTGTGTCTGTCCCTTGGTCACTACCAGCTCACCAGTTTGGCGGGATGTCCTCCATGCAATGACTTAGAGACTAGACTTTTCACATACGAGGCACTCTAAGTCATTCCCTTCTCCACCAGACCTGTGGGGATGAAAAGAGACTTCTGTGAGAGGCCACACCTCAGAAGTCAGGTCCAGGGGACTGGGGAGACAGTTCATCAGTAAAATGCTTCTGTGAGTGCTGGTTGACCTGAATTCAAATCCTCACACCCATATAAAAGCTGGGCATGCCCAGATGTGTCTGTAACCTCAGCCCTTGGATGGCAGTAGCTGGGAGACAGACAGACACTCAGAACTCACTGATTAGTCTAGCTGAATGGGTGGGTGAGCTCCAGGCTCAGTGAAGAGGCTATCTTAAAAGGAAGGAGAAGAGGGGATGAGGAAGGCGTAGGGCATCCACCTCTAAGTGGTACACACACACACACACACACACACACACACACACACACACACACACAGAGCCCAGAGTGACACATGCTGTTTCAGCTCCATTGGTAAGAACCTGTCACAGGGCCAAAGAGGCCTGGAAACGTCCCATCTTCCTAACGGTTTCCTAGTGACAACCGGTGCCAGGAAGGGAGCTTAGACTTTGGTACCCCTGCTGTCAAGGATGGCGGAGCCCTCGCCAGTCCTGTGGCCTCACCTGCAAACTCGACGGGCTGTTGCAAAGGGAGGGGCTGTCTTCTGCTCCGTCGCCATCATGGGTTCTCCATGCGTTCGTTCTCCATCTTTGAAGTGGCTTGGGGTGCCCTCAGCCACTCAGGGGCCCGCTTCTTCAGATATCTGATGTCTTCCAAGAAGGTTTCCAGGGAACTTAATATTCACATGGAAGGCACCCATTCTACCTAAGGAATGTTTGTCATGAGTGGGAGTGGGGGCAATGTCTGGGGACACAGCCCCCATCTCACTGGTTCACCGTTGGCGGTTTCTCCGGCTGAGGATCAAGGTCCTTTCTCCAGTTACACCAAGACGTCACGTGTGCTCTGGGAATAGGAAGTAGACACATTCATTGGTTAGGAGTTGGAAGGGATCCCCTTAGAAGGGCGGCGAAGACAGCCCAGGACCCCAGGCAGAAGCAGAGAAGGGGGCTGCTTATTTAAAGGGAGTCGATATGCCTAATGCATTGTTGAGATCACATGCAATCCTCTCCCTCTTGGTTCCCTCTTCTCTTTTCCCCTCTTTTCTCTCCTGCTTCCCTTCTTCCTGGCAGGGACTGAAGCCGGGCCTCCTGTGAGGTAGGCTACTTCTCTTCTACTGAGCCGCAGCCCAGGCCTCTGCTGTGGTTTTCAATCACATGCTGAGCATAGTCAACTTTCCCCACATGGAGAGCTAACTAGAACGGTTTACTTATCAATGATTCCTCGTGTGCTGGGCACTAGAGTGAGCTGGTCCGGCTTTGCAGCAGCCTCATCAATTAGGGACTTTTGCTTCATCTCCACTTTGTACAGAAAGGAAGAAACGTTCAGAGAGGCACAGTTAATCTCCCAAGGTTTACAGCCCATGACAGAAGAGCTTAGCTTTAACTTTGGTGTCCAGCACAAAGTCTGTGTTCCTCATGTGACTCTGTTTCCTTTTGCGGGGGCACATCCAGTGTGCAGGTACTGGATCCCCCTTGGTGACCCATGCTCTCCAACTTTCCTGTTTTCTAGATCACGGCTTTAAATGGTGGAGCCATCAAAAAGTAGCTTCCCAGATCCCTGGGTCACTGAGCAAGGGACAGCTGACCTGGAGACTTGCCAGCTATATACTGCCTTGCATGGAAGAAAACTACACCTTTGTAAAGAAGTTTGTGTTGGTTTCCATGGAGATTTGGAGGTGAGTCATCACAGCTCAGCAAAGCCAGGCACCAGGGCTCCATTTGTTGGCAGCATGGTGGCCCACACAGCTCATGTTTTGTAAACCCCGGGGCGCTCTAGTGTGGAGATAGGACTCAAGGCAAATCCAAACCCAGGCTGCTGGGAACAGAACCGAGCAGACCAAGGGTCTTCCTAGTCTACTGGCGGCTGGAGCTGTCAGGCCCGGCCTCCCGATCATCAAACTGGACCTCCTGATCTAGTCTCCTTCTGTCCTGTGTCAAGCCAGTCCACACTGCTGGCTTCCCAAGCTGTTCCCCTTTAGCACACCCGCCTTCTCTCTGCCCCCCAGTGGACAGCTTCTAGAAGAGAAACCTGGGATCTCAGGACCCATCCCCCAGTGCTGCTTACAGCCCCTGCAAGCCTCTTCCAAACCATGTTGTCTTTCCTGTGTACCCTCAGGGACACAGGGCACTAACAAGCCAGGCAGCCTCTCTGTTCTGACCCTGCTGATGGGGCAACCACCCTCCGAGTGTTTGAAAATTCCAGAATGTATCTGGGACTGAGGGTGGAAACTAAATGGCAGAGGGCTCCCCTAGCATGTGCAAGGCCCTTGGGTTTAAACCTCAGCATCAGATGAAGGAGAGAGAGAAGTCAGGAGCGAGGGAGGAGAAAGAGAGAGAGAGAGAGAGAGAGAGAGAGCCATCAACAGGAAACAAGTTAAGCAAACTAAGGCTTAATCTACATGATGGACTACTACCGAGCTCCAAAAGGATGCGCTCTTGTAACTCAATGATAATGAGACAAATGGCCAAGCATGGTGTTGCACACCTATCATCCAGCACCTGGGAGGCTGATGCAAGAGGATGGTACTTTTGGGCAACATAGTGAGTTCTGGACTAGCCTAAGCTACTCTGCTAGATCTGTCTCAGACAAGATGGAAGAAAACAAAAGCAGAAAATGAGGCAAAAGACAAGATTTTAAAGTAGATAAAAGACTACAACAGATGAAGTATTTTTTGTTTTTTCTGTGTAGCTTTGGTGCCTGTCCTAGATCTCGCTCTGTAGACCAGGCTGGCCTCGAACTCACAGAGATCCGCCCGGCTCTGCCTCCCAAGTGCTGGGATTAAAGGTGTGTGCCACCACTGCCCAGCTGACTTAGTGGTTTGAAAGAAAATGGCCCCAATAGGCTCATAGGGAGGAGCACTATTAGGAGGTGTGGCCTTGTTGGAGTGGGTGTGGCCTTGTTGGAGGAAGTGTGTTTCATTCACTTCCTGTTGCCTGCCATTTTGGATGTAGAACTCTCAGCTCCTTCTCTAGCACCATGTCTGCTGCATGCCGCCATGTTTCCCACTATGATGATAATGGACTAAATCTCTGAACTGTAAGCCAGCCCAATTAAATGTTTTCCTTTATAAGAGTTGCCATGGTCGTGGTGTCTCTTCACAGCAACAAAACCCTGACTAAGACAGACGTTTTATCATAGCTATTATATGAATGGCTAATTGGCGCATGGAATGCCCAATGCCATCCCTTGTTAGGGAGACACAAAATCACAAGGAAATATCACCGCACATGCACTGACTTGGCTATACATCTTAAAAAGTTCAACGAGAGTATGGAAACATTAACGCTCTCATTTGTTCCTAAGATGGCTTAGCCACTTTGGAAAACAGTTCAGCATTTTCTTAAAATTCATGAACTTGGACTTGGGGAAGTAGTTCAGTGGTAGAGTGCTTGCCTGCATGCTTGAGACCCTGGTTTCTATCTCCAGCAAAAAAAACACATGTATGTGCATGCACACACACACACACAAAATCAGACAGCCTAGTAATTTTATTTATTGGTGTCTTCCTGGGGAAGTGTGAACGACAACAGCCCCCACAGACTAGAAGGGAGTGGTACTATTAGGGGGTGTGGCCTTGTTGGAGGAAGTGTGTCACTGGGAGTGGGCTTTGAGGTCTCAAATGTTCAAGCCAGGCCCAGTGTCCCTCTCTCTTCCTGCTGCCTGCTGATCTGGTTGTAGAACTCTCAGCTGCCTCTCCAGCACCATGCCTGCCTTTATGCCGCCATGCTTCCCATTGTGCTGATAATGAACTAAACCTCTGAACTGTAAACCGGCCCCAATTCAATGTTTTCCTTTGTAAGAGTTGACATGGGCCGGGCAGTGGTGGCGCATGCCTTTAATCCCAGCACTCGGGAGGCAGAGGCAGGCGGATCTCTGTGAGTTCGAGGCCACCCTGGTCTCCAAAGTGAGTTCCAGGAAAGGTGCAAAGCTACACAGAGAAACCTTGTCTTGAAAAACCAAAAAAAAGAGTTGACATGGTCATGGTGTCTCTTCAAAGCTACACAGAGAAACCTTGTCTTGAAAAACCAAAAAAAGAGTTGACATGGTCATGGTGTCTCTTCACAGCATGGAAACCCTAACTAAGATAATATCCAAGGGAAATACAAGTATATACCCACAAAAGGACTTAAACATGAATATTCATAATAATAATGACAAGCCTAGAAACATCAAAATGTTCATCTACTGATGAATATTAAGCAAAATATGAAATGTGTGTCATGAAACACTACTTGACAGCAAACAGGAACAATATGGAATAATTAATAATTAAACATATGCAACAATATGGAATAATTCCAAAAGTGTGTAATTCCACACGCATGATTCCACTTATATGAAAATTCGGGAAAAGGCGAGTTGACAGAGGCATTGAGTCAGTGGTCAGCTGCATCAGGGATGGGAGTGGGAATGAACCTCGATGAACCCAAAGGGACTTGATGGGACAATGGGAATACGCTTAAACTGGACTGTGGTAATGACTGCACGGCTTTATGAATTTGTTAAGATTGTTGAGTGGTTGGTAAGCATCCTTACTGTGGATGATCTCACTCTTAATAGAGCTGTTTTGCTGGGGGGAGGGGATAAGGAAACTAGTTAAGTAAAGGTCTAGAAAGGTCTCCAAGCTGCGTTTTTAATAGACAAGGTAGAGCACAGCTCATGCAGCCGCTTGCATTTTTTAAAGGGGGAAAGTGTTGGAGGATGCCTCTCTGCGTGGATTCGTACTTAGACCTCTGCACCGATACATGTCTTTATGGTTTGCTTGTCTGTGCCTAGATCTCTCTGGAAGGATACACAAAACTAGTGACAGCAAGTGTTGGGGGGGGGGGGCTGGGATTAGATGACTTGGAGGTGGATTGGGAGGGTGACTTTTCCTTTCCATGTTTTCTTTTAAGTTGTAAAATATGCATCCAACTTAACCCTTGAGTCATTGTTATCAGTGTTGTTGAGAGAGGATCTCAGGATGATGCTGAGGCTGCTCGCAGACTCCTGGGCTCAAGAAAGGCTCCTTGCCTCAGCCTCCCAAGTGGCTGAGATTACAGGCTGAGCCATGCCCATCTAGGCTTAGCCGTTTTTAGGTGTACAGTTCAATGGTATTACATCAATGCCTATTTTCCCTCCCTCCCTCCCTCCCTCCCTCCCTCCCCCCTCCCTCCCTCCCTTCATGAGCACTCACTGGAAACTATTCCCACCATCCATTTTCAAAGACCTTTTTGTCTTGCTGCACTGAAATGCTACATTTTAGATCAGAACACTGGCAAACACCATTCTGCCTTCTGCCTCTGTGAACAAGGCTACCGTGTGCGTGCGTGCGTGTGTGTGTGTGTGTGTGTGTGTGTGTGTGTGTGTGTGTGTTTGACTTATTAAGTAGACTTTCAAGATTCATTCATGTTATAACATTTCAAAAAGGCCTTCTTTAATTGTTAATTAAATTGTTAATTTAGTTGAGTTCATTCTTAAAATTTACTTGTGTGTGTGTGTGTGTGTGTGTGTGTGTGTGTGTGTGTGTGTATCTGTGAGCCTCCGTGAGTTTATTTATGTGCATCATGTACTTGCAGGTGTATGCCACCCAGAAGATGACTTCGGATCCCTTGGCATTACAGGCTGTGAGGAGTCCCATGTGGTTGCTAGGAGCTGAACCCGGGCCCTCTGCAAGAGCATTGAGTGATCCTAACTGCTGAGCCATCTCTCCTGGCCCACTGAGTTGGCATTTAAGAGCATATGAAGTAATGTGTTCCCTATGGCATTCCCACCCATACCTACCATTCTTACTCATCTCCACCCTGCCTTCTTATCTAGCTGTCTATTTATTCATTTTGAGACAAGATCTCACTCTGGATGCCAAGTCTGGAGCTCACTATGTAGCCCAGGCTGGCTTGGAATTCGCAGCGATCCCCTTGCCTCAAATCTCCTGAGTGCTGGGATTGAAGACACGTTTTTGTTTTCGTTTTCCAGTCTTAATGCTAACTGATAATTCTGTACAGACGTCTGTACAGACGGCGTTCTGTTCACTCATTTATCCTGCCCCAGCACTCGAAGCTTCCACCCTTTGGCTCATATGAGCAGTGCTGATATGAAATCAGGTGTGCAACTACGTCTGAGGCCGCTGTTATCTTACATTTTCCAAGTATGAATGAATTATGTAAAAGACAAATTAAAATTAAACTAGGTGTGACAGTGCGTGCCTGTCGTTCCAGCACTTGGGAGGTTGAGGCAGGAGGAACACCGGGCGTTCAAGGTCAGCCTGGTCTACAAAGTGAACCCATCTTAAACAAGAACAAAACATCCAAAGGGATAGCACAGAATACACAGAAACGAAGTGTGCTATTCTTTTCCTTGGTCCCTTTTGGAGGCTGCTGAAGAGCCTTTGGTCTCAGAGGGGCGTCCCCCTAGGAGCTGGGGACTGGACGGTGCGTCCCCCACCAGGCTCAGCAGCAGCCTGGCTCGGCTGCACCAGCGGGGGTCTCGCTGAGTCACAGGCGCTGGCTGGTCGTGCCCTCGCTCGCCCGCCTCCCGCCGCCCACCCGCTGCCCTAGGTCCGCCGCCTTCCCGAGCTCCACTCCGCCGCGGGCCGGTGACTCAGGGCGCAGGCAGCCTAGGAACGCCCGTTCACAGGATAGGGGTGCAGCTCTGCCACGTCCCGCCGGCTTGCAGCCGCTGCTTTTCCTTTCTGGAAACTCCTTAGCCGCCACCTCTGCGGGCAGCCAGCCTCCTCCCGGGTACCGCTGCACCCACGCTGGAATCCCCATCCGGAATCCATGAAGGAATTTAGGATGCTGAGTCTTGAACTAACTGGGGGGCAGGGAGGGGCCAAGTTATGGTCCTCATTTCCCCACTTACTGAGAATGTTGGGGAGGTTTACAGAGACCGACCTGTTCTAGAATACAGACTGGAGCAGCCAGCACCCCCACACATCAGAACTGTGGCCACTTCAGCCCCTGGGAAGTTCAGGGCCCACTGACGACTTCTACTCCCCCTCTTCCCCTCATCTTTTTCTCCCCAATCCCTCCACGCAGATCACTGTGCCCAGCTCAAGTAGTTTAGAATTTTGCCTTGCTTTCCTTCTTCCGTCTTATGTCCAGGGCGTGTGTCTACCTGTGTATGCAGGCCGGAGGTCGTTCTCCAGGCTGTTGTTTACTTTCTTTTTTGAGACAGGATCAACCCGTCTTTGAGACCCCAGGGTTCTTATCTCAGGGACCCTTTTGTCTCCTCCTCTCCAGTGGTGAGGTGGGTCACTGAGCTTTCTGTATGGGTTCTTGGGATTGGACTCAGGTCGGTGCTTCCATGCCAAGCACTTTACTGACTGTCCCCAACCCTAAAGTTTCTTTCTAAAATCTGGCACGTTCTGAGTTTCAAAACACATCTGGTCCTCGGATTTGGAATTAGAGACACTGGATCTGTTCATACCTGTTTCACAGAGCAGAGACAAGCTCAGGAGACCGCGGCAGGATTCTGCCCCACTCCAACCGGCCCTTGCCCCCTGTCCTTCTTCCGGTCCCCCTCAAAGATATTATTCTTCTTGTCTGGTGACATTTCCCTGTTGGATTGCAGAGCCCAGCCCTGTGCCCCTGCTTCTGGGCACTACCCGGGAGGAAAGGGCTCCCAGTTCGGATTAAAGTCCATCTTCAGGTAGAAAGGACCTATCATCCCAGCTACTCAGGAGGCAGAGGCTTGAGGATTATGTGAACTGAAGGTGTGTGTGTGTGTGTGTGTGTGTGTGTGAGAGAGAGAGAGAGAGAGAGAGAGAGAGAGAGAGAGAGAGAGAGAGAGAGAGAGAGAGAGAGGAGGCTAGATCCATGTTAAAGACCAAATGACTGAACTTTGTGATTTGAAAGAGTTAGACCAGAGACACCTTGTCTGGGCCATTCTTTGTCACTTGGAAAGCCTCTCACTGCCTACCCCTCTGTCTGACCTAACAATTTATGATTACCAAAATCTTTAAAATGTATTCTTAGCCAAACACTAGCTTCCACCATGCCAAAAGCTTAACAAGGTCCTCAGACACCGTCTGAAACTATAGGGGTGTTTCCTCACTTGCTGGACACACCTACCTGTGGTCTCACCAAAGTTTTTCGTAACTGCTTTGAGTTACAACTTTCTTTGTCTTGTAACTTATAAACCCCCCATATAACCACTTCCACAGTGGTCCATGCCTTTCGGGTCACGCACATGTAACTCAAGAACCAGCATCTTTTCTTTGAGGCCAGAGATGTATTTTTGTGTTGCTGGTTGCAAGTTCATGGCCGGCCTGGGTGACTTAGTGAGACTCTGTCTTAAAGCAAAAGTAAACAGTGGAGAGATGGCTCAGTGGTTAAGAGCACTGGGCGCTCTTCCAGAGGACCCGGGTTCAATTCCAAGCACCCACATGGCAGCTCACAACTATCTGTGACTCCAGTTTCAGAGGACCGGACACCCATGGCAAAACACCAGTGCATACGAAATAAAAATAAATAAATTAAAAAACAATAAACCAAAACAAAGTAGGCAAAGGGCCAGAGCTGTGTGTTTTGGAGTATACCTGTAACCCCAGCAATTGGGAAGACTGAGGCAAGAGGATTAGGAGTTCAAGGTCATGCCTGCCACACAGTGACTTTGAGGCCAGCCTGGGACACATGAGACTCAAACATGAGACCCTAAGTGAAACCAGACAAAACGTTTGAGGAAGTATCTCAATGGCAGTACTCTTGCTAACCTAGTGTTCACAAGCCAATTCAGTTCAGTTCCTAGTACTACAGAAGAAACATATAAAGTAGACTTTTCACTGCCCGGGGTCTAGCCTTGGTTTAGGGACTTTTAGCTGTGTGACTTTGAGCAGGTTACTTTCCCCTTCTGTGCCCCTGAACCCTCATTTGTAAAGGAAAATAGTTATAAATAGTAATTCCCCTGTCCTAGGGTTGGTGTGAGTTAGAGATTGTGATTTGGCCCAGGGCTGCCAAATACAGCACCAGATTCCTATTGCATGGTACATGGCTATATTAAAAACAAAACAAGGATTCTGTGAGCAAGGGCATCAAGATCATGATGGGGAAACCTACAGAGACAACCAAACCAGACTAGTGGGAACTCATGAAATTTAGATCAACAGCTGTGGAGCCTGCATGGGACTGGACTAGGCCCTCTGCATAGCGAGACCATTGTGTAGCTTGATCTGCTTAAGGGGCCCCTGGCAGTGGGATCAGAATCCATCCCTGGTGCATAAGCTGGCTTTTTGGAGCCCAATACCTATGATGGGACACCTCACACAGCCTTGAGGCAGGGGGAAGGGCCTGGACCTGCCTCTACTAAATGTACCTCCCCATGGGGGGTCATACCTTCTTATAAGAGGGAATAGGGGTTGGGTTGGGAGGGGGAGGCTGGAGGGGCAGGAGGAGAGAAGAGGGAGATTTTTTTTTTTTTTTCTTTCGAGACAGGGTTTCTCTGTGTAGTTTTGGTGCCTGTCCTGGATCTCACTCTGTAGACCAGGCTGGCCTTGAACTCACAGAGATCTGCCTGGCTCTGCCTCCCAAGTGCCGGAATTAAAGGCGTGCACCACCACTACCCAGCTGAGGAGGATCTTTGATTGGCAAGTAAAATGAATAAAAAAAATTTTCTTATGCGGGGCGGCGGCGGTGGCGGCGGCGGCGGCGGCGGCGGCGGCGGCGGCGGCGGCAGCAGCAGCAGCAGCAGCAGCAGCAGCAGCAGCAGCGCACACCTTTAATCCTAGCACTTGGGAGGCAGAGCCAGGCGGATCTCTGTGAGTTCGAGGCCAGCCTGGGCTACCAAGTGAGATCCAGGAAAGGCGCTAAGGTACACAGAGAAACCCTGTCTCAAAAAAAACCAAAAAAAAAAAAAAAAATTTCTTAAAAACAAAAAAACTAGTTCATTATTGAACTGAAATTCAAAATATTCTTGGTCAGTAGTCAGTGTTACCATATCAAGCTAAAAATGTCTATACTGCCTTAATAGTTGGGAATGTTTAATTGAGAGTAGGATTTTTCTTTTTCTTTGATCTACACTAGTGGGTCAATAATACATATGTGGAATCTTCTGGAAAAAAATAAAGCAAATTTAACTGGGCATTCCTTATTTGCTTAGCTTGGCAAACTTATCCTGCCATGGAATTAATCCCCAGCATGTATTAGCTGGTGTGTAAATAATAAATGTTGAGGGGTTAGGGGTCTAGCTCGGTAGGAGAGCCTGTACTTAGCATTCATGAAGCCCTGACTCAGTCCTCAGCACCACTGATAATGATAATGATGACTTCAATGCATGGAAAGCTTCTGATCACAGCATTTGGATGCCTCTGGTCCGCCTCTCTAGTGCTTCAGGGTATTTATTCATTTATTCCTTTAACAGTTACGTATTGGCAAGTCACGGTTGCAAGCCTTGGGGACACAGCAGTGAACCATCCCCGGTGCCCGTCTTCAGTGGTACTTCCAGCCTGGCAAGGAAGCAGAATATTAAATTCCCACAATGATTACTAACTATTGTGACAAGCTCCGAGAAGTCCCAGCTGCAGCGACACTCTCTCATGGGCCCCACACTGGTCTGGGGGTAGCGGCTCACACTTTCCCATTGCCTCCCTCCCATGCTGCCCCCACCCCGAGAGTGCCTGGCAGTGGCACTGAGGGAGAAATACTGGGAAGGATGTTCAGCGGCCCAGGGAAGGAGGGCGGGTGTTGGGGGGCGGGGCTCAGCAGTGGGACCGCCCACTCTCTGCTCGTCTCAGCAAGCTGGAAGTGACAGGTGGAGCTGAGGAGAGGTGACATGGAGGGGGCTCTATGGAACAGCAGGGCAGAGACTGGGGAGAGGGGTTCAGAGTGACTGGTCTCTGGTGATGTCAGGGCAGGAGAGGACCATAAAGACCAACCAAGCTGACATTTGATGGATGAGGAAAGAGCACTGAAGAGGGAAGTGACTTCTGTGGTCACACTTCCCTGGTGGTGTTGCCACCAAACCCCAGGCTGACTCCCTGCCAAGTCCCCGCTCCCTCACCAGAGGCGGAGCTAAAGGAGAAGGGCCTGTGAGCGCCTGGCCCTCTCTCTCTCCCTGGGAATCCCCCACGCAGGGTCACCAGAAAGCTCACGGCCCCCTCTCTCCCACATCCCCCAGGCCAGTTTCACCAGACCTTCCCTGCATCACGGTAGGGGAGTTACTGACAGCCAGCCTCAAAGAACAAGGCAGGCCCTGGAGGAGTTTCATTTCCTTGGGGCTGAGGTGGCCGCTAGCCTGACATTCCTGATGCTCGCTCGGGGAGCCAGCTCCTGGGAAAAAGCCCATCTGCCCAGGAGTGCTTCTCCCTTCTTGCTGCCCCCTCCAACTGGGAGTTGGGACTCCCTGAGCATGTGGCCCTGGCGTCTCCAGAGTCATTCATCTATGCCTGGGATGTATGTGTCCTTAGCCTGGTGACCCCTGCCCTCGCGGGTGCCTACATCCCCTGCCTCAGGGGAGACCTCCCCTCCCCTTTCTGGCTGCTGAGAGGCTGAGATGACGTGTGGTCTCAGGGCCCACAGTGTGGACTCTGTTGGGAGACATCCTGAGTTTATCTTCCATTGTAACCTCTCTTGGCCATGTTTGACGGCTCTGAAGCTCACCCCGGGGACCGGGGGAGATGTCTCAGTCCATAAAGAGCTTGCTCGGCAAGCATGAGGCCCTGAGGGTGAGCCCTGGAGTCCATGTAACACGCCTGGCCTGGTGCCATGTGCTTGTCATCCTAATTCTGGGGAGGCAACCCCAGGTGGGTTCCCTGTGCTTCCTGGCCAGCCAACTTAGCCGAAATGTGAGCTCCAGGACGAGAGCCCCTGTCTCAAAGGGGTGGATGGCGTTCCTGAAGATGACACCTATGGCCTCTACATGTACACATGCAAATGTGCACCCACATACACATGCCCATACATGCAGGCACACCAAGAAATGATAAAAAAATATTAATCGGGCCCACGAACGCTTTGGGTCTTCTTCCAGGGAGATGTTATGACCATGTTTTCTCTCCTCAGAGCTGAGTGGACCGTGTGGAAGACTCCAGGCCCTGGCTGGTTTCCCACCTTAGCCAGGTGGGGGTAGTCTGCCTCAGCTTGGGTCTCTACAGAAACAAGGCTTGGAGGGTGGGTCCGACGGACAGTTCAGCTCCCTTCAGCTTCTTCAGGGACATCCACTGCTGGAGTCTGAGGTGCCTCGAGAACACGGTGAAGGCAGTGTACTTCGAGGAAACCCCCAGCTGTGAGTAACGATCTGGCCAACTGTCAGAGCTAAGGGCCCTGCCACCATCAAATGCCAGGAGGCTGAGAAGAAGCTGGGCTTGTGGAGAAAGTGTGAGCAGCTGCTAGGGATGCTGGGAGTTCCTTGGTTGAAGCTCAAATCACTTTTAGAAAAATTGGTTAGTTTATACCAAAGGCTTGTGACTTCTGACCCACCTTGGGAACCTCTATCCTCCACTGTGTCCCTGGACATCTTCAACCCAGGACTCTGTATCTTTTTCTGTCATCAGGGCCCCTGACTGGTCCGCTGTCTCCACCAGGGGCAGAATCTGCCCAGAGTGGCCTCATCTCAGCCCAGCTCCATCGCTAGGGCGGCTTCTGGACTCCTTTGCGGTCCTTTCTGGGGCCTTGTGTATTTCAGGGTGCCTTTCCACCCGCTGGCCCTGTGGAGGCTGCCCAGCAGGCCTCCTTCAATCAAACACCTCAGGGTTGGGGCATGGGGCGGGAGTCCTGCTCCTCTCTGCAGCTTCCAAGCCGTATTCCCCCTCCATCTCCTAGCCTGTATTGATTTATTTCGTAGTGCTGGGACGGAAGCCGGGCTGTTGCTCACTCTAGGTGAGTGCTCTACCCTAGCTGCACCTCAGTTAAAAATTCATTTGGAGACAGGGTTTCACTGTGTCATTCAGGCTGGCCTCCAACTCATGATCCTCCTGTCTCAGCCTCCCAAGGGCTGGTTGGTGTTAGAGGTGTTTGCCACATACGCCAGTCTCTAAACACACCCTAGCCACTCATGCCCGGTGATGGTCTCCACTGTGTCCCAGGCACTCGCATTCAGGATGGGGGCTGGGCCTTTGGCCCCCAGCTCACTGCCTGGCATTCACCCCGGCCTCATTCCAGATGATTCTGGCACACACATTTCTGACCTTCTCACGTCTTCTGAGTGCGTTTCCCACGCGCACACCCTGGTCCTTGATGGTGCTGCCAATAGTTCTGCCCTGGATTTCTGGTCCTCCCAGCTCACTTCCTCTGGATCGGAGGTCAAGGACCCGCTTGCCCACGGGACACCATCTCCACTCTTCTTTGATCGTTTCCCACGTTGGTCGAGCGTTCTTAATCACCCCCTTGCTGAAACCCTGGCTATTGGTACCCACTTCACGGCCCCTTCGCCTAGTAGAGTCTTCCTCACCTAAGGCGGCGGCCCATGCTCTCCCTGCTCGTGCTGGGGAAGTGGGAAGGACTGAGGCTGTGACAGCTAGCCTAGGTACCTGGCCTCAAATGAGTCTTTCTCTGTCCTGCCAGCCAGCCCCCAAATAATGACAGGGTAACTTCCTTAGTAATTAAGAAAGCTCAGCTTTAGCTTAGGCTTGTCCTCAACTATTAACCTATGTTCTGCCTCACAGCTTTTTACCTCTCTTCTGGCTTGTACTTCCTGTTTCTCTCCACGTCTCTTGGTGTCTCTGTCTCTCTTCTTCCCAGAGCTCTCTCTGTTCGGAAGTCCCGCCTATACCTCCTGTCTAGCTATTGGCCACTTGGCTTTTAATTAAACCAACCACAGTGGCACATCTTTACACAGTGTAGCCATATATGTCACGACACAAGTTGGAGCTCAACACTGCGTGGGCTCCCTGGCTTCCTGGTGTGGATACCCACAGAGCAAGTCACAGGGGAGCGAGCCGGGAGGAAAGGATGCAGGTAGGGCACAGAAGTGCCAGGTTGGGGTTGTTACAGGTGCTGCTTCCTGGGCTAACGGAGAGTAGCCAGGGCTCCAGCAGGCAGTTGGTCCTCACACTCCAGTCTCTGCATAGACTGGGGCTAGAGACGCTTGAGATGTTCGCTGTATCTCGCTCAGCCCTGCAGTCTTGTTGAATATCCACCAGAGTTGGCTGGATGTAGTGTGTAGGCAGAGCACTTGCCCAAGGTGCAAGAGGTCCTGGGTCCCGTCGACAGTTTCACAAAAACAAACCCACAAAGACCAGAGTCAATCAGTAGGCATCAGCTCCCTTCCACGTAGCCGTTCAATGGGTTTACATCCCGCCGTGAAATGAATCCAAAAAATCCACAAGCCTTTCCCATCCTAGAGGCTTCCTCTTTCACCGTCCACTTCTTACTTGGTCCCCATAGAACATTCCAGTTCTCCAGAGGTATCAAGTCACCTTCCTTCTGTTCCTCGGGGACCAGGACACTGTCCAGCTCCACTTCACACTTGCTGAGAGCTTTGCCTGTTGGACTCCTCCCAGAGAGCCTGCTCTGCCGATTGCCCTCCTCACTCCCTACCATAGGCCCCGTTTGTGGTGTTACCATAGAACCGACTGTTCTTAGCTTGCCTCGATGGTTCATGTGGTTATCCTCCCCTCCCCACAGGGGGCTCCTGCTCTCCTGCTCCCTGCCGTTACACACTCAGCTCCTGACATATGTTGAATACTCAGTATGTATTGTTTTAAATAAATGGACACATGGCGTAATAGACGGATATAGGGAGAGGGTATGACGCCTATCTGCTGCTGTTAGGATGAGGTACCACACTGGATGGATGGGAAGTCCTTCTGCAAACAGGCAGTGTGCCCGGGGAGGAGTTTCTACATCAGCACAACACTTGGCCTGCCGTAGGTGTTCAGTAGGTGCTGGAAGCAGGATTTTAGGGGTGAGGTACCAGGTGAGGTAGGTGGGGTTTCCTAAGAGAAAGAGGGAGGGTGAGGCCTCCAATTGTACTGCCTGCTTTTTGGCTAGCCTTGTGTCTCCAGGCTCTGCCTCTTTCTTCCTTCCAGTGGTTGCCTGGCACACAAAAGGCCCCGAGTTCGATCCCCAGCACCAAGCACACAAAAACATCCTTGACCGCTAGTCTCCAGGAAGCATTCCCTTGCCCTGCTCCAAATCGCCTCTGTCTCTGACACGCTGTTGACCCCTTGAATGTACAGGTCACCTTATGGGTGAGTTTCTGTCTGTGTCTGCCTCCGTGTGGGAGGCTGGGATTCCTGCCTCTCCCATCCTACTCTGTCAGCACCACAGCCCTGTGTGATGCTCGCCACGCCCGTGAGTTGCACTTCACAGTTCAAAGGTTGTGCTAGGGACAATGTAGGAGGCAAAGACAATGAACAGTGACAATGCTTGTATATTTGTGGAGAACATCATGGGGTACAGGGAGAAGGATGAGGGGACACAGAGTGCCATGCTGATCTTGGAGGGCAGTGTAGGTTTTCTCTTTCTTTCTTTCTTTCTTTCTTTCTTTCTTTCTTTCTTTCTTTCTTTCTTTCTTTCTTTCTTTTTTCTTTTCTTTCTTTCTTTTCTTCTTCTTCTTTTTCTTTTTTTTTTTTTGGTATTTTTCCAGTCAGGGTTTCTCTTTGGCCCTGGCTGTCCTGAAACTCACTTTGTAGACCAGGCTGACCTCTAACTCACAGAAATCCACTTGCCTCTGTCTCCTGAGTGCTGAGATTAAAGATATATACCACCATGCCATTAAAAAAAGTAATTTTACGCTGGGTGGTGGTGGCGCACGCCTTTAATCCCAGCACTCGGGAGGCAGAGCCAGGAGGATCTCTGTGAGTTTGAGGCCAGCCTGGTCTACAGAGTGAGATCCAGGACAGGCACCAAAACTACACAAAGAAACCCTGTTTAAAAAAAAACAAAATTGGGGGGTGGTGCACCCTTAATCACATCGAGCAGAGCAGCGGATCTCTGTGATGAGCCAGCCTGGTACAAGGAGTTCCAGGAAAGGGCAAGCTACACAGAAAACCCTGTCTCGAAAAACCAAAAAAAAAAAAAAAAAAATTAATGATTTTATATTTCTCTATCCATTCATTCATATTGTGCGTGTGCATAGGCATGCCACAATGTGTATATGGAGGACAATTTGTGAGAGCTGGCCCTCAGTTCTCTCTCTGCCACCTGTCTGTTCCGGGGAACCAAACTCACATTTTCAGGCTGTGGCTAGCACCTTATCTACTGAGCCCACAATACTTTTCTTGTTAAGAGGGTCTGACTCAATTTACCGAAGCAATCCCTGGCTCAGCCACATATGAAATTACATGTGACCCAGTACGTCCCTCCCCTCCCCCAGAAAGCTTAAAACAAAGCGTCTGCTTCTCAGCAGTGAGCACCTGGCTTATAGGGAAGCTGCTGGGCTACCAGGAGGTTAAGTAGAAGTCGGAGGCGCTCTTCTGGGTGACCTATCCATATAGGGCACTAAAGGGAACTGGGATGACTTGGGGGCATCCCTAACCTTTGAAGATGATGTCATCGTGACAACTGATCACCCACAACACATCTCGTGGTCCAGTTCTCCGTAGAGAGAGGCGAGGGCCAACACAGGGCTACATGTCTAGTGGTCTCATGAGCACGCAAGAGGAACTATGCCCAACCCCCCTCCCCCCAAAAAAAACAAACCTGTACAGATTTGCATCATTTGAAGACCTGCTCATTCTTTCCTTCTGTAAATAGACAGGTCTCAAGATTCTGCTCTTAGCTGGGTGTAAGAACACACGTTTGTAATCCCAATGCTATGAGGCAAAAGAAGGAAGATCATCTCAAGTTTGGGGCTAACCTGGTCTCTATATATTAAACCAGTGCCAGTCCAGCCAGGGCTATATGGTGAGACCCTGTCTTAAACAAAGCAAAACACCCCCCCCACCACCACCACCACAATACAAAAACAAATCTCAAACCACCAACCAAGCTGAACTTTGTCCACAGCATGAGGCAGGGCCCAGAAAGCCGGACAAATTGGATTTGATCCCAGGGAGCCAGGCTCCCCAAATGTCTACCATGGACATTCTGCCAACAAGGCACTTAAGTGTCTCAAACTTTCATTTTCTTAATGTTTCCTTTAGTGATTTACTGGGTTTTTTTGTTTGTTTGTTTGTTTGTTTGTTTGTTTGTTTGTTTTTCTGAGACAGGGTTTCTCTGTGTAGTTTTGGTGCCTGTCCTGGAACTCACTCTGTAGACCAGGCTGGCCTCGAACTCACAGAGATCGCCTGGCTCTGCCTCTCAAGTGCTGGGATTAAAGGCCTGTGCCACTGCTGCCTGGCTTAGTGATTTCCTTTTTTAAAAACCTAAATGTAAGCAAAACTTTTTTCTTTTAATTAAGTGGTGTGTGTGTGTGTGTGTGTGTGTGTGTGTGTGTGTGAAGGCCGACGAACAACCCCAGGTGTCCCTCTTAGGGATGTCTTGCTGATTTAGGCTGGCCTGAGTGGTCTGGGATCGCACAGACCCTCCCGTCCCCGACTCCTCGGCGCCACCACACCTCATGTTTGTGCAGAAGCAGTTTACTGACTTCTGTCCCCAGCGCCCCAAGTTTCCTCTTCTGAAGTTCACATAAATGGAAGCATGGAGACCGCTCTCTCTGCTCATCTTGGTCCTGGCCTCTTTTGTTAGGTCACACTTTTGCACAATCCTCTGTCCTGTGAGCATGCCACGCTGCACGCAGCCATGCTGTCACTGATGGGCACACAGACTGCTTTCGGCTTGCAGCTCTTATGAACCAAGCCATCGTGAAAATTCTTGTTGGTGGCTTTTGGTGAGTGCTCTATACTCATTTCAGGAATTCCTGGCTTCCTTTGTGTGCTCAGCTTCAGTAGATGCAGCCAGTTTCTTAAAGTCGGTGTACACACACACACACACACACACACACACACACACACACACACACACACGCACGCACGCACACACACTCCTTGCTTCCAGCCAGTGGAGTTCTAACCGACCCACATCCTTGCCAACATGTGACATCAAGTCTTTGATCCCAGCTCTAGTGGGTATACAATGAGACCATGTGGTGCTTTTAATTTGCATTTCTCCAGTGCCTAATGAAACAAACACATGTTTATTAGCCTCTTGCACATCCTCTTTTGTTATGCATTGAGTTGTTTTCCAGATTTTCTATGTGATTTTCAACTACTTCTATTGACTTTTCCTGCAGGTAAGTAAGAGTGTATTATCTATTCCCTCTATTAATCTTTTGGTGGATATGATTTACGATATGATCTCTCAGTGAACTCTACTTTAAGGGACAATATTACTGTAACTAGAAGCCCTGTGGCATATGTCACAGGCTCTATAAAATAAACAGAATATGTTATTTTCACATTCTAGTCAGCCAGCTTGCTAGTGGGCAGCTATGGCGACCGTCCTGGTCCACACTAACAAGTGTGCTGCAAGTGGAGAGGGGCTGAGGAGATGGCTCAGTGTCCTTGTCCTGAAAGTGTGAAGACAGACGGAGTCCCCGGGACCCATGCAAAAGCCAGGCAGGTGTGGTGGCCGCTATAATCCCAGCACTCAGAAGGCAGGGGCAAGCTGGCTAGCTGGGCTAACTAAATCAGAGGATGCTGGGTTCACCTGCAAGACCCTGTCTCTCAGCAAGTGAAGTGGAGGAGTATGGAGGAAGACAGCCAACACGACGTTCATCAGCTTCAGGTCTTCACACATGCACACACACACAGATACACACACACACACAAACATAAATACATACAAACACACATATACACATCAAAAAAGTAGTAAAAATAAATCTCAGACTGAAAAAGAGGATGCGAAGGACCTCTGGGAACTTTCTCCTTGATGTAATGGGAAAGTTTCACAGAGTTAGAAAAGAAACAACTTCCCAGTCTTGCTGCCCATGGTCATTGTCATCCTCCTGTGTTCTTGTCACGCTGAATAGGAGGTCCTGGCACCCCCTGTAGTCTCACACACCGCCAAACCAGCATGTGAGCCATGGATGCAAAGAGGGTCTTCAGGAGAGGTTGACAAAAAGAGATGGACGATTGAGAAAAGTTTGGTTGACATCAGGTGTGGCAGGAAGTCACGGTGGTGATGTGGTGTTGTGTTGGTGTGGTGGGCAGGGGCTCCTGAGCTAGGAGGGAGCTGGGGTTGGAATGGGGGCTGAACACACAGGAGGGTCCGTGAGATGTGCTGATTGGTTGATGCGAAGGAGGGCAGAGAACCTTCTGGGCTGGCTCCAGGGTTTCTAAGCTAGAAGACTGAGGAGAGAAAAGACGGGAGTAGCATGCCGAGGGAGGGAGATGATGGAATGGATCTCAGAGGGAGTTACCATTCATTCATTCATTCATTCATTCATTCATGTGTAGGTGGCAGAACGCAGCATCACGCCAGACAAGCAAAAATTCTTGTTCTGATGGACTTTCAGGTTTATGGAGGAGACAGACTGGAAAAGGCAAAGACTTTTCCATCAAAGAGGAATCAGTGGGACCGTTGCGTGATCTTTCCTGGGGAGATGTGAACACGTGTCTACTTACCGTGGACAGGGCACCAACAGCGGACCAAAGAGATTATACCACCCAAGTCTAAGTCTTGTTTGTGGAGACAATGATTATTGGGGTTACTTTTCAGGAGTATGGGTGCCTCAGGCGGCTGCATCATGAAAAAGCCCACTTCATCTGGGTCAGATGACTCATACAAGGGACATTTGGAGTTCCCTGTGTTACTTACAACTTTCTTGTGTGTCGTTATACCGCTCTTAAGAATCTCTGGAGCCTCCTTCTCTTCCTCTCTCCCCGGGAGGGAATGCTTCGATCTGCAGCTGGCAGTGCACACCAGCACACCGGGGATTGGTTGTGCATGGACGCAGGGATCTGGGTGGCAGGGTTGGTTGAGAGCCAGCAACTGAAGGGCTTCCGTTACAGTTCTGTGGGTGGGTGAGCCTGCCCAGGGTTGGGCTGAGTGAGCCTAGGAGTGAGGGGGCTAGTGGCCAGCACTCAGGGAAGAAAGGGAGGAGACCCCGAAAGACAGCCACCCTTGGAGCGATGGGTTGTGGTGGACTCAGATGACTAGAAAGGACTTTCTAAGATTTGATAACTGATACGTTCAGTCAAACTTTAACCCCTCGTGTGTGCCAGGCTCTGGGCAACCAGAGATGAAAGGGAAGTCTCTTAGGGAGACAGGCATGTGAATTATATATAGTTAAGCAAAGTACATGAGCAAGGTTCTATTACTATGATTTATGACTGACATACACACACCACCCACTGTGTGGTTACAGAGGGCAGGGACTCACATTTGTGTATGATACATGTGTGTGCATGTGTGTGTGTGCACCCTTGTATGTGTGCATAGGTGGGTGCTCTTGTGTGTGTGCATGCCTGTGGAGGCCAGAGGTTGATGTTAGGTGCCGCCAGCTGGACAGGGACCAGAGGCTCTGTATTCCAGGGCTCTGGGGATGTTGAGGACAGGGCTTTCTTTTAGGTCTTCAGTGTCATCTGGTGCCAGCAAATGCCTTTGTCCAGGCCAAATGCACGCTTTGAGAGCACGTTAGAGAAAGCTTGGCGTGATGGGGCCTCTGGAGAAGAAGGCGCCCCTGGTGGTGTGAGAAGCAGAGATCCAGTACCAGGACAAAAAGAGGAGGGCACAGCTGGGTGGTTGTGGCGCATGCCTTTAATCCCAGCACTCCGGAGGCAGAGCCAGGCGGATCTCTGTGAGTTCGAGGCCAGCCTGGTCTACAGAGCGAGTTCCAGGACAGATACCAAAGCTAAAAAACAAACAAACAAACAAACAAACAAACAAACAAACAAATAAAAAAGAGGAGGACACAGACCACTGAGGAGACCTGGAGGTGTGAGTTAGAGTGGATAGGAAGAGGCAGCCTGAGCAGCACCCACCCTCTGCCTGAGGGACCCCCTCCTCCCTTCTCCCTTTTCAAGCTTTGTCTCTTCTTGGGGCTAGTCCACAGTGGACAAGACACTTGGGTTCTCTCGGCTCACACAAGTCCCAAAGCTCCCCTTCTAGCTCCGGATGTGTCTGCATCATTGACTCCGGTAAAAGGCCTCACGTGCCCCCTGCTGGCATCTCCGCTCCAAGCATCCCAGTCACTCTCTGGGGACAGGGAAGAGCCTGGGGAAAAGCTAGGCTAAGGTACGAGATGAGGGTGGGGGTGTGGAGCTGGCTCGGGGTGTCAGGGGCGGCAGCATCGAGCTGCCAGGGTGCAGGACTGGTTTGTAGTATCCATCTGGATCCTGGAAGCTTCCCAACTGATTCACCTCTTTTTACCCTTTACTCCCTGCTGGGAGTGGCTCTTAAAAACCTAACAGAGGCAGACCTGGGAGCCATAAACCTCTACATTGGTTCTTTCGGGTCTGAAGGGCTTGCGGCTAGTGCAGGGCCAGTCTCCAAAGGTTACGTGCTGTGTGAGTCCCTAAACACGGCAGTTTCAAAGGAAGAAAAGGACCAGGTTAGAGGAGAGGCCTAGCAGGAAAGAAGTCGGGAGATGTGGGGATAAAGGGACAACGGGAAGGGGCGGAAAGAGTTGGCTCAGCGGTGAAGAGCACTTATTGTTCTTGCCTACCACCCTGGTTCGTGTCCCATGCAGCTCACAGCTGTCTGTAACTCCAGTCCCAGATGCCCTCTTCTGGTATTGATGGGCACCAGTCGGGCAGATACATACACACAGGCAAAAACATTCATACACATAAAATGTGCTTCCCCAGCTTTGATGCTGGAGATCCACCAAATGATTCTAAGCAAATGTTTTTCTGGGAACTGTCTCCAGCCCAAGAATGGGGCTTTTTTTGGACAGGGTCTCACCCTGGAGCTCTGGCTGGCCTAGAACTCACTATGTAGACCAGGCTGGCCTCAGACTCATGGAGACCCACCTGCTTCTGCCTCCCAAGTGCTGGGGTCAAAGGCTTGTGCCATAGTGTCTGGCAGAAATGGGACTTTGAAGCGATGGAACCATTCTGTTTTGATTATGGTGGTGGCTGTGAGAATCTGTACAAATGAGAATTCTACATAAGGACACACGACAAAGAGTGTGCAAAGGCCAGTGGAGTAGGCAAGTCCCATAGCACAGCAGGTGTAAGGAGTCCACGCCTCCCAGGACGGACGTGCACAGCAGTTATGTAAGATGTCATGGTGAGGGCTACGTGCTGACAATGACCTGAAACTTCAGCACCAGGAGATCCAGTGCTCTCTTCCAGTCTCAGCACATACCTGCACACACGTGGAACACACACACATACATACATACATACATACATACATACATACACACACAGACACACATACATACACACACACACACACATACACACAGGCATGTAAATAAAAATAAATACATCTTGGAGGAAGAGGAGAGGGAGAAGGAAGAGAAAGGATCTTGGTGTGCTGCGATCCCAGCACTTGGAGTGTGGAAGCCGGGAGATCAGAGGTTCAAGGTTATCTACACAGCAAGTTGCAGGCCAGTCTGACCACATCTGACTCTGAACACAGGAGACACAATCCTTCTGATCATCGCCACCTAGTGGTTGCGTGTGAGTAGCGCAGGATGAAGTGTGTTCTGTCAGCTGGTCCCCACCTCCACCCCTTCTTAGTAGTAGTAGTAGTAGTAATAATAATAATAATATAATAATTAATAATAATAATCTACAGGCTCACTCACCCCTCCAGGCACTCCTCGAAGGCCTGCAGCTGAAGAACACCCAGGCTTGAAAGGCCCAGGAAAGCAGGCTCCCTCCAGCCCTCTTGCCAATCCAATGAGTCCCCTCCTCCTTAGGTCTGACGGGCACTCAGCTGCCTTGGATGCTCTTGTCTCAAAGTATAAAGGGTCCCTTTCCTGAGTGAGGCATTGCTGGGCTGAGCCTTGGGAAAAGACTGCTCCACAGCCTTGGGATCAAAAGACTTATGGGCCCAACAAGATAGTCTTGTGGCTGTCACTCTCCAGGACCCAGACTAGCCTAGAAACTGGGGAATAAAGATGCATGTGACTTCACAAATGTCCTCGCACTAGGTTCATGGCTGGGCAAGCCGCACACATCTCACTGCGTATCCATGCCTGTGGAGGTCAAAGGGCAACTTTTGGGACTCAATTTTTCTCCTCAAGTGGTCAGCCTGGGCAGTAGATGCCTTTACCTGCTGAGCCATCTCGCTGGACTCAAGTCTGAGGTTTTAAATTGGGACAATAACCAGGACTGTGTTTCAAACGGAGGCTGCGTTGGGGATGAAGGAGGGACTAAGTGGCAGTCCAGGCAGATGTTAGCTCCCAAGACCAGGGGAGAGGGGAAGAGCTGGTAAGGCAGAGGCCAAGGACGCAGAGACGGGCTGGGGGGAGCCTGCCACCTTCCCACGCTTGTCCAGCTAGGGGATGACAGAGCCGTTTTCTGGGATACAGAAACCCTAGAAGAGGACTCAGTTTGGCGAAAATAATGAATCCAGTCTCAGGCTAAGGTCTGTCACAGGGCAGACATTGCTGATGCTGTGGATGTCATTCTGGGAATGAGGACAGGGAGGAGGGTCTGGCCTGAGAATTCCTTCTCCATGTGCTTGGCCAGAGGTGGGAGGAACATGAGGGGACCAAGCAAGAGATGTTTCCAGGGAGGCCTGCATGTCTTGGAAAGCCACTGAACCTGGAGACTCAAAGTGTCTATCAGCATGGGTGTGTTGCTGAATCCCCAGGCGTTTCTGTGGTCTGTGTCATGCTGGGGTTGAGGGCAGCGGATGGGACAGCAAACATGGGCGACTTTTGAAGTCGAGCTGTACACAGAGGTACTGAACATCAAAACTGACAACCCAGGTGACCAAATGGTGAAGGAAAGGACAAGTTGTCCTTTGATCTCACACACACACACACACACACACACACACACACACACACACACGTCATAGCATGCACGCAGCTTCAACACACATACACAGCATGTGAACAAGTAAACGTTATCATTAAAGAAGTCTGGCTGTGAGGCGGGACACAACGGCTGTGGTCGCAGAGAAGTGTATGGTGGAGGGTTTCCTTGGGTGACAGTGACTGGAACATGTTCCCATGGGGTCAGGTGGGGTGGTAGTGGATACTGTGGGTGCCACAACCTCCTCTCTTCCACACTGAAGCACCAACTTCCCCTGGGAGTGGAGGCCCAGCTGGTTAGGAATGGCGACCAACGGCTTTCAGCTGAGCCCCTCTGGGACATGCCCAGGGCTGAAAGGAGATATTCTGCCCAGATCTGGGCAGCTTGGGTGGTTAATAGGGCAGCCAGCAGGCCTGGCTTTTTGCCACAGGAGGGACACTGCGTAAGCTCACCCAGAGCTTCTGGGAGCTTGGCTGAGTCTGGACATGGGCCCAGTCTTGTGCCCTTTATCCCTTCGCTGGTGTTGGTCCTGGGTACATCAAGCAGACCTCCTGCTTCTATTTCCTGGTGACTTCAACCCAGCACAGCAGCTCGGTATGGGAGAAGCATGGAGAACCACCGTGGGTATGTTTAGGAAGGAAAGGCAAACTCATCATTATCCCTGGGGATGTGGAGAGCTGGGGAGAGGAGGGTCTGTTCTGGGGCTCACTGTGGTTGCTGTTTCCATCTTTGCTGGGGGCAGAGGCCCGCCATCTGTGAGAGGGAGGGAGGCAGACTGGGGCTGTGAGGAGAGCCAGCGAAAGCCAGCGGTGGGACAAAGGTCAGCACCCCTGCCCCCCACCCCCCAGTGACTGCTGATGAAGATGGTAGGGAAGGTCCCCCAACAAGTAAGATGCAGGGACCGCTGTGGGACCCAGCAACAGTCGCGTGCGTGCTTACCCAAGAGATGGAAGCAGACAGGTTGTGGAATGGAAGCTCACAGCCTCCCCCAATTCACACTGAAGTGCGAGCCCTGGTGTGATGTGCTTGGAAATGGGGCCTTTGGGGGTGGGGCGCCTCGGTTTAAGCAAGGTCATGATTGATGTTGGGATCGGAGTCCTTGGGTGGAAGGACCCGGCCGTTGGCCTCACTGCCGCTTGAGAACACAGCGAGGACGTACAGCCCGCAAGCTAAAGATGCTCTCGCTCCACCCTACCCTGTGACAGCCTCATCTTGAACACCCAGTCTCCAGCCTTGTGAGAAACACATCTCCATTGACTAAGCCTCCGGTCTGCGGCGTTATGGCAGCTCAGGCTCACTAAGCCGGTGTGCCACAGACACACTTGTACAGTAGTGTCTGTCACAACAGCCTCAAGAGGATCTGACCCAAAGACCCTTCAGTTTGCAAATAAGTAAGAAAAGGTCCCAGCACTCGGGAGGCAGAGGCAGGTGGATCTCTGTGAGTTCGAGGCCAGCCTGGTCTACAGAGCTAGGCCAGGACAGGCTCCAAAGCTACAGAGAAACCCTGTCTCGAACCCCCCCCCCAAAAAAAAAAAAAAAAAAGAAAAGGTGGCAGCTGGGCCTGGTGAAGCAGGGTCAGCACTTGGGAGGTAGCAGCAGGATGGTCAGGAGTTCAAGGCCAGTGCTAGCCTTGGGGTGGGGATGCAGACAGACCGAAGACCCGTGCAGCTCTTCACACACCACAGTGCTCAACTACGGACTTGGAAGAGTCCAACATGCTGAAGCTAGAAGCTAGCCTTCTGGGCCATTACCAGAGTACAGTCACCCAAATAGGAGAATAAACATATTTTATTTAACAGTTGTTAGGTTGCCTTAAGACTTTAAATACGTAGGTGTACGGCAAGAGGCCTCCATTTGTTCTCTTCTTGGCGCTGCGACCATCAGGGCTGGGCTTGCGTCAGCCTTAGTCCCTGGGCCCTACGCTCCAGTTAGCATGCGTAGACCCCTGCCCCAGAGCACAGTGCCTGGCACATGAGGGCCCACAATAAATACTGACTGCAAGAAACCAAGGGGCAGTCCGAGAAAAAGGCTGGCATAGTATGAATGCTCAATAAATATCAGCTATTATTGTTTGTTGAGTCAGTGAGGGTAGGTAGAGCGCTCAGATGAACTGAGGTGGTGTGTGCATGAAGAAGGAAGCGGACAGCTGACTCATGTCCAACTCTCTTTGCCCGAGGCTGTGAGTGACCTCTCCAACGGGCCTCTCCCAGGCAAGTGGGTACCAGGGGTACCAGGTAGGCACCCAGCCAGGGTTCAGGCACGGGCTGGGGGCTTCTCTTTATGCTGTTTTTCTTCCACCAGAACAGCTGTGACAAGTTCCCTGCTCCCTGAAGGGACCCCCACCTCTAGCCCATGCAGGGCACTCCAGCATATTTACTCTGCTCTGTCCAGAGGCTGCGCTGCCGTGGGGGAGGGGACTCATCTCCTCCTCTAGAAGCGGGGTTTGCTGCCCGGAGGAGAGTCTTTGCAGGGATTCAGATCACCCTTGGAACCTGAAGTCTCTTGACTTCCCAGTTCCCTGGAATCCTGTGTAGTCGATGCAGGGTAAGCATGTGGTGGGCATGGACAAGCCTTGTAGAGAACAGGTGTGGCCCAGGGAGAGAGGAAAGCCTAGGAAAAGCCCTCCGGTGGCCTGCAACAGGGTGGCACAGGAGCGTCAGGCTGAAGAAAGCAGCCCGCGGCCTGGGCTGGCAGCCAGGGACAGTCCAGCCCTGGCAGCTGGGACAGTGTCAGTAGCTGCTTCAGGATCAGAGCAGGACGTCCTGCATAGCACGGGTCCTACACGGTCTCCACCGAGGCCTGGTGCAGGCCTGAGGAAGCCAGAATGCCTTCATCCAATCCCTCCTCCCAGCCGCGGCCCTAGGAAGCACTCATCCCCCAGGCACATTCTCGCATTCACACAATAGGCGGCGCTGTAATCAAGAAAGGGCCCTAAGGAACCCCTAATGGGGATACAACAGGGAGAAATCACATTTCATGAACTGGGGTCATGAAGGGGGAGTCACCGTATCCTCTGAATCGAGGGGTGCAGAAGTCACAGTGCAGCGGGGTGGGAGGCGGAGAGCCCCAGAGGAGGTCCAGCCTCATGGCCTCAGCCACCCAGGGTCCGCAGTCAGTGCGGCGGGAAGATGTCCGCGCACTGCTGTAGGATGAGCTCCACCACCTGGTTCTGGAACACCATGGTCATGGGCATGCTGGCCTCCTCTATCTCAGGCCGCAGCAGTGTGGGCCCGAACACTATGGCCACATTCTGTACAGACATACGGTTCTGCTCGCCGTGCTGGATCACCCTGCAGTGGGAACCGTGGGACCAAGAGCTCAGAGGTTGGGGAGTCTCTCAACAGGGGCTTCCAGCCACGACCAGCCCTTCCTTTCTGCCCCGGGGAGTCTGGCTTGCTCACCGGCACAGGTGCTGGATGAGCAGCCGGAGCGTGTCGTGGTTGGGGGTGGGCAGCGTGCGCACCAGGTCACGCACACAGCGGCTGCGCTGGGCCGGGTCCTGCAACTCTGGGTGGAGGAAGGGACCAGAGACGGTCTGCTGGCTGTGACAAAAGTGGCCCAACCTCCCCACCCGTCCTCTCCCTGAGCCGCTCACTGATGGCCGCTATGAACTGGTGGAAGTGCGAGAAGGGGAACAGGGGTTCTGGCAGCTCTCGGAAGAAGAGCTTCAGGGCGCCCGTAATCACGTGGACGTCCTCCCAGCGCCCATCGTCCAGGTCCAGGCGCTCATCTGCGGTGAGGAGAGGGCGGGGGTCGGGGTGGGGATTGAGAGGCAGTCAGCCCCCGCTTGTGCTTTCAGCCCCCAGGGTAAGGACTGGGGAAGAACCTCACCGTGATCCACCTTATAGCGCAGCTTCTGGATGGTGGCCAGGTTCCCACTGATGCGGTAGAGCCCGTCGATGTCCAGCCCTGAGGGAAAGGGAATGAATGGCTGACCCTGGAAGGGCTTGGGGCCCTAGCAATTTCTACTCAGGATCTCCGCATCTCCTTCTCCTTGACCCTGTGCTCCCCCAGGGGTCTCCCCGCTTTGCTCCTAGAAGCCGGTCAAGGAGCGCTGCCCTGCCTGCATGCTTGCGTACCCCGGGCCTCGACGGTGCGGATGCATTGCTGCACGAAGCGCGGCACGGGGCTCCTCTCGCGCTCACACAGATGAGCCAGCGCACATCCAAACACCTGGTCTGGGGGAGAGATTGGTCAGCGGTGCCCAGACCCGGGCCACCTGAACCCGGATCCCGGCGAGCTGCGGGTACCTTTGATGTAGCCCCGGTCCCGCAAAGACTGCAGGGTGGGTCGTCTCTGCAGGAATTTGCGGAGCTTGTGCCGGACCCTGCTCAAGTCGCTCTCCTGGCCTCCGGGGCTCAGCGAAGGTGAGGCTGCCACAGACCGAACTCAGTCAGTAGGTGGCAGTGACAGCACCGACCCTAGACCCCAGCCAGGGCACCCCCCTCCCCGCGGACTCTTTGGTGGTCTCCCCACCTGGCCCCACTGCACACCTGCATGCGCGTCCTCCTCCCGCCAGCTTCCGAGGCGCTCACTGGACCCGAAATCAGCACTGCTGGGCTCGCCTTCCTCCCCCTGGAGCAGCAGGCCTGCCGACTGGAATAGACAGCCTCAGAGAAGCAAGGCCTGGGGCCAGCGGGGGCCTCTCCCCAGCAGCTCTGGCCTGGAGACATCCCAGGAGGAGCCTGCTTTCTCTTGGCAGGTTACTGTCTAGGAATCAACTTCCACTTTCCCTGGCTGCCGAGTCCTCCTGGGGCGGCAGGATCACTCTACCCTCCCCATTTCTTTCTTATCCAGGCCATCTTCAGGCGCCTCCCAGCTCCTGACCTCCTCACATAGCACTCCCGTGAACTTGAAGTTCCCATTAGGTCAGACCACGGCTGATCGCACCAACGTTACCTTCTGCATTTGGACTCCTGCTTCTCCTAACACAGTCACAATCTGTACCCAGCGCTAACTCATATGGAATTCAGAATCAAATACTGTCAGGCCGATGCCACAGCTATGTAAATAGCTGTTGACTCTGCATGCTAGGCCAGTCTGTCACCGAGCTGTGTATCCACAAGGCGTGATTGACACCACCAGGGCAAAGCACTTGTCTAGCAGACAGAAGGCGCTTGAATTCAGTCTGTTGACCCTTCATCTCCTAGTTTCAGCTGTCACTCCTGCCTGAGTCCCGTTCCCACCGTCTTTATGTACTTTCCCACCTGCCACCCTTATAATGAGAAGCTTCCTCAGGTTGCGCCTGCCTCCCGCATCATCCTGCGAGAGCAGCCCCAGAGCTGGAGTCACAGGCTTCTGGAAAGGCCCTCTTATCAGCAGATAGGCTGCTCTCACAGGGTATGGCACTATCCCACTGGTGTCATGGGTTCTCTGTGTGTAGCTGAGGGTCCTGCGTAAAAGGCCCACGTCCCTCTCTGTCAGCCCCGAGGCCCCAGGCTCTGCCTACCAGCTCCTCGATGCCTTCGGCAATGGCCTTGTGCCAGGTGCTGATGATGGCTTCTGAGTCATGCTGGATCAGATACTCGGAGCCATCTCGGCTTCGCAGCTGAAGGGACACAAGTCAGTCAGTTACCCCTGCTCTCTGGGTCTGTCTTGGGAATGTGTATGTGTACTGAGAGGGAGGTGACCTGTCCCTCCCCAAGAGACTCAGAGACTACGAGAGCAAAGGCCTCGAACCAGATCCAAGTCGTCCTCTTTGTTTAATGCTGTGGGTGACAGTGTTTGTGACAGGTGGACTAAGTGGGGTCCAGTACAGTTGAGTCACTTTCCTCATGGGCACACAGCCAGTAGTGACAGAGCAGAGCTCTGCTGGCTGGGGTCATGGCTGCCCAACACAGAACACAGCAGGCCTCCCCCGGGGCACTGGCAAAGGGATAGAAAATTCCTGTGGGAGCCTGGCTGCTAGAACAGCAATGATTAAAAAAAAAAATACATAGGAGAGTAGAACTAGATCATGGCTGGCCCATGGCTGACTCCAAACATGCAGAGTTGTTGCAGCCGCAATGTCTAGCTTTGGAAGGACATATCAATCCAGCCCTTCGGTCCAGAGAGAGGCAGACAGCAGCACTCACTGGTGGCTCACAAGCATCCAGTTCCAAGGAATCCAATGCTCTTTTCTGACTTCTGTGGGGTACTAGGCACACTGTGACACACACACACACACACACACACACACACACACACACACACACACACAGATACATAGAGGAAGAACACATAAATCTAGAATTGAATAAAGCTTGGAGAATCATCAAAAACGAAACATCCAAGCTCCCTGCAGAGTGTCTGGACTGTGCCTCTGATTTTCTTCATAATATGCTATCTGAAGCAGACCTAAGGACCTGGCTCAGCTTCCATGGAGCTCTTTGGAAGAGCATATATTCCTCTAGGCCCCAGGTTCATAGGGCTACACATTAGAAAGTTCTTTAAGAACCAAGGGTTAGGAAACGTTTAGATTCCCTGGAACCCACAGAGGCTCCCTTCCTAATAGTAAAGATCTGTGTAACTGACTCCTGTCCCTCTTCTCTTTTGCTGTCTGAAGAACTAGAGCTAAGTTTCTCTCGGTGACCACCAGGGCGCACGTCCTATTCACTGTCTGCCCCTAGCTCCCCCCATCCCGGAACATCCCTAACTTGTTTTCCCAGCTACTGGCTTGGCTACTTTTTTTTTTTTTTGGTGGTGGTGGTGGTTGGTGGTGGTTTTACCAGTTCATTGCCTGTGGGGTGTGTGCCTGCATGGGTGTGTGCATGCAGGTGTGTGCAGAGTTCAACCTCGGGTGTTATTCCTTAGGCGCTGTCTACTTTGTTTCTGTTGTGGACAGGGTCTTCCCTGCCCTGGGATTGCAAGCATGTGCCACCATCAGACTTTTGCATGGGTTCTGGGGATCAAACTCGGGCTCTCGAGCTGGTGTGACAAGCACTTCACCGATTAAACCATCAGCCCCTCACTGCCTGTGTCTTCTAGTGTTCTGCCTCACAGCCCTTAGGGACTGTCAAAACCCTGAACAGCGAAGGGCGTGGCACTATGAGGCCCTTGTGTGGCGAGCCCCAAGAGTCTTCTTGCTCTACCTGCTGGGGGAACCTGACCAGCTTGTCACTGTTCTATTCACTGGGGACCCAATAAAAGCTGGAATCTGGGCTCTGGCCAGTGAAAGCAGGTCCCTGGCTCAGCCCATCACAGTGAGTGGCTAGAGTCAGAGTTTCTGGTCTCAGGCTGGTGGCTGAGAGAAGAAGACCACTCTGGGGACGGCGGTTTCATCTCCCGGAGACCTGCTTCTTACCCTCAGTGGCAAGGGGGTATTAACTCTTACCCAGAGTGGGGGCTTTGGACAGCATGATGGCAGAAACACTGAACCCAAGATGGGGCAGCCTTGATTTTGGTCTTGAGAATTACGACCCTTCTTTCTGCAGGTCCCTACTCCTGGGCCCTGTCTGTAGTGGGATTCATGGGCCCCTTTCTCATCATTCACGGGCCCCACTCACCTCTAACACGTTCTTCTTGCTGGATTTGTCTTTGGGGGCCCAAGAGAGAGAGGCCCCCTTCAGTTCGACTGTGTACTCAGGGGTGGAGAGCTTGGAAGGCTGCCTCTGTGGGGGACGGGAGGAATGGAGCAAGCAAGATTATAAGGGGCATCCACCCAGACTGGGCTCTGACATGCCAGCCTCCTGGTGCATCTCTGTCCTAGAACCTGCTGGACAGCAGGAAGGAAGGAGCCCAAGCCCATGTTGTGAGCAGGTATGCCAGGCCTCAGCCTCCCTCTCTCCAGACTGGAGCTGTCCATCCCCAAGGACTGTTCCTCAGGCCCCAAGTGACTGGAGCGGCTTGTACTGTGGTGAATCTGGCATCATTGCCACCCCCCCACACTCCTTGGTACTTGGGTACCCATCTTTCAGACCAGCCTTTCTCAAACCAGACCAGAAAAAAAGATCAGAAAGTGTCCCTTGCTCAGGGACAGGTCTCACCAGGCCGCCTGCAGCTGAGGTCTTTGAGTCCTTGAAGAAAGTCAGGACGCCGCCCTCCAGCACCGTCCAGGAGGCACTCCAGTGTTTCTTCCTGAGTATGGAGGGAAGTGGGGGTGGGTGGGGCTTAGATTTGCTCCTAATCTGGAGGACTCACTCCCTCCCCCCCACAGGACATAGAGTTTTAAGAACACAGCTCTGGGCCCTGGCCTGAAAGAGATGGATTCCCACCCCTAATAGCTGGTAGCCAAGGAACCTTAGGTGCCTCAGTTTCCTGACAGGGCCCCGGATGAAGCTGCTATGAGGATTAGTAAGTGTGTGGCATGAGGGAGCTTAGCACTTGCTGAACTTCGTCATCAAGGTCCACTCCACCATGGTTGGAGTCGGGACAGGCCCTCACCGAAGTCTCCTCCCCTTGTCCACTGTCTTGGTACGATGAAGTACTCCTGCCTTGTCCAGTGTCTTGGTCTAAGAGAACGGGGGTGGGGGGGGGAGAGGGAATGGTTATGAGGGGGCAAGCAGTAAGGGACGAAGCTAGCATCTCCTCATCTGGAAGTTCCCCCACAGGCTAGGCCTGAGGCTCACTGAACCCTGCCACCCCGCCCCCCCTGCTGTGAGGGAGGGTGATGTCCCTACAGGAGCAGGCACAGGGAGATTTCTCCAGGACTCCCTCTGCTCTGGGGCTTATAGAGAAGGGAGGAATATATTCCACCAATCCCTGACCCCAGACTCCATGGCCCTTTCCCACCTTCTCCTCTGGAGGGCTAGCCTGGGCTGGCATGTCACTGTCCTGGCTGGATTTGCGAACGCTTCGAGGGGCAGGGATCGGGACCTGGGGAGAGAGACGCTGTGACCAATCACCCCCTCCACCCTCCCCGGCTCTCTCCCTTCTCCAGCTGTTTACCTGGGGCAGCTCCCACCGGACAGAGGAGTCCTCTGGGTTGTAGAAATACGGCTTTCCATGCTGGTCCTCCAACTTCACCCACTGTGGACACAGGGATGGTCAGGGCCCTCAGCCCCGAGTCCAGGATGGTACCAGGGGCCGAGCACCCGACTTAGCAATGAATGGCGTGGGGTCTGCACTTTTGGTCTTGAGGGAGGTCCTAGTTGAGGAAGTCTGGGGAGGGAGGGACAGCTGGAGGGGGTCCGTCAGCTAGTGATGTCCTACCTGCTCTTGAGTGAACTGGTTGGTGTAGAGCGTCTGCTTGTTTGGGGTGATGTGACAGTCCCAGCCAGGGGGTGCAGCCACGGGAGAAGTGGGGCCAGCATCACTGAAGGAGCCCACAGGAGAATAGTCCTCCTCCGGGTAACTGGCCAGCAATTCCGGGTAGTCTGTTTCAGGAGTCGGGGGCTGCAGGGACCAGAAGATGGCGTCAGAGGTTCTCGTCTCCTGCCTCCTCCACTTAGTACCAGACTCACCTATCACCCTCTAGCCCTTGGGGCCAAGAAGCAAGAAAAGGAGTCAGAGGCCCTCAGGGACGGCTCTGTCCTTACTCTCTGGTCCTTGAGAAGCAAGAGGTGGGGTCAGAAACGCTCAGAGGTGGCCCTGTCCCCATTCTCCGGTTTCTGATTAAGGAATCAAAGATGCTCTGAAATGCCCGCCCCCCTCCCCGTCCCACCCCTTTCCTCTGAACCCCGAGAAGTAGGAGGTGGGATCAGATGCCCTTGGAGTGGCCCCGCCCCTCACCCTCTGTTGGCCCGGGCTTCGCGGGCTCAGGCTGGGTTGCATCTCCAGCTGCTCCTGGAGCTCTTCGTCCAGGTCCTCAGTCTCGTCCTCCCAGGCCGTCTCACCCGTCAAGGGATTGTAGAAGAACACCCTGCGACTCTCCTCATCCCAGTACTGGCCCCACTCTGTCGTCTCCAGGCTCTCCCCGCTGCCCACGGAGGCCCGGGAGGTGGCCGGGCTGGTGGCGCCTTCAGAGGCCTCAAAGGGTGACTCCCAGGTGGTCACGCCCGTGTCGGGGTTGTAGTAGTAGGGGCGCCCAGTGTCCGTGTCCGTGTGCGTCTCCCACACTGGGCTGAGCCGAGGAGGAGCGGCGGCAGAGCGCGGCGAAGTGGCCCGAGCTTGCCTTTCTACGTTTGCGTACACTGGCTCCGGGGGGTCATCCACCTGCGGGGGCAGAAGCAGACGACTTTTGGGGCAACTCCAGAGTAGTCACACGGTGTGGCCTTGGACATTTGCAACCTGGGCGACCTTCAGCAAGCGCTGGTACCCCTCTGACTCAGTTGCCCTGGGTGGAAAATGTGTGCTTTGCCCATGCCAGAAATTATGGTAAAAGTAAGGAAACGCTGTGGAAAGTGCGGCCTGAAGCAGTGCGCGCCACAGATGGGGAGGTCAGTTTGTTAATCTTACAACAATAACTCAGCTCTCGGGAGTCTGCACTCAGAGGAAGGGGACCATCGGCAGCAACAGACCAATGGCCTGGGGCCTGTTTTATCGTGGGCCTCATTTGGGGTCCTTTTGCAATCCACGGCCCCACTGAAGGCTCCTGTGATGGAGTCCCTACCGCTAGGGGCAGGTTTAGGAATGAGAGAGAGAGAGAGAGAGAGAGAGAGAGAGAGAGAGAGAGAGAGAGAGAGAGAGAGAGAGAGAGAGAGAGAGAGAGAGAGAGAGAGAGAGAGCGCAGCCTGATGGGTTGGAGAATAAAGGGTCAAAGAAAGGAGAGGCCCCTTTCCCCCACAAAGGAGTGGGGCATCTGGGGTTTCATCTGGCTAGTCACAGAGGAGAAGCTGGTGTGAGTCACACTTTCTGCCTCCCCCGTGGGCAGAGGGGCAAAGTCTGAGGCCCGCAGAGGCCCATCCATCACCTGCCTGGGCTTGGGCTCTATTTCCTGCCACTCCTTGCTCGCTCTTGGCCTTGAACTTCAAGCTCTAGTTACACGGCGGCAGTCACAGGTCCCCACCCTCTGCTGGACCTTCTGGGGCCCAGTGCATTCAGCTCCTCTGCAGCCTGTCTGTGTCCAACTCCACCTGCTCACCCACCTGACAGTTTGTTCTTCAGGTCTCAGCTCCAGAGAGTGTCAGGTCCCCACATCTCTCCCCACATCTCCCCAGATCCCACCAACATGCAGCCCAGCAACGCCAACCCCAAGAGAGACAGGCAGCCTCACCGTCAACCCCGAGGCAGCAGGAATACATGGGGGGGGGGGGTGGGTTGATAGTCTCCTAAGAATAGACAATGCTCCCAGTTGCATTACTGTATTACAGTACACCCCAAAAGCTAATAAGGGTGGCCTGGGGAGAGTGCTCACACGGCATGCCCACATAGAACTCTGGATTCGATTCCCAGCACTGCACACAACCAGGCCTGGCAGTACATGCCTGTAACTCTAGCACTCAGAGGAGCAGAACTTCACAAGCTCCAGGTTATCCTCGTCTACATGTGGAGTTTGAAGCCAGGTTGGGGTCCATGAGACCCTGCCCACAAAGGACCAAAGTCAAACAAAATGCTGACAAATGGTCTATCTGGGCAGTGTGATTATAGGGGTTACGTTTTTGGGGTAGTGCTGCTGCTGCTGGGTAACTGAACCCTGGGTCTCAATTACAGAAGGCAAATAAGTACTCATCCATTGAGCTCCGGCTCTGAGCTCTTTTTCCTTTAAAATTTTTGGAGATTCCACTTTTTCTAACAGTATTTTTTTTTTTTAAATGAAAACACAAACTGGGCTGCCAAGATGGCTCAGTGGGTGAAGACATCTGCTACCAAGAGTGATGACCTGAGTGTGACTTCACCACGTGGTGAAGGGTGAGAACTAACGAACTAACTAGCACAGAGTGCTTTCTGTCCCCCACGTGTGTGCTGTGACACACTCACACAAAGACACAATCATCACAAATGTTGGCTGAGATACCCGTGTAAGGGGAGGCCTGTCGTTCTCTCAACGTGGCTTCTCCCTGTGTTTTAGGAAGAACATAAAAAGCACTCATTGGGGCTGCAGAGATGGCTCAGTGGTTAGGAACACTTGCTGCTCTTGCAGAGGCCCTGAGTTCAGTTCCCAGCACCCCTGTGGCGGCTCACAACTCTCTAACTCCAGTTCCAGGGGTTCTGATGCCCTCTTCTGACCTCTTTGGGCACCAGGCACACATGCGATGCATGTACATACATGAGTGTTTGTATTCACACACAGAAAAATAAGTAACTATTACACCCCCACCCCCACCCCCGGCCACTCATCTCACAGATTCCTCTGCTCTGTTGTGCGGCAGGAACCGAGCCTCCAGGCGCTGGGGATGCGGCAGAGAACAAGTGGAGGAGGCCAGTCCCTGCTTGGCAGAACCGGCCTCAAGTGCACACAGGGTAGGTGCGGGGTGTGGTAAGCGCAGCTTGTCAATGACGGGGTCACCACTGAGAAAGACTGCGTGGGGGGGGGCAGCGGGAGGGCTCAGCAGTTAAAGTGGGGGGGCAGCAGGAGGGCTCAGCAGTTAAAGGCACTTGCCGCCAGGCCCGACAACCTGAGTTGGAACACCGAGACCCACAGGGTGGAGGGAAGGAGAGAACTGAGTCTGCCCAGTTGTCCTCTGACTTCCACGTGTGTGCCGTGGCACACGTGATGGTGTGTGCAAGAAACAAATACATAAAATAGAATAAAAAGACACGTAAAGGCACCGCGAGACACGGGAGGCTAGGCCCAGGACGCAGGTGCTGAGCCGAGCCCAACAGTTCTTCTCCTTTACCCCTCCATGCTCATGCACGCGGTGGAGACAGGACCTTCTGCACACTTCTCCTTTTCCCTGACCCCAGACCTCATGTGGATTCCTGTATTTCAGCTGCACCAGGCTATCCCACCGCACCAGAAGCAGCACCTATCCGCTGCCTCGATGACCACTTCCTTAGGCTGTCCCCTTGGCCCGTCTGCCCTCTCTCCTGTCCTCCCCACACTGACTTTGCTTCTTAGGGAGCCTCAAGTCACAGCCTCTCAGGGCAGAGATCTAAGCTGCTCACCGCTTTGTTAGGGTCCAGTGGCATTCTGCCTTGGAGGCTGGGTAGCTGCCCACCTTCCTTCCTTCCTTCCTTCCTTCCTTCCTTCCTTCCTTCCTTCCTTCCTTCCTTCCTTTTTCTCTCATTCCTTGTAGATGTGGATGTGGATGTGGGGTGTGTGTGTGTGTGTGTGTGTGTGTGTGTGTGTGTGTGCATGTGTGTGGTCTCAGGTTGACAGTGGCTGTCTTCCTCGATCACTCTCCACCTTACATATTGAGGTGGGGATCTCTCACTTGAAGCCGGAGCGCACTGACTTGAACTAGCCGGCTTGCTTTAGCGATCCTCCGTCTCTGCCTCCTCAGCACTGGGATTATAGGCAGACTGCCATGTCCACCTGGCTTCTACATGGGTGCCAGGGATTCAAACTCTGGGCCTCATGCTTACACAAGTGCTCTACCCACTGAGCCGTCTCTCCTTTCCCAAGGCACGCACCTCTTCTTGTGAGTGTGACATTGGACGATGTGCGGACGCCACTACCCCCATCAGGTGAGACAATGCCCTGAAGCTATAACAGATCTATTCAAACGCTGCTCTGATATGCAAGTCCATCCTGTGGCGAATGTCAGAAACACAAACTCATACCCACTGGGCAGAATGTGAGAAAGGATTTGCTGGGGAGGAAGGTTTGAGCCACAGAGCCCAGGAGATTCACTGAGACGGGACAGACACCATAATTAGAGGGAGCAGAGAGGGAGCAGAGAGGTCTCCTGCCCCACACCTAGATGCACTGGGGCGGAGGCCTTGCCTATTCCAGGACTGGGATGGGGCACAGGGTGGTGGTGGTTGGAAGGGTCCATGAGGGTAGGGGGATGCTGTGATGCTGCTGGGCTCTTTGGAGCAGGGATGATGCTTGACAGGTTACTGGAGCTAAGGAGCTCCCATAGGGACACACCAGCAGGTATGGGGGCACTGAGGAGAGAGAGGTCAGGGTTATCGCAAGAAGAGAACCATGTGGTGGGGGCGGGAAGCGTTGGGAAGCCATGCTGCCCCGGAGACACCAAGTGCATGAGGTGGGAGAGAGGGACCCTCACAGAGGCAAGCAGGCACAGCCCGCTCCTCTTTGAAGCTGCAGCCATGGAACTGTAGTTCTCACTGGTCCCTCAAACTCTGGACCTCTCCATGGACTCTCCCCACCCCTGCCCCGCCCCCAGGGATGAGCTGAAGGGGCTTTCCTCGGCTGGCAGGGTCCAGCTGGGCTCTCGTGGCTCCAGGGTCTGTGTAGGCCCTTCACTGTGCTTTTTTTTGGGGGGGGAGGGGGATAGTGTGGCTTGCCATGCTGGCCCCCACTCTGGAGACCCACACGCAGCCATAGCCTAAAAATAGCATCAAGGGCTCCTAAGCTGTACCTATAGACTCGGGCCTGAGTGGGGAAGAGGAAGAGGCCTCCCCACCTCAGGTCAGAGGACGGAGCCAAGAGAGACCTTTCCTCTCACCACAGACACCCCCTTCACTTCCTTATGGTGATGCACTCCTCGCCTTCAATCCCCCCCTCTCGTCCACAGTGGTGGAAGCCCTGGTTCTCTTGCCCCAAGCTGGGGATCTCCGATCCCTCTGTGCACCCTTCCTTGGACAGGAAAGGCCTCTAAGAAGAAAAGTGCCTAGACCACCCGACGCAAACTCTTCTGAGCTCTGCAGTCGGCTACTAACAGAGTGGGGTCCAGGCCTGCTGCAGCTCCGAACCCAGAAGGCCCCCGGCCACCCCGTCAGAGGCCGAGCCTGCCCCAGAGTCCTTCTGGCCTTACCTGTGCCCTCAGGGCCCGGCTCTGCCTCCTGGCCAGTTTTGCAATCATGTCCACCATCCCGGCCCCTCTGAGTTGCTGGGAAGGAGCCTGAGAAGATTTTTTTGGGGGGTGGAGCCCAGGACCACAACTCTGGGCTGGCACAGGGTAACTGGGAAACAAGAAGTTGCCTTGAGATGGCGGGAGGCTGAGGCTGTGACTGGTTTCCTGTCAGGGCTGCGGAAGTGCCTGAGACAGGGTTGCCTCTGGGTGGGGGGTGGCGCAGGTTGGGGTGTTTTCATGTTTCCGGGGCTCCTCCGCGAGTTGTGCCCCTGTCCTCGGTGCTCTGGTGACAGAGGAGATTTAAACTCCAACCCCAGACGCAGCTCAGAGCAGCCTGTGCCGAGATGCCCACACACGAGTCCCAGGTGGATGGAAGATGTGGCTCGGGCAGGGACAGGTGAAGGAAAGGCTGAGGAGAGGGCTGCAGCCTGGGCTAGCCTAGGGTACTTAGTGGCTCCCGCGGCAGACACAAGACGGTGAGTGGCTGTGAACTCCCCCGAGGCCCAGGAGAATGCGGAGAGAAAAGGGGAAGGTGTGGAAGATTCAGACGAGGAAGGGGTTTGGACGCATGTGGCGTGGGGAAGCTGGTGTCTAGACTCTGCCAGCCATGAGACCAGAAGAAGGGACAGTGACCACACCACCGTCTTCCCACTGACCACCTGGCGCTGCCTCCTCCAGACTTGGTCACCAAGCCGCACCTGTCCTCCTCCGCCTGGCTGGCCGCACGCACCCATCCCCACAGGGGCCCCTCCATCTGTGTGTGAACCTGTCCACCCTCCACAGAGGACCCAGAGAATGGAGGACGCCGGCCAGCTGCTCCTCCTTCGGCGTTCTCCTCCCTCCACAGCCCCCAACCCAGCCACACACAGTGACCCAGCACACCCCAGGGGAGCAGCTGTGGCTGCTCCACCGAGTCCCTGGCGACCACCTTGTCTGTCCTGCCCCTCCCCAGGGTGCCCTTCCTTCATGAGCCCTGCTGTCCCGTGAGTCCCCAGCTTGTTTCCAGTTTAGACTCTGACGCCTGGCCTGGTGTCACACGATGTCACAGAACGGAGATGTGACATAGAATTGAACCCTCGGTGAGAGCATGGAAGACTCAGGCTCGGTGGTCCTCCACCATTTCGGCATCCTGCCATCGCCCCATCGGAGCCCCATCGGGAGCCCCCAGGAGGCTTGGTCCACTGTACTGGGAAGCCTGTGCCGCTCTGGATGCACAGGCTGGCTCTCAGGCTAAAGTGGCTTCCCTCCCCCCAGCAGGCGGAAGCGATGCCCACAGCTGGTGCCCACAAAGCCACCAGGCTGAGAGTCACACAGCAGGAGAGCCAGAGCCAGCAGCCCAGACTGGCAGCCTGTCGCTCCATCTGCTTCTCCCAGCGGGGCCTCACCTTCAAAACCCTCCTAGGAAGGGCGGGCTGCTAGCAGACAGACAGTACAAGAGGGAAACCTTCCCTCGGGGTTGAGAGGTAAGTAAGATAAATGTCCCCAAACAGGGGGCATGCAATGGCACATGCCTGTAATCCCAGCACTCAGGAGACTGAGCTGGCAGGGCTGTAAATTCAAAGGCAGCCTAGAATTTGTCCACTGTAGCCTCTGGACTATTTAGTGAGAATCTGTGTCCACAGAGAAACAAAAGAGAAAGAGAGGAAAGGAGAGAGAGAGAGAGAGAGAGAGAGAGAGGGACCCAAATCGACCACTCAGTCAGACTGGCAGGAACCGGCCTCCGTCCGTCCACTCACTGAGCCTGCCGCTCTTAGCCACCCAGATTGGGTGGAGGGACAGCAGGAAGAACTGCGCTTCTTGACTCAATGTTGTCACACGGTGGGTCCCTCCCCACTACACCTCCTATGGGCCAGAGACTTGAGTTCCCCTCTGTATCCACCCAGGCCCGGCTGAGAGCTGCATGCTCACGACTGTACAGGGGCCATGGGCGCGGCGCGGCGGGTGGGGTGGGGGTGAGCGGCGGGGGGGGGGGTGGGGGGGCGGTGATCAGGTGCTTTCACTGCAGAATCCTAGTCAAAGCATTTCACTGCTACTGGGAGCCCCGGCCTCAACTGAATCCTAAAACCAATGGGTTCAGGGCTGAATTATCTTGATAAACACAGACTGACAGACATCCAGAGGTGTGGGGGCTGGAATTTGTGGAGCCCACTTTCTTTGGCTATAGCACGGAGCCTGTCTTCCTCCCCGCCCCCAGGGCTGCTTTCTGTGAAGGCCCAGCTGGCCGCGGAGTTCCCACACCCACGGGGCCCTGGTGAGAAAGCAGGGCGTGCCTTCTCTTTTCCTGGTTCTGGGTTTCGGATTGGGCACCCTCAGCACCGGACTCTGCCCCAGCCCCTGGATGACCTCACGGAGCTGCCTGCTGGGCCTGCTCCTCCTGGGTGGGCAAGATCTGGGTGAGGCTTCTCCCTGGTACATAACTAGAAGCAATGCAGGCAGAGAGCCTGCAGAGTCCACCAAGGAACTTCTGGGCTGGCAGGAGGGCTGTGGCTTTGAGCCAAGCGGCAGAGGTAGGAAAGTGTGACCAGGGGCGGCTTTACCCACCCACTCCTCAGACGTCTCCCCCGCTTCAGTGCAGGGCACAGGGCCTCCTGTTCTGTAGGCTTCTCTAACCCAGATCCTTACCGCCTCGCCGGCTGGGGAGGCTTCACCTCCAACCTCCATCCACCCTTGTTTTGATTACCCTGGTTCTGCTGAAGTTTTATAAACTTAGCGCTTTCTGCCCCCCCCTGTGAGTGTGTGTGTGTGTGTGTGTGTGTGTGTGTGTGAGAGAGAGAGAGAGAGAGAGAGAGAGAGAGAGAGGAGAGAGAGAGACAGAGCCTCATACACCAACCCTTTCATGATGGTTTACACTCTATGTCTTATGATCTTGGCACTGAAGAGGCTCAGGGCAAAATTTGATGCAAAATAAAGAAAAAGAAAAGTTCACAAAGTTCTTTGTTGTTGTTGTTGTTTTCAAGACAGGGTTCTTCTGTGTAGTTTTGGTGCCTGTCCTGGATCTATCTCCCCCTGTAGACCAGGCTGGCCTTGAACTCACAAAGATCTGCCTGGCTCTGCCTCCCAAGTGCTGGGATTAAAGGCGTGCGCCACCGGCGCCACCCCAGATAGTTCACAAAGTTTTAACGTGCGCGCGGGTGCGCGCGCACGCACGCATGCGCACACACACACACACACACACAACACACACACACACACACAGTTGTACCTATGGACGCCTTGATTAACAACCACCAGTGATAATAATCTGATGAGATTTTTTTTTTATGGAGCTGAGATTAATTTCTTGTTCTTTTCTTTCCTTTTTCTTTTTGTCTTCTTTTTTAAACGGAAATGTCCTTGTTTATTCCCCGAGTAACACTGGCACCTTTGGTAGGTGATGGCACAAAGCATTAGTCACAGCTCCTGGTGACGCTAGGGTAAACGAATCCATGACAGTGGCACTGTATAACCCTGCATGTAGCACATGCAACTAGGCAGACCGTGCTCAGCACCTGACAAAGGAATGCGTTTACTGGCCCAAGCTTTCTATCATAAGCGCAGCTTCCCCTTCTACTTAGGACAGGAATTTTACTGTGGAATGGCCAGGAGCCTCATACATTTGGTTACTATGTCTCTTGGTCACATCCGAAAGTCATGCCGAGTGACAGACTTGTTTGCCATCTAGGTTTGGTCAAATACACCCTATGACACCCACAAGACAATGAAATCACCTAACAATGCATTTCTCAGAATGTGTCCTCATGGTGTATGACACATGACTGTGTGTGCATACATAAAACCTTAGTGCATTTGTAACAGTTTAACTGAGTCTATAATAAAGCATCACAATTTAAAAGCCACAAAATAAATGAAAGTACATTTGATATTTTATTTCATTTTTGCAGCACCTGGGATTGAACCCAAGGCTTCCTAGAGGCTAAGCAGGGGCTCTGCTGCTCAGACACATTCTAGATTTTTCTGTTTTTTTTTTTTTTTTAATTTTGAGATGAGTCTTGATAAGTTTTCCAAGTTACCCTCCAATTTTCAATCCTCTTGCCTCAGTCTCCCAAAGTACTAAGACTGTGAGTTCCAACCTGCTGGACTTACATAAATGTGATTAAAGAAATCTTTTTTCTTTAATTGAGAAGCCGAGGCAGGGTCTTTTGTTTTGTTTTGGGACAGGGTCTTACTATGTAGCCTTAGCTCTGTAAACCAGGCTGGCCTTGAACTCACAGAGATCTGTCTACCTCTGTCTCCCGAGTGCTGGGATCAAAGGCATGTGCCACACCTGCCCAAGTCTTACTAGGGTTCAAATGAACCTCCTACCTCAGTCTCCAGAATGTAGCAGATACAAGCATGTGATACTGTGGCTGATTTAAAAAAAAAATCTATAAGATGGGATTTGATCTCCAGCACTGAAAAAAAATTAAAGTTGAAAATTTATGTAACTAAAGGTAACAAATGGTGCCTGGAGAGATGGCTCAGCAGTGAAGAGCTGTGTCATTCTTCCAAGGATCCAGGTTGAGTTCCCAGCACCCACACTGAGCAACTCACACCTGCCTGTAACTCCAGTTTCAGGGCCTCTGATGCCCTCTTCTGACCTCTGCTGGCATCTGCATGCACATGGTGCACATAAACACACAGGCACACACATATACACATACATTTTTAAATCTAGGGGGGGGAAGTAACAAATGCTAGTGAGATATGGGGAAAGCAGAATTCGCCTGCAGCATGCAAGATGTGAGATGTAAACAGTACAGTCAGTATGCAAATCAGTGTGTGTTCCCCCAAAAGCTATACATAGAACTACATATGCTGCAGCCATCTCACCATGGACATATATTCAAAGAAATTGAAGTCAGTATGTTAAGAAGACATCTGCACTACCACGGTCATTGTAGCTCTGTTCACAAGAGCCAACATACAGAAGCAGCCTAGCTGTCCATCAGTGGATGAACGAAGAAGACTAAACACAATGGAATACTATGTGGCCACAACAGAGTGAAATTCTACACAAGCGCAGGAACGTAACTGGAGGACACTATGTTAAGTGAAATAAACCAGGCATGGGACGACTAATAGTGTGTGTTCCCACTTCAAAGTGGAACCTGAAGAGTTGGCTTTGAAGAAATAGAACACCAGAGAGTGGTTGCCAGAGCTTGGGAAGGGTGTGTGTGAGGGGCGTCAGGGAAGGGAAGGTTAGTGGGTCTAGAGACTCAGTTAGATGGAGGAATAACTTTCTGCACTCTAGAGCACCAAAGAGCGCCTATGCTTGACATGGAGTAGTTATACATTTAAAAATAGCCAGTAGAGAGGGTTTTGAATGTTCCCATGACAAAGAAATAATGAATGTCTGTGATGATCAATATGACTACACTAATCACAGTTTTTAAACATGTATGGAAATCTCACTGTGTGTGCTACAACTGTGTATGACTGCTATGTCAATAAAAAAAATAAAATTATAGGGGCTGGAGAGATGGCTCAGCTGTTAAGAACATTGACTGCTCCTCCAGAGGTCCTGGGTTCAATTTCCAGCACCTACAAGGTGGCTCACAACTGTCTGTAACTCCAGTTCCAGGGGATCTGATGCCCTCACACAGACAAATATATACATAAAATAAAACAAATATTATTTTAAAGTTGGTGGTAGTGGCACATGCCTTCAATACCAGCACTAAGGAAGCAGAGGCAGGGGGTTCTCAGGTTTGAGGCCAGCCTGACATGTATAGTAAGTTCCAGGACAACCAGGGCTACACAGAGAAACTGTGTTTTGGGGGAAATTATTTTTTTTTAAAAAACCCTGCATACATATTTCCATTAAAGAAATCAAGGCTACTAATGGAGGGAAGGGCTGGTCAATGCAATCACAACTTAAACAAAAAATGAGAACTCTTAAGGAGAGTTAGATCAAGTGAGGAGTTGTTAAAAGGACTTGAAAACACAACGTTGTACTCACCGAATGAAAAGATACTCACCACCAGATTCAAATTTGCTCAAGTTCAAGAATCAATAGATTCTCTCCAGGGTCATAGCACAGCACAAAGGGGTAGGAGTAAGAGGGAAAAGATAAACCAGTGGACCCACTCAGGAGCGCTAACTCTCAAGTGAGAGGAAACAAGGGGAAAGAAATACACACACTAAGAGTGTCCCGTGCTGGTGGGGTCCGAGTCTGCTGCCCAATACACTAAGAGTGTCCTGTGTTGGTGGGGTCCAGTCTGCTCCCCAATACACTAAGAGTGTCCTGTGCTGACGGGGTCCAGTCTGCTCCCCAATACACTAAGAGTGTCCTGTGCTGACGGGGTCCAGTCTGCTCCCAATACACTAAGAGTGTCCTGTGTTGGTGGGGTCCAGTCTGCTCCCCAATACACTAAGAGTGTCCTGTGCTGACGGGGTCCACAGTCTGCTCCCCACTACACCAAGAGTGTCCTGTGCTGGCGGGGTCCAGCCTGCTCCCCACTACACCAAGAGTGTCCCGTGCTGGCGGGGTCCGAGCGCTACCCAGCAGGTTCATAAGCGTCAAGACAGGATGTAGAGCTCTCATTTGCTTAGGGATACAAGGATAGAGGCAGAGCCATTGATGAAATGGAAAATATGACAGCAAAAAAGGGAAGCCAATTACAGCCCCCTCCGAGGGGGAAGACAGGCTAACCGGGAAGTGCACAATGGGGCAATAGAATCCAGACTCAGCAAAAGCCAGCAGAGGGAATCAGCTGCTAAACAAAAGCTGAGCAGAATGAAAGTTCCTGCTAACAGACAAGCAGTTGGCCTGGGTTTCTTTTAGTTTTTGAGATGAGTTCTCAGTAAGTGATTCTCCCGCTTCAGCTTCCCAAATGCTGGCATGACAGGTGTGTGCTATCCCCCAGTTCATACTAAATTTCAGAAGTGGAATTTTTACAAATCCAGGGCAAATGAATACTTTCCTAATAAAATGTCAAATAGCCAAAATTAACTAGGGAACTAGCAAAGGAACAAAAACTGGAATAGACTTATTATTGATAATGATGGGGAATGCTGCCATAGGAAAGTGCCCTGATCTGGAAGGTTCCATGGGAAGAAATTACAGAATCCTTTAGGACTATCTGTGACATCACTTTCTTCCTTTAGGAGGCCTTCTGAGATGTTTCCTGCCAATCCCATCACTGGAGAGAGGCAGCTTCCAAAGTGCCTTCTGTGGCACCTTGGGGACACGTTTGCCACACGTCTCCCAATGGTACGTTTGTCGGCCTGTCTTGCCTCCTGGACAGTAAGCTACCTGCAGCCAGGGCTTTCCTTTCATTACCCTCCTGATGTGCAGCACAGTACCCGCCATTTCTGACTGACTGAGAGCCGCAGGAGCTGCCTTTCCCTATCAGCTCCTCAACTGCCTGGCCGCAAACTCCCAACAGGGAAGCCAGGAGAAGCAGACACACGAAGAGGACCCTGAAACTGGCAGAAATAGACTGCAATTTGCCCGTTACCCTAACATTTAAAAGGAGGTCAAATAGTTTTACAGGGGAGGGCATAGTAATTCGCACATTCAAACAGGCTGGGGAATGTTCCTGCCTCGGGATGAGGAAGAGGGAGGCCGGGGTCCAGGATTAGATAGAGACCTATATGTCTCACAGGAGACACCTCCAGCCGGGAACAAAAGATGCAGGATCGGGACCCCCAAGAGCCTGCAGATGAGTGAGTGGAAAGGCCGCAGATCTGGGAATCCCCTCCACACACAGTCCTTCCTCAATTTAGAAACAGAGCTTCCCCAATTTAACCAAGCATTCTTATGCTCCAGAGCCACAGGCCTAGCTCTTCCAGCTCCCCCAGACACCAACCAAAGGCCATTGTCCTCTTGCTCACCAGCCTAGACCCTCTTCTGGCATGGAGCCCGGTGCACATTCCCAACTACCAGCTACTATGACCACGGGCCTTCCCGTACCTCAAGACCTGGCACTGATCACCTGTCTAGCTGACATTCGGCATTGAGGACTGTCCCCTCCCACTCCTGAACAGAGGGCAGGGGGAAAAAAAGTCCAGGGTTCAGATGGGAGGGGCAGGAATGGGCTGCTCCTGGGATCCAGTTTGAAGGCTAGGGGCTGAAGGGAACCAGAGACCAAGTGTGAGCAAGAATTCAGCCCCCTAGGATCTAGAGGACACAGGCTAGCCCCCCAGCTTGCAGGGGTGAGGGCAGTAAGGAGGAGCATTCTGAGTAAGGTAAGTAAGCTGGGAGCGGGGAAAGGAGGACCTGGTCTCCCTGCTCTCCCCCCAAGCCAGAGCCTAGGTCCTGGGACTCCTGGGTCAGCAGGGAGGAAAAGACCAGGGCAGGTATAAAGAAGCCAGCTGAGGCACCCTGGGCAGTCTTCCAAGCTAGGGATCCTGAGAGCTGTTGGGAGACTGGGGTTGGGGGACTGGGGGGGACGGGACCGAACTGGGACTTCTCACTGGATCTCCTTAATTTGGCCTCCACTCCCCGCTTTTACTGATCACAAGCTTTTCAGAGCACATGGTTGGCTGGGTCTGTCCCTGAGACATTCGTCCCAGGAAGTGTACAGGGTGGGGGAGGATCAGGCGGGGAATCCAGGAGGGAGGCAAGTGAGAAAACTGTCGGGTCCCTTTCTCCCTCGGGACTCCCAATACCCAGGAGGGATCACTCACAGTTCCTGAGGGCTGAGGTGGGGGGAAATGAGGGCCCAGGGGGCTCCTTTCCGTTCAGGCTGGGTCCGAGCTCAGGAGCAGAGCCTCCCGGCTGTTTGCATAAGTTCCCAGCAAGGTCTGTAACCTGTCCTGCCAGTGGCCAATGCCCAGGCACAGGGGCGGGCCCTAGTCCATCTGCACCCTGGGCCTTCCCACCTCCAAGGCTAGGGCAGGCATTTTGACCACACCCCGAAATCTACTAGCTAGGGAGGCCAGAGGCCACAGGGGGAGGGCAGAACTGGGGATTGAACACTGCGTCTTAAACACTCTAGGCAGGAACTGTACACTCCAGCTCTGATTTTACCCTTTATTTTGAAAGAGTTCAACTAAGTGCACCAGACTGGCTTTGCGTTCACTCTGTAGGCCAAGGATCCTTGAAAATGGGATCCTACTTTCTGAGCCCCCTGAGTAGTTGGGATTACAGACGTGGCCCCAGAGGCCACTTTGTCCCTTGGCTTCCTGTGTGGCACTAACCCTGTCAGGAGCGCTGGCTGTGGCCTCCTGACTAATCCCCCCGCTGTAACCTGGATGTCAGCAGTGACATTTGGGAGGACTGCAGGGCTGTGGAATTATGCTCAGAACGAAGTGGGTTTGCTTGTCTCCTCTTCGCACTGTTCTGGCCCAGAGGGACAAGGCTAGCCGCCTCTGAAGGCCAGCTCCCTGAGACTAAACTTGGTGGCTAGGGTGGGGTTTGGAGTCAGGAGACCTGGGTCTGATTTGAACACACTTCCTCTATGATGCTCTTTGTTTTGGGGGGCAAAAGGGTGTCCCGTGCTGCCTTCTGAGTTGCTAGGCACTGAGCTGTGTGTGTGCAGGCCTCTGAGTGAGAGGACACAGGACTGTTAGCCCCTGGGGGCGGTGTCCAGCTCTGTGATCAGCACACACCAAGTGTAGCATGTGGTACTTGCGTGAGCTGTGAACAGAAAATGCTGCATGTGGTACGAGCTCGCGTCTTCTCTGGGTATGCCTGCTGAGTGGCCCGCCCGAAGGACGGAGCTGATAGGCGACAGGCCCATCTGATGCCTTTCACCTACAACACCTCGTGGTTTACACCTTTGCTCCGGTTTCCAGTCACTCCCTCCTTCCAGGGATCCTAACTAACCATTCCCCTCCTGCCTCATCCCCCATCCCTCCTCCCAGCCTCATCCACTGACTCAGACTTTGGGATGCCTTGATGATTCCACCCTCTCACTCTGACCATGGCGTATCTCCCTCTTCTCTACCAAACTGTTGCCAGCTGCCTACCCTCTCCATCCACACCCTTCAGCCCCCGCCTTCTGGCGGCCATGTCGGATAATGTCCTATGGCCTCTGTCTAACTTGAACTTCTGCCCATTCACCTTGACTTCTAGGCTTCTTCTGCTTTTCCTCTTTGGTCCCTTTGTTTCCTCCTGAGTTCCTCTTTCCCCCCTTTTGTCAACTATATTCAGGTGCACCCCATGTTTTTCTCTACCCCATGCCTCCTGCAAGGCCTCTGTAAACAGTGCCACATCTGCCCACCAGTGTGAATGGGAAGCTGGGACTGAGCCGCCCAACTGCTCTTCCCTGGCCCCAGACTCCATTATCACCATGTGTTACAGCCCTGAGCACAGGAGTTCTTCTCAAACCCGTTCCCTTCCAAGAGCTGCAGGATAAAGTCCAAATTCCCACAAAGCCCTGCCTGATGGTGGATACCACAGCCAGAGCAAACTGGGTTAGGGCAGAACTCCGAAACCTCCATGCAGGTCTGTCCACACCTCTCCTCAGCCCAGCTCCGTACAGCCTGAGCAATGTGGGACAGGAGTACCTAGTGTCTACTATCCGTGTCACATCCCAGACAGGTCACCTCCCAGGGCTGTTTGTGTGCTAGCGTCATCCCTAGGTTTGAAGGCTCCCTGGGGGCACTTGGGAGGCATCTAATCAATTCATGCTTAATGAACAAGCTAGAGTAAGCGAATCGATGTGGGGGATCATGGCCGAGGGCTCGGAGGAGGTATGGGTGAGGATGGAGAGTATGAGTGAGTTGGAGTATGAGTAGGGTGTGTGTGTGTGTGTGTGTGTGTGTGTGTGTGTGTGTATGTATGTATGTATGTATCTATGTCCTCTGGAAAACTGCCAGGCTCACCTTTCAGGAAATTCTTTCCCACGATGTTTGGGACAAGGAAGGGCAGGGGTGGGGTTTCCTTCCCAAGGGAGAACAAACTCGCCATCCCCGAAGTTTGCTGGGGTATCAGGGAGAGCCACAGCAGACAGTGTGCTATTGCTATACTTAGCACACAGAAGCAGAACGGGCCACGGATGCTGAGTACTCTGTTGAAGCCACAGAGTTAATTAGAGCCAGCAGCAGCCTTTCTGACCAGCATCCAGGTCTCTGGCAGACTTCCTGGTTCCTTCTGTGTATCAGACCACCTTCAACTGTGTCCCCAAACTACTACTCACAACCAGGAACCTGCTGGGAGCTGGAGGAAGGATGGGGAAAGGTCAGGGATCCTGGTAGTTGGGGAGATTTCTCAGGAGATTCTGGCATCTGGGAGATTCTCTTTCTCCTTGGTCCCAGAGAGCCTGGATAGCCACCCTTGGACAAACTTGCATAGTGCTGGTTCATGGGTGAAGAGCGATGAGCAATCCCATGGCCAGAATTCAGCACACCTGGCCATTTCCTACAGCCAGGAACTCATGGGGGCAGTAGACATATTCCCAACATTAGTAGGACCCATAATCTGGAAAGATCCGTGAGTTCTCTAGAGGGAGGGAGCCTGCTAAAGGGCGCCAGAAAACCAACCACAGGCGCCTGGGTTGGCTGATAAGCAGGACGACCATGGATCGGCTGCAGACACTTAAGCCGGTTGAGTGTTGTTCTCCACAGTGGCCACAAGGAGGAGGGATGATCCGCGGAAACCTGAGCGCAGAGGCTCAGAGCTGCAGCCAACGCCGAGCCAGCAGGACCCTAGCGGCTTCCCCTGCACCGGCTCCTGCCAAGCGCTTCCACGCCTCGCTGCGTTTAAGGTTCACAACAACTTTATTCCTGGGGTATTGTTTACATACGAGGACACCGAGCCCGTCAGCAGCTGGCAAGTGACCCAGCAGAGTCAAATTCGGGTTTCAGTAGCCTCAGAACCTGAACTCTGCCTCAAGGACAAGCCGCAAGGCCACGTAGTTGGCCTATGGGGTCGCACCTCCTGGGTGAGGGCACCTGGGACTCAGTGCCCGAGAGAGGAAGTGAGTTGTGGATAATGCCACAGCGAATGGCAGATGTCAACCCGTTGGGGGTATCCCTTCCTCCTCCCGCAGGCCATCCCTCCCTAAAGGGTTCTAAAGTTAAAGATTACAGGGCCGAGCAAGAGAATTCTGAGGTTGTAAGTGTTTAAAAACGTGCTGTTTCCGCTGTTTGAGATCCGAAAGAGAGTAGACCTCACTGCAACTGAACTTGAAAAAAAGCCCATTAAGAGTTTTTGTTTTGTTTTAAAGGAACCGAAATATTGGAAGCGGCCCCCAAGGGAAGCAGATGCTCGACTTTCACATCCACCAACTAAAATCTCATCTGACCCGAAAGAAGAGTGAGAGTTCACAGCTCCAAACCGCTCCTTACAGAGCAGGTGGCAGTTTAGGAACGTTATTCGGTGCATGGACCTGTCACAGGTTAGTTAATGTCCCAGCAGGGTTTGGGGCAGCACTCTACAGCCATGTTCATTTGCATTTTTGCACGAAAACATGAATATTCACGATGCGTGAGAAGAAGGGGCACACAACGACCTCAGTTAAGAAATCATTTGGGCTCTGCGCGACTGTGACCTCCCTCCCGTCCCCTCGCTCGCGGCGACCTACCTGCTTGGGTCTCTCCTCCCGCGGAGGGCAGCGCACGTCCGGGATGGCCTCGTAGACGTTCTCCGAGTCGCTGCGCGCCAGGGGCCGCGGGCAAACCCAGGAGCCCGCCACGCTGGAGGCCTTGAAGTGGCCCGCGCTGCCCAGGAGGCCGGCAGGGGGCGCGGTGCCGCGGCGCGCCAAGTCGTCCAGGGACTGCGCCGGTCGCACCGGCGCTGCGGGCCGCACGTACAGGCAGGCGGGCCCTCCCGGCGCCAGGCTGCTGCGCTGGCCTCCGGCGCGCTGTCGCGCAGGGCCACACAGGGAGCTGGCGCGGCCCCGGGGCTCGGTGGAGGAGCCATCGGCACCCACCGGGGTGCTCACGAAGCGGTAGTCGTAGGCTAGAGGTTCCGGGACTGCGGGGCGCGGCTGCGGCACGGAAGGCTGCGGGGCCGGGGCCGGGTCGCCGAGTGCGGGCAGCTCGCGCACGTACTGCGCGGGGAGGTAGAAGGGGCGACCCCCCGGCTCGCGCCGCACGTGCCACCAGTGCTCGGTGCTGCGGCGCAGCAGTCGGTAACGCTCGTTGGGCTGGATGGCGATTCGGCGCCCGTCTTTGCCGGTGTACTCGAAGGGGTGCTCCACCAGCACGTACACATCCCCTTCGACGTCCGCCGCCATCGCGGCCACCGCGTTTTCCTGCGGGCAACGAGAAGAGGAGCCGCCGAAGTCAGGACCGCGCAGCCTGGAAGAGCACCGCGCCTGGGGCTCAAAGACAAGGGTTCGAGTCCCTCTCCTGCTCTTGCCCAGTGCATTCGGGCTTCAGTTTTTCCATCTCTGAAGTGGGGACTTGGATAAAATCATCTCTTAGGCTCCCATTCTTAAGTCTCCATTCTGTGCCGTTGATTGTGAGATATGTGTCTCGCTGCGATCCCTAGGTGAGGAAATTGAGGATGATTAGGAACTCAACTTTACTCTCCGGGAAACCTTGGCTCAAGGACCTGCGGGGACTGCAAGGTAGATAGCACATTTGCCTGATGGTTGGCTGAGCCTCGCTTTCCGGGTCGGCGAATTGGGAATTAAGGCCCCGGTCCCGCCGCTCCTCCGCCCCCGTCCCGCCCCACCCTGACGCCTCCAGCTTCAGGGAATCGGTGGAAAGCCCTTAATGCTCCCTCCCTTTAGGAGTATGCGCTCCGGGCAGGCGAGGTTAGCTTTGGGGCGCAGGCTCTGGGGCAGCCCCCAAGTTGTTCCTCCTTAGGGGTGTCCCTGCCTTTCTTAGTCCAGGGACTTTGACGTAGGGGCTTGGACAGCTCAGGCTGGAGAACCGGTTCTCTGGGTTTCTCTTTCCTTTCGCAGTGGCTTCGCTGCACACGTGAACTAGGAGTCCGGCCCGCCCAGCCCGGCCCGGCCCGCCCCCTGCACTCCAGCTCCCAAGGCGGCCTCTAGCAGAAGAGGCTTCCTGTGTGCGCACCTGCGTAGGGATCCCCTACACTGCCTGCGCGCCCGGGAGAGTAGCTCCTAGAGGATGCATTGCGATAGTGTCACCAGGGTCCCCTAAAGTTTTTTGGAATGATCATTATAACGCCCCCCCCCCATGCCTGTTCAGTCTGGTTGGTGCCTGGTGTAGAGGGGAGAGGAACGATCCCAACTGTGTGCCTTCAACAAAGTGAGGCCGATGGCCTACTCCGGAAGTACTGGTCACTCTAAAACCCTACGCTGACCACTCCGTTTTCTGCCCTACAAGGTGGCCTGGGGACCAGCAGTAGGGAGTTTGCCTTCTTGTTTTCAAGAATCCTTGATGGGGAAGGGGTGTAAACTGAGTCACTGAGTACCCTGAGCTTGGGAGGCGGTATCACGGCAGATTAGAGCTAGGCGGGCAAATCCTGGGGTTGTGGACACTCGGGTACGCCCCCTTCCCCAGGATCCCACCTACGCACTCACGTTAGCTGGGAGGGTCTCAGGCTGCCCATGGGCTGGATGGGCGGGGCTGGCGGAGGGTTGCTGATGAGGTCTCTACCATCTCTGAGGGCGGGACTTCCAGGGACTGAGACCGAAGGAACCACGCCGAACAGCTGACACAGAGAGGAGAGGCGGAGACCCACACTCAGTAGGGCTGTCCCCAGTCCACAATACAGCTTGTCTAGGAAGGTGAGGAGGAGGAGCCATAATGCCTGTGCCAGGGGCCCTTGGGAGATGTGAGAGACTGGGTTTTCAAAGGGGAAAAAAGGCATGAGGGAGGACTGCGTGGAAGGGGTGCTGACGGGTAGTTAGCGAGAGGAGCTTAAGGGTCCTGCTTCTCCCTCTCCATCCCGGAGGGATTTGCTGCCCTCGAGGCCCTGCATTTTGCGGGTGCGATGCTCTGGGAATGCCCGGCTGGAGATGGTTGTCTCGTCCCGGCATGCACATTCTGAGCGAGGCTATTTGCACCCTGAATCACGAACTGCGAGCCCTTTGCAGCCAGATTGAGAGCACTACCCATTCCTGGCGCACCTCCGCCCTCTCAGGGCGCAGCCCGCCCGGGCCTGGAAAAACTAGAGTCCCCTTGCATGGACACTCACAGGAGCGCAGTGTCTCGGGTTGTGTGGCAAGGGGACCCGTGCCTCAGATCCTTCCTTTATCCGGGGAGAGGAAGAGAAGGGGAGGGATGCGAGAGCGGGGAGGATCCCTGGAAGCAAGAATGCACCCTCAGCCGGTAGGTCTCCTGCATCTTTTGCCCCGGTCGCCCCTCGCCACGGCGTCTAAATCAGCCTAAATCAGCACTGGGGGACTTGGGCTGATTCCCATCTCGCCCTCAGACAGAAGGCAGCCCCACATCTAACGCTCCTCCCCGGGGATCGGGCCTCCAGGCCCTCCTCCAGGCTCGCGCTGCTCTTGCCCCAGTGCAGCAAAAAGGGCAAGCGGTGCGCAGGGCTCCAGGGTGGGGACGGCCACCTGGGGCACCTTTCCCGCTCTCCCACCATCCTCCCCAGCACCACCCCTCCCTCAGTCCAGCTCGACCCGGGCACCTCAGAACTTTCGCCTGCTGGCCTAGCTTCCACTTGTCCCGGCAGACGCGCGTGGGGTCCGCGTCCGGCGCTGCCTGCTCCACGGCCCTGCTCCCGCGGTGCCCTGTTTCCTGTTCAACAATATAACCGGCGGAGAGCGCTCGGCAGAACTTCCTCCCAGGCTGGGGCTGGGCTGTGCTTGCAAGAGACAATCCCCGGTGTCCTGGCTTCCTGTCCCCTCTGGGCCGGGCCAGCGCTCCAGGAGCAGAGACGCCACCCTTCCCCCTCCTTCCCCGGGATCCTGGGCCACACCTGGCTGTCTCCGGGGAGGAGGCAGTGGCAGGGACTGGATGGAGATCTGCGGGGGAGGTAGTTTCTCTCAACTTCTGACCAGATTACACTCCCACTGACCCTCATCGTTGTAGGGGGGAGAGTCACCGTCCAGTACTCTGCAGGCAGCTCGAGTGTAGTTCCAGGGTCCTTGCTCTTGAGAACCACCTGCCTCCTGGGAAAGCAGCCTTACCACTCTGAGCTGTGCCTGTGAACATTTCTGACAAGGGCAAGCCCCAGTACCAGAATACTTATTCTCTGTGGTCTCCTAGAAAGTGTGGGGTCCAACTAGATCTCCATCCAGGAGCTGCATAAGGCTCCTGAGCAGAGACACGGGAACCCTCACACCAGGCCTATGTCCCTCCAAGGCTGAAGGTTCGGCTGGACACACCCACCCCCGTATTTTCTTGAACTTCCATTCCATGTCTTTGACTTTGTTAGTCTTGTCCACTAATGAGTCCACATTGTGCTGGGTATCTTAGGATCCACCAGAGAAGGCACATGGCACAAGAAGAGGCTGAATGAACTCTCTCCCTCCACCTACCTTGTCCTTCCCTAACTGCCCTAGTCACCTGGCCAGCTGGCTAGGACCTTGTCTCAGGTACAGCAGCCAGATGCCCAACTCTGCCACAAGCTGGCCTTTAGATATGGAGTACTGCTTTATTGGGTCTCGATTCCTCCCTAAATCTCACAGGGAAGTTTAAATGAGGTACACTAAACACAATGATGGTAAGCACATATACTTTATTATTTGTTACTTTCATTATAGGAGGCACTTTCTGGGGATGAGAACTCGTCTTCCCACCCACCCCGTTCTGGTCAGGAGAGGAAGGGGAAACTGTCCCCAGAGGCACTGTGCCGGAGGAGGAGGAAAGACTGAGACAAAGATGGAGCAGCATCAGCTCCTCTCCTGGGCCTGCCTCCCCCACCCTCCAAATCCAGCTCCTCTTCTCTCTCTAGGTCCCTGGAGAAGCTGGCTCATAGACAGCCAAGGAGCACCCCACTCACTGGCTGAAGGTTCTCGAGGTCAGGAAATGTAGCCTTGGATGTTGTCTTTTTCTGTCCCATTTTCCTGCAACCTGGTTTCCCTAGGCCTTAGTCTGTTTCCTTCTTTTGTTCTTACGGGCAGTAGGGGGCTTCTCCTGGAACCTCGGGGAAGGGCAGCAGACAGGCCTCTTGAGCCCTTACTCCATGAGTCCAGGAGCCAGGGCTTGCCCTTCTTGCCTGCCCTCTCTGAGCTCCTTTCCTCACCCAGATTCCTGAGCTTTCACAGGTTAGTTGTGTGTGTGTGTGTGTGTGTGTGTGTGTGTGTGTGTGGTGTGTGTGATCTGTGTTCAGGCATTTAAGGTGGAAGAGAGCTTCAGCAGTTACAGCTGAGTGGTGTAAACCTGAAAGGCTCCCACCTCCACCCAAATTCTGTAACTTACCTCTTCTCCCCTGCCGCTTTGGCTGGCAATGGACCCTGCAATCCCCAGTGCCTAGGATTAAGGGGAGTGGGTCGGATGGTTGGTGTGTCCCCAGCAGCCGCAGGATTGAGATTCAGAAGCCAGACTTTGGTTAGAAAGACCAGCTCTTTACTGCAAAATCAGCCGAACAGCACAGAAGCAGTGCCTTCTCTACATTGCCAAGGCCCACTTGTCAGAATATTGCATAAAATCACATCTCTTAAATAGTGTGGGCACCGCCGAGGTTCACGTGAGCTCTTCTGGTGGCGGGGTAAGTGACTCATTTGAGCACATCAGCAGCTTAGGAAAGGGTGAGGGCCAGCTCTAACGTGTACAGTCCAGGCAGTGGAAGGGATCCAGCTGCCTCAGGCAGGTTCTGGAATACTCTCATGTAACAAGCCCAAGGAGACAGACTCCTGCCCATTCAGGATCCAAAGCAAAGAGGCTCTGTCATTTTGGGGGAACTGTTAATGCTGGCTGTGGAGTGCAGATATGGATACACTGCGTGGTTCTGGAAGCTTTGGTTTCCCAACCTCTGGAGAGCGCCGTCTTCCATAATAGGGACTTAGGAACTGTGTGGCAGCCTCTGCTCCCTGCCTACAGCCTCCTCTGCTATTGCACAATTCTTCAAGCTTCAGGAGGTGACTCAGCTCATTCACCTCAGGGAGGGTGGGAAACCTCTGCTCTAGACATGACAGGCACATTTCCAGGGAGGCCCTCCATTCCACCTGCAGCCTCCACCTTTAAGTTGAGTACTCTGGGATAGCCAGAAGGGTTGCGGGGTCCAGGAGAGGTGGGGATAGCACAGTACATACCTATTCCCCAAAATGCCTCAAGGCTATGAACATCACCTCAAGAACAATCGGTGATGCCATACCAGCCCCAAGAGCCTCTTAGGGGCAACCCTGCTCCTAGGAAGCTCACTAGTGTCCTACTGGGTGCAAACTGAAGCTTTATGATCTCATGGCTTTGTGAGACTAGGGCTGATGAAGTTTCTGCAGGGCAGCTTCTGAGCACATCCCTCTCTCTCTCTGTAGCCAAAGGATGGCACCTATTCTCCACAGTTGGACCTTGGAGCCTCTCTGGTGTCTAGCCTATTCTACCCTGGCAGGGGTTGGCACTACCACATTCAGGACTAAGGAGGTCATGGGGATGAGGTGGGCAAGATCATGGTCTTCCTGAACAAGGAAGGCTCAAAGTGCTGACAGTGCTGGTGTTGGTCATCCCCCTGCTCCTGCTGTGCTGTGCTCCCAGGCCAGAAAGGAGCCAGGGGGTCTGCCAGAGGACGGGACACTTTCCAGGTGAGAGCACGAAGAGGGGAGGGAAGGTGGACGCTGAAACTGAGTAGCCCTGCAACGATGGGCCATTGGCACATAACACTTGCACTCTTGGTAGAAAGTACCAAAAAGGGCAAAGGAAAGGCACCCAGTCCAGAGGCCTGTCCACCCAGTCCACAGAGGCCTGTCCACCCAGTCCCATGCCTGTCTCTGGGTTGGGGCTGCTCTTGCCCATCTGCTTGGGTGAAGGGTTGCATTTCTTAGGTGACTTGGGTAGGGTCAAGAATAAAAAAATATTTTCTGTTTAAATATGAAGGGGAGGGGGAACCCACCTTAAAAAACTAGACCTTTTCTTCAGGAATGTGAGTTGAAAGTACTCACCAAGCCTCATTCCACAGTGTATGAACAGCCCTAATGGAGGTGCATGACAGCTAGATAAGCCAGGCCTGATGACAGGCCCTGGGCAGAGGCACCTGGTGGGTGCCCACCTCCTGGAGCAGAAGGGTACTGAGGGGCCAGGGGGCATCACTGGGACTTCCTGGGCCTTCTCTGGAGGTGAGAGCTCTGGGCACACCTGAGAGTCTTCCTTACAGGGAGACAGAGAAGCCTAGGCTGACGACAAACCCAGCTGGATGGCCTTGGAAGGTCAGGACAGCAGGGTTAGCTGACCATGTTCTTCTGTTCCTGGTACTTGCGCCGGCGGGCACAGCGGGGACAGCCCTTCCTCACCACAGCCTGGCAGCTCTGATGGAAGACAGTTCTGCATTCAGCACACCTGAGAAGAGAGCATCAGATGCTGCTACTGCAGTCATCTAGACGTGCCTGGGGCCAGGCTGGCCAGGGCCTCGGACAGACCCCAGAGAAGCTGTGCTCTGTGTGCAGCCCACACTCACGTGTGCTGCCCTCCAGTTCTCTTGGAAAGCACTTCAGACACTGAACCCATAAGTGACCCCGTGACCACTGATATTCTGTGCCCTCCTTCATTCTTTCCAAGTGCTGCTTGAGGGTTTATGTGACTTCTTGCCTATCTTTAGAGCAGTTTAAACAGCCCCGGCCCATGCAGGGTTGACACTGGCTGGTTTATCCACTGAAGGTGAGTGGATGATCCCTCTAGCTCAGCCTTCCACTCCTACTTGGGGTAAGGGAAGACTGGGGAATATACCCCTGTTCAGGGGCTTCTAATGATGTGCAGTAATGCAATCACCACTTACTGCAGCTGGGGGCATGGTAGGCACCAGCTACCAGGTACCCACTTGGCTAAGCCTCAGGCTAGCGCTCAAGGGCTAGGGATAGACTGTCAACCCCTTGACCATCTGTAGACTGAGCTCAAAGACATCCCACTTCATGAGGCAGCAGCCATCTACTCTCTAAGGTAATGGAAGGGGTGGCTGTGAGCCCAGGCAGCTCTGGGCAGTCACAGTATCCTGGGCACCGGCAGAGCAGAGTGGATGTTCGGCATGTCCCTGCATAAGAGGATGAGGGTTACCAGGGACGCCGGGTCAGACTGTGGTTGTAGGGTAGCTGGCCATGTTACTCCTCGTACCTGACTGTGGTGTCAAACTCAAAGGGAAAGATGATGTCGTGGTGGTGGCAGATCTGGCAGATGAAGCCTCGCTGGGTGCACAGGTCACAGTGGTAGACGTGCTGGGAGGCGAACTCAATCAGGGCTTTGAGGAATCCTTCATACACCCCCTCTGCAATCTGCAGGAGCAAGTGGAGACCAGTCTTAGGTGGTTCCACTGCCACAGCACCTGCCTCAGAACTTCCCTGTTTCCACTGCTCTTCTGTGGGCAAGGAGAACTCCCTGCATCAGCCTGCACCTGAGGTCACTGGGGTATGGGACCTACAGATGGATCCCAGGCTACTCTGTCACCCTTGGGAGGCTGGAGCCTTTGGTTAGTCCAGGAGGTGGGGTCAATGACTGCTCAGGAGGAGAGGACAAAGGGAGCCATTCTGAGGGGTGGACTGTTGAAGATTGCTGCCTGGCCTGAGTTAACCACAGGTGCCCCTTCTGCTATTTCTTTTTTCTTTAATTTATTTAAAAATTTCACTGGAGTGCACTGGAGTAAAGGTGTCAGATTCCCCTGGAAGTGGAGTTACAGACATGTGTGAGCCTCCATGTGGGTGCTGGGAATTGAACCCGGGTCCTCTGGAAGAGCAGTCGGTGGGTGCTCTTGACCATTAAGCTATCTCTCCAGCCCCCGCCCCCCCCTCTGCTATTTCTCTGAGATTTCTTCAGGATTAAGAACCTTCTAGTGAGTCCAGGATTTAGGGGTGGGGAGTACGGCATGCTCACCTGCTGGAGGTCAGCAACACTGAATTTGTGAGGAGACTCCAAGAGATAATTCCTGTGGCTTAGCCTGCAAAGACAATACAAGCACTTCCTCAGAAGGGCGGGCTTCCAAGGTTAGACCTCCAGTTCCTTGTTTTCTTCTCCTCAGCCCTGCCTACCAGCCAGCAACACAGGTCTGGGTTACCAGGCAGGCCAAGAGCACAAATCAGTCTGCCTGACTCCCACCTGAGTGCATTAGTTAGCCCCTGTAATCTGGGGCAAGTTAAGTGACCTCTGAACCTCAGGCATCCTTCCGGGAGACATGGAATTGTTTGGAGGATTAACTAATTTACTGAATCTATCTGGTACACTGTAAACACGTGACTACCGAGCGATGAGGATGATGTATGCTGACACTTGGTACCCGGAACTGGGCTAAGCACCTAGTCTTTGTAGTAATCCTGTGAAGCCGGTCTGATTTTAACTCCCATTTTGAGAAGACAGGAAGCACAGGTTCAATGACTTGCCTGAGGTCACAGAGTTGAGAATCAGAGCTTGAGCACAAGAGTCTGGCCCGTACCTACCCCTCCACTGAGTCTGTGCACCACTGTAACAGTTTTGAGGACCCCCCGCCCCCCGTCATGTTCAAGTATCTGGTTTCCCTGACTCTGAGAGGAACTGATTCATACTCCAGGCAAAGCAGATCCTACTTCAGGTTGAGGAGCAAAAGATGAAGGCAGGACAGCAGCCCTGCTCAGGTTCCTAACAGTGGTGGGGACCCCAGCTCACATCCTGAGGGAGGGAGAGAGAACATCTGCAGATGTGTGTGGGTACTGGAGTGGAAGGTATGCCAAGCTGGGGAAGTGAGGTCCTATCTGGGTACTCGGGACATCTAGAACAGGACAGTGCCAGGCCCCTGGGAGACTGGCCACGCCCTAGCCAATGGCCTCAGTTCTGATCCACGGGGAGTCCAATCTAGGGCTAGGATGGTGAATTCTACACAGCCGAGCAGGCTACACCGAACCCTGGGGCCGAGGACTCCAGTTTGCCTCAGTGAGCCTCCAGCTTGTGTGAACAGGAACTGTCATTTACAGTCAGGAAAACAGAGGGGTACAAAGACTGGCCCTGAGTTGGCAGGAAGGGTGGGGTTGATCTGGGGGAGATTATCCCTGTCATCTTCCCTTTGTCCAGTCCTAGGAGCCAGGAGGTCCAGGGCCTTCCTTGGGAGTCACTGTACCTTTGCCTGTCACTCCCAGTGTGGCCGGCAACTGATTTTCCTGTAAGGTTTGGTCAAGGGCAGATACAGAGATGGACACAGCTGGTCCTGGGCCTCAGTTTCCCTCCCTACAGAATAAGAAGACCCCTCTCAGTGCTCTGGAGCAAAGTTAACCGGCTGAGGAAGGAGGCAGGGACCCTGCCAGGGCCAGGTGATGGGGGAGCCTTTCATGGGTGGCCAGGGATTTTGCCTGTTTCATATAAGTCCCACCCTTCGTCTGGCCACTAACTTCCTGGGAGCTTCCTAGCCTCCTGGCCCTTCTAGCTCCTGCCCAGGCTGGCTTGGGTACCCTTCCTGAGGACACATACACTGCGGACCCAGCCATCTGCCTGCCTGTCTATGGCTGGTTACGGCCAGACACTGAGGCTCTCATGTGGTCCTAACCACAACTCAGGAAGGCCATATAACCAAGACCAATGGTCCACACCTTACGGATGGGTAAACAGGCTTAGAGCACCAAAGATACTTCCTGGAGCCATATAGTGGTCCAGGTCAGGCAGGGGCTGCTCCTATAGTCTCCCTTGCTCTTTGCTTCCTCTAAAAGGGAACTTCCAGGGGGAAAGAATGCTTGCTGCACAGAAATTTGGACCTGAGTTAGGACTCCCAGTACCCATGTAAAATGCTGGGGTGTGGCTGCAACCCCAGTGTTGTGGGGGGCAAAGAAAGGAAGACCACTGAGACTCACTGGCCAGCCAGTCTAACCAAAAAAAATGGCAAGCTCCAGGTTCAGTGAAAGACTGTCCCCAGTGAACAAGACAAAGAGCCATGGAGCAGGACAGAACTTTGGCCTCTGCATTCACGTACACGGGTGTATGCAGCCTCCCTTCCCCCATGCGCACATATACCATATGTGCACACATACAAATACATTTTTAAAATAAAACAGGACTTTCACAAGCCTGGCCTGCTCTCTAACAGCAGGGCTGAGCCAAGGTGGGACAGGGAGTCAAGAAGATGGAGACAGAGACAGGCTGCCTGAGCGCCTGGCAGAGGCTGTTGGGAACAAGTCAGCAGGTAAGGTGAGTGAGCCAGGCTGCAGTCACCCATCCACCCAGCCCTTCAGAGAGGGCAGTGAGACTTTTCTCCTACCCAGAGATTTTGCCCCTGGGCAGGTGTACACATTCTTTGGAGCCCCGGCCCCTGGAATCCCTGGGAGCAGAAAATGGGTCAACTTCATGGAAAAAGGGAGACCCAGGTACTGGGCTGATCTTAGGTGCAGAGCCCCCCAAAAGGCTGTCTGTTCTTCTAGGCCCTGTGGAAGGAGGTAAAGCTCTGGGGGGTTAATTGGCTGTTCTGGGCAGAAAAGGGCCAGTGTTCCCCTCTGCCCTACCCAATAGTCAGGAGATCATCACTGGACACACCTATCCCCAAGGCACAGTGCAGGTAGGCCTCTGGGAGAACTGAAGTATGTCTGGGCCTGAGGAGACATGCTCAGACAGTGCTCTCTGGCTGGCCCCTAGGGAAGCAAGGCTAGGGAAGGACAGCCTGTAGGCACCTCTGGTCTCCAGACATCTAGCAAAGCAGACACAAAGTCCATATCGGGCAGTGCACCTCGCTCTTCTCCAAGGCCCAAAGAGAGTGCAGCCCCTCAAAAGTCACACCTTTGGCCATGAGTTGGGGCCTGAGGTTTATAAGGCAGTCACAGAGAGACCTTATAAGACTATCCTGAAGTCCAAGGTCACCTCCCATTTCTTGAGCACTAGAAGATCTAGGCTCTGAGTAACAAGGGGCTTCTAGAGGGGTCTCCCGAGAGTGTTGCCAACTGTACACGCTGCAGATGATCTAGAGGAAAGCTGCCAAAGACGACAGCAAGCAGCCAAGGGATGAGGCGGGCTGGCATCCTTCTCCATTCTGCCCTTTACTGCTCTGCCCATCCTGTCCTCCTCCATGAGCTTTCCATGCATGGTGCTTTCTTCATGGCCCATGTGTGTCTCTCCTCAGCCAACCCTCTTCTTCTCCTCCTTCCCTCTGTAACTTCTTTTGCTTTTTAGGTCTATTCAGAAGTCCCTCCCTCCAGAAGTCTTTCTGATGTATCTTCCCGACCTTCAGGTCAGATGTGTCTCTCTGTACATCTGGAGCATCCTTCCTCTCGTCCTCCCTTTGGCCCTGGTTGGAGGTGCTGCTGGCTCCCCTGCTTCCCGCCAGAGCAGTGGCTTCTTGAAGGGAGGCCCTCCGTCTGCTTTACTCAGCACAGTATTCACCTACTTCTCCAGGCACTTGGAACAGTTGTTCTCAATAAACATTTGTTAAACGAATGAATGAACGTATGAACAAAACCACACACCACCCTCAAAGGATACAGTGATTTAGCCCAGAGGGAAGTTCCAGCTCAGCTCTGGCATCTCCCAGGGACACACTGCCCAGGCTTTGGCTGGTGTGTGTGCACACAGGTGCATGTGCACATGAAGAGCACTCACCTTTTGCTTCAACTCCTTCAGGGCACCACTTCTGCACAGGCCCAGGTAGTCCCCCAGAAGCTTCAGCTGTTCCCGGCTCCTGCCAATGAGGTGCATGCGCTCCACATGCTCATACAGAGAGGCGTTCACCAGCTGCAGGTTGATAAGGGGCTGGGCCCGGATCTGTGCCAGGAACTTCAGGGCCTGCCGGCAGACCTGGAAAAATCCAGGGAAGACTTTGCCTGCTTAGCCAAGGCTTCCAGCTGGATGCTGTGTTACCTAGTTCAAACCTGCCTGCAGCCTGTCCCCACGGAATGGTACTTTCTTCAAGTTACAGACCAGGAAAGAAGGTCAGAGAATTGAGGCCACTTAACCAAGGTCACGCAGCTCAGAAAACAGTCTAGTCAATATCTGACACCAGTCTGACTCCAATCCTGTTGTTGACTCTGACCATGCTGAGACAAGGGAGGTGCCCTCCCCACAGCCCTCACAGACTCTCCACACTTTCCTGTCCTCCCAGCCCCCCTTTCCTGCCTACAGGAAACATGCTGTCCTCTGGGCCCTAACTCAGGAACCAGGTGACTCCGCTGCCATCAAGCTCCAGCTACAGGAAGCTACAGAGCAGACAGAGCTCCATGACATTCCTAAGTGCCCTCAGCTCTTGCCACTACTTGAGGATAGTCTTACTGGGTCTCAACTGCCTGTGCTCCACACTTTATATTCTCTCATCTTCAGATCCATCCCTGGGGAGAGGTAGCAGTGCCCATTTCACAGATGGTAAAACAGCCCAGAGAAGCTAAAGTGGCTCCTCCCACTTGCCTGTGGATGGCAGAGGCCAGCAGGCATGGGCTCTCACACAGGGCTGCCATAAACTCTGTTTCCTGTGGCCAAGAGCTAAGGTTTGCTGGAGGAAAATCGAAGCATACTTCATGACATTATTTTGAGTTTACACTAAAAGACATAAGCTTTGGCACAGGGCCTGACAGGCTGCATGCATATCCTCAGTAAATGAAATCTGCTGCCGCTGCCACAGTGTCAGAGCCCGAGGGGCAGGGCATGAATAATGGGATCCTCAGGAGAGCGCCCACATACTCGGGGCTGGAGGGACCCTGATCCTATCTCCCAACTGTCAGCAGCTATCATCTCCCCCAACAATAGATAACTGTATTTCCCATGTGCCAGAGCCCCGAGCTAACAGCCCCTAGTCTAGGCAAAGCCCAGTGGCAAACCCTGGTGACTGGGGTCAAATTGCTACCTTCCAGACTGAGCCCAGCTCTTCCCACAACTCAGTCTCTGTCCCTAGGCAAGGTTCCTCGGAAACAACATCCAGCAATATGTGCTAAACACTGCCTAGCCATGCACACGGGGCTTCACGCTCCCCACAGGCTGTTTGTATCCCACGGGCATGGAAGAGACAGGCCACAGCAGAACCCTGGTTCTGGGCTGGTGTTCTGCCAGGATGCCAGCTGGATCTCAGCACAAGTGGGTCAGCCAGCGCAGGAGCAGCAAACAATGAAGTCCCCAATCCTTGGGCCAACTACTCTGTTTTGAATTTTCCCAAGCCAGTGACTGCTGAGGGAGAACTGGCTGTTTCCTGGTCCCAGAGGCATCTGGAACAGGACTGCAATGTCCCCAGTGAGGGAAAAGATGAGGCACAGAGATTCCAGCAGTGAATGGGGCGCTCCACAGAAGTACTAGGCTGAGTGCTCTTTTACTGTTGCGGGCTCATGTGCATCTCTGAATTTTAAGGTTTACATTCCTCTTTGCAGTTGAATAGTCGATACTGAGGGCAAAGGGTGGAGACAAGGTAAACAACAGAAGGCCAAAACAAAGCCAGTGTTGGGGTTTCTCCTCACCACAGGAGTGAAACTGACTCAGAGTCACCATCCCTGTATGGTGGGACACATCCAAAACCAAGACTGCAGCCCACAGGCTCTGACAGAAGCAAACAGCTCCTTCCTTGGGTTTCTAGGTCCATGCCCTTGGGAGAAAGCCAAGTCTGTTCTGAAGAAAGACCCTGGTAAGTGGCCCTAGGGATGGAAGTGTAACAGCTTGTGAGGAAAGAAAGGCACTGTTGACAGGCACTATGAGACTCTCACAAGCAAGTAAGCAATCTCCTCCAGAAGTATACATGATAAAGGTACCTAAGGGCCATCCAAGAGGGCTCAGCAGGTAAAGGGGTCTGCAGCCAAGCCTGATGAGCCAGTTCAATCCCCAGGACACACATGGTGGGAAGAGAGAACAGACTAGTGTTTGCACATACCGAACACACACACACACACACACACACACACACACACACACACACAGAGTAATAAAAAAAAGTACCCAAGATATAATATTAAATAAACAAAATGTGCTAAAGCAAGGTGAGTCCAGATAGTTATGTAAACAAATACACAGAAAAGGATATGTCTCAAAATACTTTAAAAATTAGCATGGCCATTTTACAGTCGAAAACACCGATGCTCAGAGGTTAAAAACTCTGAATGGTGGTTATCCTCAACGATAACAGCTAATTTTGACCTGTCTTTTTGGGCTTCTCTAAGTTGTAGGGGTGAAGTAATAACCATCCGCATGACCTAGAAAAATGCTTTCTCTTCCCTGCAGTGACGTGCAGTTGGCCTGGCCCCAGAGGAGCAGCGGAAGCAGAGCTGACTAAGGGGTGCAGCCTGCTGGCTCGCCCTCTAGCCACTACCCACCCATCTGTATGTCAGTCCGTCCATCCACCAGCGTAGGAAATCTACTCTCCTAACTCTCCACTGACCAACCTCACTACCAGTGTTTTAAACAACTCTGTTGCTAGCTGAGCTTCAGGGAACTGTCCTGAGGAACTGTCCTGAGGTGGCCACTGGGGACCAAGGCAGAGTTTTACAAAGCCCTGTTCATGGGCTGCGGACAGACACCAAGCTTTCTGTCCCACATCTCAGGGCCTGAAACGGTGACTCTGGCTTTCCTACAGCCACAGTCCTCCAAACAGGCAGCCCAGGGGAGAATGTTTCTCAGTCACAGAGCAGCTCTGTGTGACCAATGACAGCCTGGCCTGGGGACTTACCGGGCGCTTGGTGAGGTCCCAGTTGTGGATGATCCTGGCTGGAATCACTGAGGCATCGTCTTGGTGGCAGAAGTCACAGTAATACAGGCCAGAGAAGGCACAGAGCTTGGGTCGTACAAAGGAGAAGCCAATCTGACGGGAGCAGCCTAGGGGAATGGACGGTGGGTGAGTGAGGAGTGGGCTCAGAGGCAGCTTCATGGAACAAGGGACCTGCTACAGTGGGAAAGGCCTGCTAGTATAAAGATAAGAACAGTCACAATGGGCCAGCCAGATGGCTCGGTGGGAAAAGGCACTTGCCACCAAGCCTGACGACTAAAGGACTGAGGTTTGATTCCTGGAACCCACATGGTAGAAGAGAGAACTGAGTCCTCTGACCTCCTCTTTCTATTAATAAATATACAATTTTTTTAAAGCACTCATATTTCTACCACTTAAAATAACTTTTTTTTTTTTTTTTGAGACAGGGTCTTACTATTTATGCAGAACAGGCTGGTCTTGAACTCAGAGAGACCCGCCTGCTTTCCGCCTCCCAAGTACTGGGATTAAAGGCCTGCACCATCACACCTGGCCAAACTGCTGATTATGACAGCATACTATTAAACAATGATTGCTGGGTCTGGGAGGGAGGCCGAGGGAGGAGGACTGTGAGTTTGAGGTCAGCTTAGGGTTACACAGTAAGAACCTGTCTCAAAACAAACTCACAGGAAGACATCTGTCAGGCCATGCCAAGACAAGTGGTAGGTGGCACTCAGATTTGGGCTCGGTTGGCCGCAAAGCCAGCATTCTCTACAGCCACCTCTGTGCACGGGCTCCATGGCCTGCTCACCAGTGCCAACCTGCACTGCCACCTCTCCACGGGGCTCAGAAACAAGAGCAACAAGGCGAGAACCTTGACCGGCAGTGACGGATCTGTGGAGAGAGGTCCAGCCACAGGAGTAGCTGGGGAAGCCAGCAGGAACAGCTGGACCCAGACATAACATGGAGTCCACTGAGTCTCTAGTAATGTATCTCAGGACAGTGGGCAGTGATCTCTCCATACCAGAGAGCAGCGAGAGTCAGGAGTGCCCAGGGCAAAAAGCTAACATCCAATTTCAGTGCGTAATCACCCCCTGCCTCCCACTGGCTTTCTTGCTGATCAGCTGCCTCGTCTTGACCTTCACCTAACTGTCCTAAGGTTCTGTTTCACTGTATAACTTAGCTACTGCCAGCTATTTTGCGAGGTCATGACAAAGTGTAAATAATGCAAGTGCCCTGTAAACTATGAGTTTTAACACAAATATCACTGGTTGGCATCTTCCTGGCCACAGACAGGGCAGCAATACAGAAAGCTCCCTAGGTTTACAGGTCTCAGATGGGAGGCTGGCAGGTGACAGTCACAGGGAAGAGTTCTCCTTCTAGTACTCACTCCCACGGACAGGAGCCTCCCCCACAAGAGCGGAGGGTGAGTGCTGGGGCAGGCAGAGGTTTGCAGGTGTTTTCTGCAGGAAGCTCTGCTCAGCCCCTTCCCCCACCCTCCAGGGGCTGCCACAGGCCACTTCCTTCCAGGCACTTGAAGCGGGCTTCCCTCTATGGTCCCATGGGCTCCACCCCAGCAGGACAGCTCAGCTTTCTGCTCCATTCTTCCGCAACAGGGCAGCTGACATCTCCCCTGGACAGCAAGTCCAGGGGGTGGTGGGAAGAGGTGCCAATGGAAGGCAGACAGTGGAACAGCATGAAACCGGGGCCCTCTGGTGTCATGCCCATGAGCACAGGTTCTGGAACACAATCATCAAAGTCCAATTCTGCCTCTTGCATATACTAAGAGCCTGAGACGAGACACTAGCTTTGGGCTCCAGTTTCCTCACCAATACTATAAGCAGAGAAAATAGTAGCCCTTAATTCTACAAGGATACACTGAGGAAAAAAAAAAAAAAAAAAGAATGAGATAATCCAAACGAAGCATCTGGCTTTGTGCCCTGCACAGGATCAGATCCCTCCCATGATACTGACAAGCAGAATCCTTCACATAGAACAATATGTATATGAGAAAAGGACAGAAAAGCCAACTAGGTGTGATGGCAGATGCCTATAATTCCACTACTCAGGAAGCTGAGGCAGCAAGAATTCAAGACCAGCTTCAGCTACATAGTGAGACTCAACCTCAAAAAGAAAGAAAGAAATTCGTGTGTGTGTGTGGCGTGCGCGCGCGCACGTGTGAACACACATGCCAAGGATGTGTGTGGAGGTCAGGGAACGGTAGCACATGTCTATAATCCCAGCACTTAGGAAGGCAGGAGGACCAAGAGTTCAAGGTTCTCTTCAGTTATATAACAAGTTCAAGGCCAGCCTGGGCTATATGACATGAGGGAAGGATGAGCGCCTAAACTGTGGAGCAATATACTGCCCAACACAGTGGCTCAAAGCCAGAGGCCATCTTTAAAGTTAAGTAAATGGAAAACTCAGCTCTTAATTATACAGTCACACTTTAAGCATGCAGTGGCCACATGTAACCTGTAACTACGATTGGAAAGCACAGACCCAGACGCTTTCATCATTACAGAAGCCCTACTGGACAGCACTGAGTAGCATGTCTTACAAAAGTCTGCAAGCATACATGCTTTGAAAGAATCCTATATCCCTTGCAACAAAAGTATATTCAGTGCAGCAATAACATAAAGCAGGAAGGACAGAGGGTTCAGGAAGCAGAACTGCCACCCACAGGGCCACCCAACAGTAGGTGTCAAGTGACAGGCAGGGGGCTGTCCACAGAGGGCGCTGTGGAGAAGCAGAGGCTGCAGGGCAGGCGCTACCTGCTGTATCAGCTATGGGAAGGATGAAGGCCCTGGTGGGGAGCCCAAACTGAGGACCCCACAGGAAGAAGAGCACAGCCAGCTAGGGTTGGCGGGAGGGTCAGTCAGCACCTGCGCAGAAGCAGCCCTGGGAGTCAAGGCCCTTCTCAGTGGGGATGGCCACGAGGTACTGGAGCAGGAAGCCATTCTCCCGGGTGGCAAACTTCAGCACCTCCTGACAATTTTCATCCAGACTTCCCCCGAGGGTCACAGCCTCCTCAGCTGACTCCAAGTAAGATGCCAGCACCTTTCGGACCAGGTCTCTCCACAGGGCGGCCTCCTCAGTGTTCTTGGCCTGCAGTTTCAGGACGGCTTTGGCCGTGATGATTTTGAAGAAGGCTGGGCCCCCAAGGCTGGCGTCTGGCAAGATGTCTCGGATGGTCTCCACTCCATGACTGTCACTTAGCATCTTCTCGTTATTTCTTACACGGAAACATTTTAGAGACTCCAAGGACAGGGAAAAAATGTAGGGGACCCAGGTCCGGTCTGTATACAGGTACAAAAGGGACTCTTTGATAGCATCTGGCTCTGGAACCTGGGCAGATGTCCAGTCCAGCTGCATGCTCTGGCCACCTGCAGGCTCTGGGAGCAGGGCTGAGTGAGGGGGGAGGCTGTCTGGTGGAGCCTCTAGGTCATCCTCAGGTAGGTCTGGGTACTGGACATTCACCCACTCATCCTCCTGCTGAGGACGCACCTTCTGCAGAGCCTCCCGCACACGGTCAAGCCAGTCTTCGGCCTCGTCCTGGGAGGAGGCACGCAGTGGCAGCTTCTTGCCCGAGAAGACCAACTCAAACCGTCCATCACTGTGGGCTGGCCCCACGGCCTCGCATCGCAGCAAGGAGCAGCTCTCCACACAGGTGCGCTCCTCATCACTCAGGTAGAGGCGGAGCTCCAGAGGGGACAGCTCACAAAAGAACTCCTTCCAGATGCCCATGGCGCCTCGCCGGGCTACTGTGCCCAGCTTCAAGAGGCCCCGGAACGGGTTAGACAGGCCTAGTGGAAGAAAAGCAGCACTTTAGACTATGGGCCTGTCCCTTTACAATTCAAAGCCACAACCGGTGCCCAGTGTCCTTCCATGGGAGAGTGACTGTCATTAGAAAGTGGCCCCAAGCACTTTCAAACGGGACCCCGAAAGCCAGATGGAGTGTTTTTGCGAATCTCCACCTGCCATCCCCACAGCTGGTGACCTCCCCTCCAACATTTCACTGAAAACACGCAAGTGCTCAGACTCCTCCATGGGCCTCCTCACTGCACGGCCCCGCTCAGCATCTGTACCCACACCTGCTAACTGCCTCGACTGAGGCCAGTCCCTCCCCTGACCCACTCAAGGACATCTCTCCAGCAGTTCTCTCCTCTCCAACATTGCCCCTTCTCCTTTTTCTACTGGATCATTCCTTCAGCACACATGTTGCTGTCTTCCTTCCAGGCTTAAAAACTCCTTTTCTCTTGACGCCACCTTTAACCACCACCCTGCTTCTTAGTCTCCTTTCCCAAAACCCACGAGGGACACCCAAGCATTGTCTCTGGCTTCCCTGCTCCCGTTCCTTCTTGAACCTGGTCCCATTACGTTCTCATCTCCTCATGCCATTACAACTGAGCCCTTGAGGGTCACCAAAGCCTACCTTGTCAATCCAAAAAGGCCTCCCTAAAGCCCTCACTTCTAGCCTTCATCTCCCCGATTCCTATGCCTGAAGTGCTTGGGGCTCAGTGCTGTGCCTCAGCTCCATGGCCACCCCCTCCTAGCTATTCTCACCTGCTTTAAGGGATTTATGTGAACACAGGCACACGTAAGTAAATAATACTAAAACAACGTATGTTTAAATCAGCCAGGTCATGAGATGCTCAGAACCAATACCCAAGCACGTCCTGTGGCCCATGGGCCTCAGTCCCACACACCTCATGCCTTCATACCACCATTCCCCACTCCCGTCTACCCTGGTTACCATGGCCCCCTGGACCTTCTCCTGATTGAAATGCAGATCACTTCATGTGCGCTCTTTCACCCTGAAAGTCACCTCACCTGTGAGGATGCCCTGGTCAAACCCTAACAACACTTGCCCCCCTCTGAGCACTATGGATGGCTCCCCATCATCACCATTGACCACACAACATTTACTGGTCAATTTCCTTATATTCTGATGGGGGAAGCGTAGGAAGGTTCAGGAAGATAGGACACTGTGCTAAGCACCTGGGGTAGTGCTGGACACATCGCAGATGGTACCTGGCACATTCAGAACTATCTACTGCATTAGTGGTGCTTTGGTAAGTGAGTGAGTACCTGTGTGCCTCACACTGCTCATTGTTCCCGACTCCCCGGGAACCACCCCCCAAGCAGGAGTCAAAAAGACACATGATTCTTTCTTCCAGTCCGGACTAGAGTGACAGGGAACAAACAGCCTTAATCATGAAACACTGGTTCTCTGTGGTTAGAGATTACAGTCAACCATGAGAGACAAGCCCAAGAGAAGCCAACACAGAGACCAGGGTTTTGGCAAGTCCTCTGCTGACTGCTTACCATCAGAAAATGAGAGAGAGAGAGAGAGAAGAGAGAGAGAGAAGAGAGAGAGAGAGAGAGAGAGAGAGAGAGCGCAACCTCAAGCGAAATCTGTGGGTTTGGTGACTCATGTTTTTAATCTCAGTATTCAAGAAGCTAAGGCCAGAAGATTGTGACGAATTTGAGGCCAAATTTAGGTTGAGCAGTTAAGTTTCAGGTCAACCTGTGCTACAGTGTGAGACCTTGTCTCAAAAATAAAACAAACAAAAACAACAAAACAAACAAACAAACAAACAAAAAAACAAAAAACCAGCTGGGTGTGGCAGCACAGGCTTATAATCCCAACACTCAGGAGACAAAGGCAGGTGAGTTTGAAGCCAGCCTGGTCTACATAGTTCCAGGGTAGCCAGAGCTACACAGTGAGACCGTGTTTTGGAATAACAAACAAAAACTAAACCAAAACACTCTGAGGGTTGCCATACCAACTCCAGTGTCGTCCGTGTGACATGAACAATTATGTCAATAATAGCGGATAGGAGATATGTGTCCCACGGGACTAAGCTCCCTGGAGGTCCCTGGCAGAGTGCCCGAGTTATGCTTACTTCTCAAAGAAGATATACTTCACAGATCATGAGCTCCCTGAGCTATGGGTTCTATATAACTGCTTTTCTGATAATATTCTAATTAATCTATGAAGCACAGCCAAAATTAATGAATGCTTGGGTTGTGAACTATGGAGGAAAGGGGAAGCTGGACATGGATCTTAATCAGATATAGCAGAATGAGCTTTTCTTAAAGACCCCAAGCCGCTAGATAAAGAAAGTATAAAGGTTCAGGTACTTCTAGGGAATGAACACTCACCCACTAGGAATCTCTTAGAAATCCCAACTAAAGTGATTTATGGTAGAAAACATTATCTCATAGGAGGCAGATGGTGGGCCCCTCTGTTGAGGAAGTTCATCATGGGAAACTTAAAGACTACAGCAGAACCCCTTCCCCTTACAGGTGTAAAAGTACAAGAGTCCATATTCCAGCAGGTAAAAAGGTTTATATTAGAAGAGATATGTGGTAAAAGAACTAAAGAAAGACTTAGAGAGGGTCTACAGCATCCAAATTGGCTAAATGGGCCATGGGAACCAAAAAAGTAGAAGTGCATAATAAACTAGGAAACTGCTGAGATAAGATGAAGGACACAGCTGCAACCGTAAGAAGTCTGCACAAGTCTAGGGACTGTGTTAAGTTTAGAAATCACAGACTGCTCTGTGGGTCATAAAGTTCTTGTGGGTAAAGGGATATGTCTAGCACTGATTAATAATTATGTGCTTGCTGGTTTTTAAAGATGATGTAATTGAATTATTGCCAAGCTCTTGTTGCTCCTTGTATAACTTGATAGTTTTCTTTTCTGTATATAAACTACTGATTTACAGAAGTAAAATAGCAACAGATTCAAACCACTTCTGAGTGTGTTGTCTGTCAGTCATTCGACGAATCCTTGCCTTCCTGACTACCCAAGCCCTGGTTCTCCTACCCCCGATGGGCCAGTCCGTGGCAGAGGGTTACTGAAAAATTAGTTGAGGATTATTTAATGCTTTCTGGAATTTTCAGGATGTGGAGATCAAGCCATACCATAAACAGCACGTAGAGAGCTGACACTCACAGCAGGTCTGATAAAGCCTGCTAGGGCTGCTCCTTGACCATCCAAGATAAAGGAGCCATTAGGACAGCGGGCCTTCAAGGACAGGTTCTCCTCTGAGTTACGGAAGGAATCATGGGCTCTCTGCAATCCTAAATGCCATGGTTTCATCTTCCACAGAACTGGAGACTGAACCCAGGGCTTCACCCCTTAGGTCAGTGTCTGACCACTGAGCTATATCCACAGTATGTCATTTTACTTTTTTGAAATAAGTTTATGCTAAGTTCCCCAAGCTGGCCTTGAACTCACTCTGTGTCCCATGAACGTGAGATCCTCCTGCCTCCACCTACTGAGCAGCTGAGATTCTAGGTCTATGGTACCCAGCTGGGCTTTGCCGTCCTGAATTTCATTGACCATATTTCCATTTCAGTAGATGACATAAGCTAGGAGCAGTGGCCCACGCCTGCACTCCTAGGACCTCAGAGCTAGCGCACAAAGACGGCCGTGAGTTTGAGGCCATTCTCAGCTACGCAGTAAGCATTATGAAAGCCAGGGCTATACAGAAAGAGCCTGTCTCAAAGACCAAACAGGCATCTTTAATTTTGTGATCATGTCTTTGTTGGTCCTTGTTTTTCTGAGGCACAGGTGGCCTGGCTGGCTGGTCCTGCTGAACCTCCTGAGTGCGGCATCCTGCAGGCAGTTCTGACACTGCTCTAGTGGACTGTGTAAACAAGCACAGCACCTTTCCGGAAGTGCTTCCCCGGCTGTCTACGTGTCCCCTTGCTTCTACCCTCTGGAAGGACACACCACCTGCTTGCAATGGCAAAGAGGACCGAGAGTTGCCTTTTGAAAGACACTGTCCCTGGGGACGGGACTCTGCAGAGATACCTACCCATCTGCCTCCGATGCACCACGCAGAAATTTTTATGATCTTGTGCCAGCAGGGCTGCTGGGGCTGCTCTGGAATTCCTCCAGCCTGGTGAAGGCACACACGCTTTGTCTAATGCCCCCAGGGAACAGCTCTTTCTTGGTCCTTGAGAAAAACACCTATGGAGAGCAGGCCTTGACTCTGGAGTCCCTTGCAAAGGAGATGTGAAGAGATCAGAAGCACTCTTGGGAGCATGCTCCTGGGGAGGTCGGCAGAAGTCATCTTCAGAAATCCAGCTCTTGTTTTTCTATAAGGAAAAAATAACAAGGCAGCCTTTTAAGAGTTTAAAAATATTTTGTTACAGTTCACATACAATAAAATAAAAAATATGAGTGTATATGGAGCTGGAGAGATGGCTCTGAGGTTAAGAGCACTTGTTACTCTTGCAAAGGACTGAAGTTTGGTTCCCAGCACCCACATTGGGTGACTCCCAACCCCCTGTAACTCCAGCTCCAGGGAATCTAATACCCTCTTCTGGCCTTCGTGGACATACACATACACACTCACATAGGTAAAATACAACTTAAAAAATGGGTATGCAACTCCATGTCTGGTATACTCACAGAGATGTATAACCATCTAAGTTTGGAATATTTTCATCACCCACAAAACAAACAAACCCCCTACCCACTAAGAGATGTGTCTATCTCCCAGAGCCCCTTTCTTGGGCATACACCTAGGAGTAGAATTGGTAGATTATGTTAAACTCCCTATTTAACTTGAGACTAACCCGCTGTTCTGCAAAGTGGCCATACCACTTTACATTCCCACTAGCAATGTGCGAGGCTGATATTACTAGGGAGGGAGGGTGTGCGCATGGAGGTCAGAGGATAACTTTAGTCAGTTTTCTCCTTCTGTTTTTATGTGGGCTCTGGGGATCACACTTAGGTTGCCAGGCTTGAGTGGGAAGCACCTTTACTACCTCTGAGCATTTCGCCAGCCCTCCAGTTTCCTTCCAAACTCTCCAACCTCTGTCGTAAGTCTTTCTGCCATGCTGACCTGAAGTGCTGTCTTATGTGGTTCTGATTCGCATTTCCGTAATGTCTAATGTCAAGAGATCATCCTTTCATACTGGTTATCTTTACCTTTTCTTTGGATTTTTGTTTTTAATTGGGTTTATGGTTTTGTTGTTAGGGTTGACTTTTGCCCCCAGCCCCAGAAGACCTGCTGAAATTAACCCCTCAGAGTGTGATCTTCTTTAGACAAAGTCCTTGCAAATGTAATTAATTCGGATGCACCTGTATTGGAGCAGGATGAGCCCTTCATCCAACACGACTGATGTTTGTATAAGAAGAGGAGACATAGTGTCACATGCCTTTAAACCCAGGACTCTGGAGGCAAAGACAATCTCTATGGGTTAGGGCAGCCTGGTCTGCATAGTGAGTTCCAGGCTAGACCCTGGCTCAAAACCAAAGAGAAAAGGAGATGACACACACAGAAGAAAATGTCAACTGGAGGGAGAAGCATGGGACCACGGAGGGAGGGAGCAGAGTGATGCACCTACAAGCCACAGAATGCCAAGAATACTAAGAACTATGGGAAAGAGGCAGCTCCTCAGAATCTGCAGACCTCAGAATCTGCAGAAGGAAGCAACCCCTCGGACATCTGGCTCTGGCCTCGGCTTCTAGTACGACTGAGGAACACACAGCTGCTGTCTTAAGCTATCTAATTTATGGTACTTTGTTACCGCTGTTTAGGAAACCAGTACAAGTTACAAGAGTTCTGGGCAGATTCTGGACACCAGAACTGTATCAGGCTATCTGACTGACCGATAATTTCTCCTATTCTACATTGTCTTTTTTTTTTCTTTATCCCTCTCCCTCTTTCTTTCTTTTTGAGACACTATAGCCAAGGTTGGTCTAGAGCTTATTACATAGCCCAGGCTAGCTATGGACGAGCCTCCTGCCTCAGCCTCTCAAGTGCTAGGACTACAAGTCCCCATGCCCAGCTACCGTTTTCCTTCTTCATGGTGCCTCCTGGAGTGCAGAGAGGTTTTAATTTCAAGCCCAATTTCACCAGTTTTCCTGTCTGCACTCCTGCTGTTTTATCTTAGAAGCCACTGCTGAAACTAATGTCACCAAGGTTTACTCCTACGTTTTGCTAAGAGCTTTATTAGCGCTTACATCTCTGTGACCCATTTTGAGTCAATTCTGTGTAAGATGTAAGGAAGGGGTGCAACTTGATTCTCATGCAGGGGAAATATAGGTGTCCCAGCCCTTCATGCTCTTTGGTCTTGGAGGTCGGGATGAGGGAGGTGTGGTATGTGGGGTTTAGTCCTAAATTATTGCTTCTAATTCTGTTCCCCACATTGAGAAGGCTCTTGAAGCCCCTGGCAGGGAGATGCCCCCCTCCCCCATTGTACAATGTGAGTCCGAGGCTGCTCACTGACGAGGGAAGTTGGGCATATCTGGAGCCAGTCGGCCTGTGAGAATATTGCTTAGTTCCTATTTTTCACTACTGTAAGCCCTTCTGCCTTTCTGTGCTGGAAAATGGAAGCGCAGAGGCAAGGAAGCGGCTGGTTGCACTAAGTGGCTGTCTATACAAAGGAAATGAGTCATCCAAGGGCAGGACCCGCCCCACTGCTGCTAAGTGCTACCAGTCTCGCTCTGACACTGCTATTTCCAACCCCTAAACCGAGACTGCCTTCCCTGCTGATGCAGACTGGGAGGGGGCTCAGGCTGGGGCTGCGGCAGAGGGCTGTTTGGACAGTTTAATACATTCAGATGGGATAAGACTCCTGAGGCCAAGAGAGGCAAGCTCTGATTTGGGCACTTGGGGGAGCTCTCCAGAACTGGGCCCCCAGGGCCTCCTCATGTGACTTTCAGAATTGGCAGGTGCTTCCTTCTACTAGGGACAAGATGATGTGTCAGTCAGGGTGGCTGCTAGGGACCATGCAAAACTGATCTAAACAAAGACTGTCTGGTTCACCAAGACCCAGATGATTCCCCGAGGAAAATGGGTGTGAGGAAAAGCTCCCAGGAGCCACCTGGCCATCCTGGTGACCTCACACATACCTGGGGACCCTGCCCTGTGCAAGCCCTAGGAGGAGAGGGCACTATCCCTTAGGATTCCATCAGGGGTCACCTCTCACCATCTGAAGCCTCTTCACAAGCCCCCTGCTCACGTCCTCTCATCTCCCAGGCAGCATATCACCCTATCTGGGGATATCCTCTGCTCACCTCCATCCTATAAGGCTGTTCCGAACTATCCTTTTCTTGATAATGTCAACAAAAATGCACGGCATCGAGTCATTAAAAGATAGGAGACTATTTTCATTTGCACAAGCGTGTGAAAGCCCTGTGGAGTCAATTCTCTCTATCTACCTTTATTTGGGTTCCAGTGATCAGACTCAGGTTCCTAGACTTGTGTGGCAAGTATTTTGACTCACTGAGCCATCTTCCAACCCAAAGGACTAACTCCTGACTACCCAGATGTCTTCACTGTAAAACGACAGAGGTGGGTGGAAGGATCAGGAGGGCGGGAGACGACTGTGGATTTATAGGTAGGGGGGCTTGCTTCTCTATCCACTGAGAAGAGGGAGACTACTAAGAAATGTTCAGAGTCCCCTGACCTCAAAGCAGCAACCGAGAGATGATTCCCTAGAGAAAGGCTCTGTTCTTCTCAAACCACAGTGAGAAGCGGTGGGGGTAGGTTCCATTGAGAGAGCACTGAGAGTGTTTCTGCCTCATGGGGTGGGATAGAGAAAGAATACTAGAGCAATAATGGATCACGGCAATCGCATGGTCACCATCTGTTTCCCTTTTCTCCTGCCTTCTCTGCCACCATCCCATGTCTGCCTGCTCAGGGCCTCACATCTAGCCAGCTCTGTCCCTTCAAACTGTGAGGAGATCACCACTGGCCTGGGATCTACATCATAGCAGCATATGCCACTAGGGATCCACGTCAGAGAAATGCTGCCTTGCATTATTAGGTGTCAGGAGGCTATGGTTAAGGAAGGCAATGGTCTCTGGACCATTTTCAAAGGGACTGGACTTTCTGCTCAGCTGTCCTCATTATGCCAGGCAAGGGGCCTGTATGTACAGCTGCTGGAGGGGATCCCATGGCACCAACAGATAGTGTGTGGGACAGTGATTAGGCCAGGCTTAGTCACCACCAGGAGCTCCCCCACTCCCTACACCCTTCCTCCTCAGCATTTAGCTCTGGTGTAATTACAATGTACATCATCAGTTGTCTAATCTGGTGACTGTCCCCAAAGGCCAGGGCTCTTGTCTGTCCTGTTTCATCATTGTGTCCCTAGCATCTATCATGGTGCTTGGCTCAGAGTCAATGCTTTATGTTGAATGACTTACAACAAAACATTTGAAAGGCTGAATGGTTCTCAGGACTTTAAAAGATTGATGGCGACTAGACTACTCCTGTCGTCAACAAGACAACAGAAGAGGGACTGGTGAATTCCACCTTCTAAACAGGTAGAGCAGATAACAAGGACAGTCACGGGGTGGTGCTCTTCAGACCTGGGGGTCAGAGAAGGTTGGGGCAGTGCTGAGGCACAGGGGACAGTCAGGAAGGGTCCAGGCACAGGGGGCGGTGAGGAAGGGTCCAGGCACAGGGGACAGTCAGGAAGGGTCCAGGGACAGGGGACAGTCAGGAAGGGTCCAGGCACAGGGGACAGTCAGGAAGGGTCCAGGCACAGGGGACAGTCAGGAAGGGTCCAGGCACAGGGGACAGTCAGGAAGGGTCCAGGCACAGGGGGCGGTGAGGAAGGGTCCAGGCACAGGGGATGGTTACTGTAAAAGCTGGAGCCTGTAAGGACCTTGCTTTATCTAGGGAGCTGACAGGAAGCCAGAGGGTCAAAACTCTGTGGACGGGGAAGAATTATGTTGAGAGGTCAGCTACCCAGTCCCATCATCTCTGGGACCCTGACAAGGTACTATGTCCGTGGCGAGGTACCATGTCTGTGATGAAGTACTATGTCTGAGCCTGCAAAGCAGAAGCCAGACCCTCAGCAAGGGTGAACTCAGCATGATCAAGGACACACTTGGGAGCTCAGCTAGGACACAGATAGCCACACTTCTTAAAGCATCCTTCTCTCCGCAGTCTGAGGCAGGAGCTGCAGACCTTCCAACCTTCAACATACCTTCATGATTGCCTAGTTAAGGCCTCATAAAATGCATCTTCCAGAAGTAAATCTGGAACCATCTTCAGAATGGTAACTACAAAGAATCTGACTCAGTTATACAATTACATGGTTTTCATAGTCATATTCAATACCTGGAGCTGGATAAAGCAGATGTTCACATAGAAAACTTTAAATTGGAGCCAGAGAGGTGGCTTGGTGGGTAAGGCACTTGCAGCCAAGCCTGGCGACCTGAGGTTGATCCCCAGAAAACACAGGTGGAAGGAGTAACTGACCCCAGAAGATGTCCTCTGACCTCCATGTGTGTGCTGTAGCACACTTAAGTGGCCACAAAAACTCTTGCACATGCACACACACACTCAATCAATAGATGTAAGTAAATAAACAACAAATTGACTGCTACCTCACACCAAGCACAGGGAAGTGAAAGCAGGAGAATCAGAAATGCAAAGTCATTTTAGGCTTAGTACATGATCAGCACGAGGCCAGCAGAGTCTAAAAGAGACCCTGTCTCAAAAATCAGAAAACAAAACAAAACAAAAAAAGAAACAAAGCACATGAATTCAAGTTAAGAATGTGCTGGAAGGATGGCTCAGTGGTTAAGAGCACTGGCTGCTCTTCCAGAGGACCCTGGTTTGATTCCTAGCACCCACATGGTGACTCACAACTATCTGTAACTCCAATTCCAGGGGATCCAATATCCTTTTCTGGCCTGTGTGGACACCAGGAACACATGCAGTGCGCATACATACATGCATGCAAAACACCCATACACATAAAATAAAAATTAAAACAAAATAGAATGTGATGGTGCTTCACAAAAGACAAAATGGCCTTATATAAGCAAATGAAAGGGCATTCCTTAATCGCCAGAAACATACAGATTAAGAACACCATGAACTACCACTTCTTATCCACCAGGATGGCTATAATAATAGATTCATTTGAAACTAGATAATTACAACTGTTGGTAAAGATGCTGAGAAATGCATTGGTGGAAATGTAAACTAGGCCAGCTGCTTTGGAAAACAATTTGGCAGTTCCACAAAAGGTTAAAAATAGAGTTACTATATGATCCAAAAATTCTACTAACAGAATTTTATGTATCTAAGAGAATTAAAAGCTTATGCCCATATGAAATTTTGTACACCCATGTTTACAACATTATTTGTAATATCCCAAAAGCGTTAACAGTCCAAATGTCCATCAACACATAAATGTCACATGACTTAGTCACACAATGGAAAATATTTATTACTCAGCAGTAACAAGGGTGAAGAATTGATATATGCTGTAACATGGGTGAACCTTTTTATTGGCTTATTTTTGAAATAGGGTCTTCTTATACAGAATAAGTTAGTCTCATGATCTTCCTGCCTCTGTCTCCTGTGTGCTAGGATAATAGACATGAGCCATCACACTCAACTGAATTAATTCTTAAAATACCATGCTTAGGGGCATGGGGAGACGGCTCAGTCAGTGAAATGCTTGTCACACAAACATGAGGACCTAACTTAGGATCTTCAGCAGCCATGTAAAAAGATGGACACAGCAGCCTACCTCTGGGCTCCACACATACATGTGCACATATACATAAATAGCTGAAGCCAATCACAAAACATGTCCCATTTATATGATATTTCCAGGACAGACAAATCTATTGAGACCAAACAGTGGTTGTCTGAGCTTGAGGGAAATAACTGCTAAAAGCTTCTTTAGATGGGTGACTTAAATGTTCTAAAACTATAGTGATAGCTCTATAATCCTAAATAAACCAAAACCACTAAATTATACTTCTACATGGTGTGTGAATTATACCCCAATAAGTCAGTTTAGCAATGCTTATTTTACATACCACATCTAACTCTAGACTGGCCACATTTTCTTTCTTTCTCTTTTTGAAACAGTATCTCATTATGTAGCCTTAAATTCAAGATCTTCCTGCTTCCGCCTCAGAGCACTGAGATTCTAGGTATACATGACCATGACCATCTGGGGACAGGATACATTTGAGTGCCCGATAACCACTGTTGGTTTAGTGACTGCCACATCTGACCACAAAGTTCACGATCTGGTCCATGTGAAAAATGAGTATTTTCAGAGGATATTTCAGTATATTCAGTATATTCAGGATCTTATGAAAATTTAATTTTAAGTATTAAAAAGAAAATCAAGTCTCAGTCAGGTGAGATGGCTTTTCCAAGAGTGTAAACTAGTGAATGGTGGTAGCTTCAGAACAGACATTGGACAGTGTTTGGTGCCTGTCTGTAATCCCAGCACTTGGGAGACTGAGGTAGTATTGAAAGATCACACATCAGAGGCCAACCCAGGCTACAGAGTGAGACCCTGTTTTAAAAACAAAACAACAAAAATCCAAGCAGAGTGTGGTATTAGATGGGAATCATCTTTTTCATGGAGTGGTTGTGAAGACAAGAAGAGTTATTTGTGGGACTTGATTGGCATAATGCCTGGCTCATCCCCACTACTGACACACCAAGACACATTCCCTCATCATTACTGTGCTGTTAATACTGTCCCAGTCAGGGACAGGGAAGCTAATGAGATGGCAGAACCACTCTGGCTCACCAGATGGGGAAACGTCAGTTCTGAGTCATTCCCGAGACTCCCCTGAACAGCCTTCACACTCACCGGACTGGTAGGAGAGGAAACCACAAGCTTCGGTCCAACTCTGCCATACTCCAGGGCCTTTGGCTGACCGCTCCCTTGGCCAGCTGTTCCACCCACAGGGCTGGAAGGCTGCTGGTCTGAAGTGCTCCCTGCAGGGGAAGCTTGGGCAGTGCCCAGCTGCTGCACGTCTGGGGTCTCCTGGGGAAGCAGCTGATGCTTGTGGCCATCACTTGGGGTCCCAGAGGATGCGTGGGCAGGAAGGAGCTCTGCAGGCTCCTCAAAGTGCAGATGTGTGCTGGTAGCTAGGCTGTGGAGGGAGAGGGGGGTCTGGAGCGTGGAGCTCTCTGTCTCTTGGCTTGGTCCGCTGCTTGGCACAGAGTTTACCTGGGCTTTGCTGAATTCTGACAACACCCTAGAAGTTTTTAAACAAAGAAACCCATGTGACAAGTTGATGGCTAGGATGTCCACGGCTACTGGAACAGTGGACACAGGAAGCTGCTGATATTTTAAAATCAAACCACACTGTCTAATTCCTCACTCTGTTCCTCAGCTCCCACCCAGACCTCCTCTGATGCTCCTTACTACACTAGGACCGGGGGCACAGTTGGTGGGCAGGTGAGCTGTAGGGCCCCATCTCAGGTGGCACATTCCCTGGCAGAAATGAGAACCTGATGTAAGTGGGAACTGACTCCAAACTGAACAGGCTAACTGTGGGCCTAGAGAACTTGCGTGGTCAAATGCGGTTGTGTAGACAATGGCTCTCCTAGTGTCATCTGCGGCAGAGCTTCCCAAACAGGCGGTGCCTCAGAGTGGGGCTCCTCAGTAGCTAAGAGCGGAGGCACTGAGAGTCTGCTCTCTGAGACAGGGGTGGGGGAAGTGAGGATGTACTTTGTCCATGGGACAGTCATGGGGTACCAGGACTATAGCGAGGTACAAAGGCTCCTCAAAGGTTGACTAGACAGAGAGAAGCTTCATGTCCCCCATTCACTGCTGAACTCAGTGATTTCCCACGTGGTGTGGAAGGGTGTGCACAAGCCCACAGGGTGTAACTTACTAATGTCTCCTTGTGGGGTTATTGCCCCTTGTCTCCCCAGAGGGGCCACAGAGAGTCAACAGTACTGCCATTGTGGATGTATATGTATACTTCTGGGCCTTCTGGAATGCGCCCTGGCTAGTGACTGCTCCTCCCTCTCCTGGGCTCCTGGGAATCCAAGTTACCTTTTTAAAATAAACTATTTGCTATTTCCTCTTCCACTTATAAAACACGTATGCTCTGGATAAATGCTGGTTCAGAATGCACCAAGGCTGCCTGGAGTCCAAAGATGGCATGAGTCCACCACACTGCCTTAGATGGAGCAAGTTCCCCTTAATTCGGATTGATGGAAATGATCGTAGGATAGTTCTGCTCTTGCCCACACCGTCCCAACCCCACTGACATCCCAAGACAATAGAGTCAGCGGGCGTCACTAAACCAGGCCAATACAAATTTTCATATGGATGCCAGAACATTTCAGTTGGGTAAGGGAACAATCTTTTTAACAAATGGTGCTGTGAAAAGAAGACAATCACATGGAAAAGATTAAAGTTGGATTACTAGCTCACACCCTATACAAACTTGACTCAAATGCATTAAGGACCTAAATGTAAGAGCTAAAAGCTAAAACTATAAAACTCTTAGAAGAAAATATAGATATAAGTGCATTTTTGAGTTAGGTAAAATAATGAGTTAGGTAATTCTCAGATGTGACATATAAACCATAAGCAATCAGTCAAAATAATAAACTGGACTTCATCAAAATTAAAAACTTCTGCGTGTAAGACACGGTCTTACCAGGTAACTCAGGCTAATCTTTCTGCTTCAGCTTCCTGAGTGACAGGATTATAAGCATGTACTACCATACCTGGCAAAAAAAAAAAAAATCAAACTTTTATGATTCATAAAATACTATTAAAAAAAGTGGATAGGCAGTGGTGGCACATGCCTTTGATCCCAGCACTAGGGAGGCAGAGGCAGGCAGATCTCTGAGTTAGAGGCCAGCCTGGTCTACACAAAGAGTTCCAGGATAGCTAGGGCTACATGGAGAAACCCTGTCTCAAACAACAATAACAAAAGAAGTGAAGCCAGCCTCCACAGGGTGGTAAACACCTGAATTCCGAAACTTGGAAGGCTGAGGCAAAAGACTATGAATCTTGAAATCAGCCTGAGCTACACAGTAAGTTCCCGGCTACAAAGTGAAATCCTGTTTGAAAACAACAACACAACAAAATAACAATAGCAATACACACACTCACACAATAAAAGAGAAGAAAGGAAGAGGGAGGGCTGGGGTATACAGCTCAGTTTGGTAGTACACTTGCCTATTATATGCAAAGTCCTGGATTTGATTGCCATCCTGAGGGGAGAAATAGAAATGACAACTCACAACACAGGGGAAATACTTGTACCATCCCAAACCCAGACTATATCAAAATTCCTACAACCCAGCAATAAAATGACAAATAACTGAAGCTAAAATGGGCAAAGAGATTGAAAATATTTCTGTAAAGATAACTCTAGTAAGTACATGGTAAGGCGGTCAGCATCACTGGCCACCAGGGAAATGCAAAAAAGCCATAATGATACACTACTTTATACTCACTAGGATGGCCACAATAAAAAAGAGAATAACAAGTGTTGGCAAAGATTTGGGGAAATTAACTTTTAAAAATCTGTATGTGTAGACAGGGTCTCAACTTACTATTTAGCCAAGGTTGGCCTTCAACTTCTGAGTCTCTTGTCTCTGTCTCTCATTCCCAGCTAAGGAATTAGCTCTTGTGTGTTAATAGTAAGAATGTAAAATGGTTCCATTGCTATAGAAAGCAGTTTGGTAGCTCCTCAGAAAATTAAACAGAGTTCCATGTGACGCAGCAACTCTCTCCAGGTCCACACCTAAGAGAATCAAAACATGTCCAGCCAAACTTTGGAAACGACTATTCACTATCTGTTCAACACCACCACCTTAACAGTCAGAAGTGAAGAGCAGTCCATTAACAGGTGAATGAATGAACAGATTGTGACAGGTTCACCGAATGGGATAGTACTCAGACATGATGCCTGTTATGGTGTGGATGAATCCTGAAAATATTATACTAAGTACAAGAAACCAGCTACAAAAGGCCACATGTTATATGGTTCTGTTTGTACAATGTCTAGAACAGGCAAATAGAGAGCAAATGGCAATGCATTGCCTTTTCCTTCCATGACAATAAAAATATTCTTGAGTTACACAGTAATGATCTTGCAACTAGGCATTTTGGCTTATGCTTGTAATTCCAGCACTTGGGAAGCAGAGGCAGGACTGTGATGAGTTTGAGCTAGTCCGATCTACATAATGAGTTTCATGTCAGGCTACATAACAAGATCCTGTCTCAAAAATCTGAGGAAAAAAAAGTAAAATTTATGATATGTGAATGTGATATCTTATCTTCATAAAAAAGACCGGTGGGAGGGCAGAGAGACAGCTCAGCAGTTAAGGGCACTGGCTGCTCTTGCTGAAGTCCAGGGTTTGATTACCATCACTTACAGGGTGGCTCACAATTGCCTATAACTCTAGATCTAGGGAATTTGGTGCCCTCTTCTGGCCTCCATAGGCACTGCACACATGTGGTGCACAGACATACAGGCAAAACACACACATAAAAAATAAAAATTAAAAAGGAAAAATAAGTGGCAGATGTGAGGGGGAAAAGGAACCTTTATACAGTGTTAGTCTAGAACTATGAAAATCAGTTATGGGGAGGGGGGATTCCTCAAAAAACAAAAGGAGCACAACTAGATCCTAGCAGCCGACTACCCCTGGGTAGATCCCAAGGACTCAAGTTCTTGTGCAGCACTGTTGACAACAGCAAAGTCACAGAGGCAGCCCAGTTACTCACCCGCAGATGGCTGGGTAAGAAAAACATGGTGGACACACAGCCATAAACTAGAGGAACTGCACCATTTACAGCAAAGTGGATGGGATTGGAGACAATCATGTTATGAGAACTAAGACTCAGGAAGACATGGATTGTATATTTTCTCTCACATGTAGGATCTAGGTTTAAAAAGACATTGAAAACAGAAAGGGAAAAATCACAGGGGTGCTGTATGGGAAAAGGAAGAAAACCAGGGAAAAAGGAAAGGTAAGAGGGCATAATAGAAGAGGGACGTGGTCAAAACACATATGCATGTATGAAAATGCCAAAATGAAATCATTTTTTAAAATTTAATTATTTTTATTATTATTGTGGGGGGCATGAGTGAGAGGACAACTTATCAAGCCAGGCATGGTGGCTCAAGGCCTGTGATCCCAACACTTGGGAGGCAGAGGCAGGTGGATCTTTGATCTCAAGGTCAGCCTGGTCTACAGAGTGGGTTCCAAGGACAACCTACAAAGTGAGATGCTATCTCAAAAACAGACATACAGACAGACAAATAGAAATCAAGAAGCACAGTATGGTGGTTCATACCTATAATTCTAACACTGCCCAGGCAGGAGGATCCTAAGTTCAAGACCAGCCAAACTTCACAGTGAATTCAAGGCCAGCCTAGGGAGATGCTGTTTCAAAAATGATTGAGCATAGTGGTGCACTTTTTTAATCCCAGCACTTGGGAGGCACAGGCAGGCAGATCTCTGCTGTGGGATGGTCTGTATGTCAAATTGCTCTGATTGGTCAATAAATAAAACACTGATTGGTCAGTGGCCAGGCAGGAAGTATAGGTGGGACTAACAGAGAGGAGGACAGAGAAAACAGGAAGGCGGAGGGAGACACTGCCAGCCGCCACCATTACAAGCAGCATGTGAAGATGCCGGTAAGCCACGAGCCACGTGGCAAGGTATAGATTTATGGATTAATTTAAGATATAAGAACAGTTAGCAAGAAGCCTGCCACAGCCATACAGTTTGTAAGCAATATAAGTCTCTGTGTTTACTTGGTTGGGTCTGAGCGGCTGTGGGACTGGCGGGTGACAAAGATTTGTCCTGACTGTGGGCAAGGCAGGAAAACTCTAGCTACAGATCTCTGTGAGTTTGAGGCCAGCCTTATCTACATAGTGAGTTCCAGGAGAGCCAGAGCTGTATAAATGAGACCCAGGAAGGCTCAGTGGTAGTTTGCCTAGCATAAATGAACTCTAGGTTCAACTCCCAGTATTGTCTCCCTCACCCCAAAAGAAAAAAAAAAAATCAAGGAAAATCTAAGAGTGTGACTTCTAGGGAGTGGAAAATGCTGAGTTCTCTTCCTCCCCGTTTTGGTGTGTGTGGAAGAGACAGATCATGTATGTGCAGGTACAAGTGTGTTTGTGCAGGCTTGAGGACACCCTCAGGTGTCATTCCTCAAGCATCATCTATCTACCTTGTATTTTTGAGACAAGGTCTCTTATGGGCCTGGAGCTAGCCTAGTAAATTATGCAGGCTGGCCAGTGAGCGCCAGGGACCCACCTGTCTCTGCCACCAGAGCACTGGGGTACAAACAGGCACCACCACTCCCAGATTTTTCAACACGGGTTCTGGGGGCCCAATTCAGGCAAGACAAGTACTTTACCAACCAAGCTTCTCTCCACCCTCCTGTCTGTGCATCTGTACATGTGTGTTCACAAAGGTGTGCAAACAACACCTTGGAGAGCAGTTCTGTCAAGCCAGGCAGGGTTGGAATCCCGGACCATGCAGACCCTCATGCTGGTGGACTGTGGTTCTGCTCCACTCTAAAGTAAGGTTCACTGAAGAAAGCGCAGAGGTGAACTCCAATGCTGAGTCACTTCCCAAGGGAAGTAACAGCTGACACACACTGACAAAGTTCTGCAGTGGAAAGACTGTAAGAGCCAGAGGGGACAGATGACACCAAGGGAGCAGAAGGCTGGTAAAATGGACAACCCAGGCAGTCTAGCGCCTGAGTCCACAACCCTCCATAATCATAGCACAGACCCAAAGAACAGTCAGTCCTTGGCCCACAAGACAAGCTACAATTTACTTTCTGCAAAACAGACCCCTTATAGTAAATGAAAAAGTTTCACTTTGAAGTCATGTTTTGTACTTTGTTCAACCTGCAGATGTTTTAAGAGTTGTAACATTAAAGCTAGGATATTTATGCCTAATTAATAACTTAAATAGTCAAGCATCATTAAAGAATAAACTCAACCAAAGTGCTGCTGAGGATCTTTTATCTTTAAAACACACACTTAGAAATGCTAATCTCTGCAGCTTACAGGCTAACATCAAGGCAGGTGTAGTGGTGCTTCTCTGGAAGATCAAGAGTTCAGGACCAGCCTAGGATACATGGTAAGACCCCCATCTTTAAAATAAAAATGCTGGGCCAAGAACACAGTTCAGCAAGCAAAGACACTTGCTGTGAAGCCTGAGGACCTGATTCGGATCTGCTGGACTCACATTTTGGAAAGAGAGAATCAACTCCTGAAAGTTGTCTTCTGACCTCTCCATGCGGGGGTAGCAGACCCTCTCCGCAACCCCCCAAGGGGAACTTCGAGGCCCAGCTCTGAGAACGACAGCACTGGCCCTGCATTTGCATCTGTGCAGTCAATGTCCAGTTACTCACATCACTGTCTGGTGCTTATCTATACATCCTGACCCTCAGTTCCTTTTGCATTTCTCCCTAAGAACCACGTCAATGATTTCCAGACAGGGTGGACAGTCACTGATTCAAAGACCTTATGCTGGAATTTTCCAGTCATGAGACTCATGAGAGATAAAGGCAAGGCATATGACAAAGAGAAGGCCTGAGAGAGGTAAGCTAGCATCACCCCCACCTCAGCATTTCTCAAGGCAGTTCTCCCCAATGTGCTCCATCTAAACTCCTCATTTGACATCTGAAACTGCCATCTCATGGACTCAGTGCTCTACCTCGGAGCCTACCATTCTCACATGAGCAACTCACTGTCAGGTCTAAAGGAAACTCCAATTCCCCAAACTCCAAAAGGCTGTCCAGAAATGAGCTCAACCTGGACTAGAAGAGGATTTCTGGTGGTTAGATAAAGGCCAGCATTCCTCAGGAACTTGTAAAACCAGTTTCCATCTACCAAAAGGAGTCATTTCCCTTACCTCTGGCAGAAGGGACATCTGGATCCAATGACATATACCTGTAGTTGCATATCAAAGCACATACTGGCCTCCAGGCTCCCTCAGTATCATAAGTACCTGTTATACATTCCAAAGTCCATACTAGCATCCCAGCCCTTCTTCACCTCCCCAGGCTTTCCTCTTCCAAGATGTCCATTTGTTTGCTATAAGGGCAAGGGTTACCCCACTTGCCGCTGCTATTCTTACTATGCTTACTATGCTTTCTCTCCTCCCTCTCTCTCTCTCTCCTAAAGATTTACTTATTTATTATGCATTTTATTATGCACGCAGTGTTCTGTCTGCATGTATGCCTGCACGCCAGAAGAGGGCACCAGATCTCATTACAGATGGTTGTGAGCCACTATGTGGCTGCTGGGAATTGAACTCAGGACCTCTGGAAGAGCAGTCAGTGTGCTTAACCTCTGAGCCATCTCTCCAACCTCGATTTCCCTATTTGATATTTCTGGTTATTCTCCCTTCTCTCACAGACAGCCCTGGTCATGTCCAGTCTGCCAGCCACGTTCAGTCTATTTCTTTCTCTCTCTGCTCTGAATTCTTCCAGATGTCTCTGGATATTTTCTCTCTGTTATTTACAATAAAGACCATCCCCTTAACCATAGCATGGAACAGTCATGTTGACAGTTTCTTTACTGCACCGCCTTGCATGCACTCACTACACAGGCAATGATTTGACTCTCAGACAACTCTGTGAGAAATCTCCATCTTAAAGATGGAGAAACAGTTCACAAAGAGTCAGCAATTTGACTGACGTTACTTGACTTGCAAATTGTGGAGCAGGCCTGGAAACTAGGTCTTCTGTGAGCCCTGCCCACATATCACTGGGTCTAATTCTATCCTACAGCAGGTAGGCTGAACCAAGGCTGTAGGGTGCACAGAAGTAGGGAAAAGGCCCTAGACATGAGTTGATGGAACAGAGGCTTTAACTCAACAGAAAGCCACTAAATACCCACAACCCTGACAGTACTTTCCAGTGGTAAGACTGAGAGATCATGGAGCTCTTCCTGGCAGTGTCAACAGAGAGCATGTGTGGAAACGTACATCAGTGCTTCAAGGACTGACTGAACTCAGTGTCCACTGAGTGGAAGAACAGGCTCATGAAGAGAATGAAGAGGCTCGGACACCCCAGCAACATACATGTGCTACCTTTTGTAGGAAATGGGAGAAAATTAAAAGGTAATAAAGTAAAAGCACTGTTTCTGTTACAGAAACATCTAGGAACTTGGAAGCATATGTAATCAGGAGATGGAAGCGAAGGATCAAAGAGTTCAAGGTCAACCTGGGCTATAGCATGAGACTCTGTCCCACAAAACTAAATAAAAACCCAAAGCTTTGGGGTTTGGGGATGTAGTTCAGGGGTAGAGAGTTCATCTAGCTCATGTAAGGCCCTGGTTTGATTCTCAGCACTGCAGGGGTGTGGGAGGTGAAGAAGGACCTGCCAGGACGGGCAATGCAGCTTCATGGCAGACAGCTCACGTAACACTGGGGATGGGGCGGGAGTTCGGCCCACGCTCCCCTCTTTGACAGAGTGAGTTAAGACAGTCTGTCCTACACGTTCTTCACACTCCCCAGGCCCCATCTGTCTGAGGTTTTGTGTCTACTAGGTGTTTTGCAAGGTCACAGCCTATGAACTCTACTTCACTGTATTTGCCAGAATTATATATGCACTCTGAACTATTATCTCCTTCCCTCTAGATGACAAAGACTATTTTATACGGACTTCAGAAAGGCCAAAGACTCAGTCCGACTCTGAGTACTAAACCCATCCTCTGCTGGGAGTGGTGGCTCACACCTCTAATGTCAGCCCTCAGGAGAACCAGGTACTGTAGCCTGGACTAGAGAGGGAGCCATTTCAAAACCCCGAAGCAACCATTCTTCCCACTGAGCTCTCTCCTCAGTTACAGAGAGAGCCCTTGTCTCCTCTGACTTCTTCATGTCCCACCAGCGTTCAGTGGCGATCACATGTACGGAAGGCAGGGCGAGGGGTGGAGGAGCTTACTCACTCTTGCAGAGACCTGTCAGAGTCATCAGCATTTGCCGGGCCCAGATCTGAGTCGCAGGACATGGGTTCCTCAGAATGGTCTGGACTCTTGGAGCCATTCTCCTGCAGCAGGCAGCTATCAGAGTTTAGGCTGCAGGATAGCTGGGATGAGCTGGCTGTGTCCAGGCTGAGGGAAGAGGCAGTGAGTTTCCTGTTCCTGCGGATCTTATGGCCAGAGTGTTGGACTTCGATGTCCTCAGAGCCTGAGGAATGAGAGATTGAATCCAGAGACTCCTTCCGCTGTAATTCCGCCCCAGAGGTAGTGAGAGGGTCAAGTTCAGAGAGGGGACAAAGCCCAGAGAGAGACAGTGGGGTGAGTGTCCATTCATTTAAGATGGCTGACTTGTAGGAGAGTTCAAAGGACAAGGATGTCAGTCCTTGCAGGAAGCTCAGTAGGAACTCGCCCTCTTCGGCATCTCGCAGCAGGGCTGTGGGCTGATAGTACTCGCACAACCTTGCGGGTTCCTGCAGGAGCAATTTCAGATAGCACTCCATCAGACCATCATTGAGGGCCAGCCGCAGCCAGGCCCGGCAGCGGCCTACATCTGTATTGATGAAGACCAGGTGTTCCAACTCTGAGATGATGTGTCTGGAGGGGGACAGAGCAGATGTGTTTCAAGAAACTACCTCAAATCTCAGAGGCATGGTTTTAAGGCACTGCTTAGCAAGCACCGGTGATAAGTACTACAAACACAAACATACTTAAGCACACCAAACTCCAGGGAAATGTCTCAGGAAATACAGAAAAGCCGAGCTGTTGAGCAATGGCTACCTGATGTCATCTACTAACCCAAGACATATTTGCTAAGCTCCCAACCCCTAATTCCTGGGGAATAAATCCAGGGCTTTGTGTATGCTAAGCAAGCATTCTACTACTGAGCTATGCTCTCAGCCCCAGGTAACTGTCACCGAAGGAAATACATGGAGTTCAGGCCTTTTGTTGGTAGAGTGGGAGGTTGGGCCATCACTTCTGGTTAGAAAAGGCAGTGTCTGAGTTAGGCCCTGAAGACTTTCCAGAAAGAAAGATGGATAAACTTTCAGCACAATGGACTATTAGAGAAAAACACATAATGGGAAGAAAAGTAGCGGACCTCTCAGGGAACTGGGAGAGCTCCCTTACAGGTGGAGGGGTGTTGGGTTAGGTCAGAAAGCCAGGCAGTAGAGGAGGCCTTGGCTATCACCTGACCAGGCTATATGGGACACAGGATCCCACACCTGGCTGTTAGCCAAAAGCACCTGGGGAACTTAGCAGGACACATTCAGGGCTTCAACTAGTGAACCATTTGGGAAGTGAAGCATAGCAAAGCAAGCTGACCACAGTAGTACCATTAGAGTGGACCCTAGGTGTACCAAACTCAGTTCCCAAAGCTGCAGTGTGACATAAATCCCTTCTGCTACCACAGTGTCCTGTGCAGGAATGCACCCACCATCCTCTGGACTCAGTGGCCAAGTTCCAATTAACTTCAGCACAGTACACGTTGACTGGCTAACTGAACTAAGGAAACATTTAACAAGATACAGAGACAACCAGAAAACCACTGTCTGGGGTTGGAGTGATGGCTCAGTGGTTAAGAGCACTTGCTGCACTTCCAGAGGATCTGAGTTCAGTTCCCAGCACCCACACTGAGTGGCTCACAAGCACTCATGACTCCAGCTCCAGGGGATCTGATTACCTCTTCTGGATTCCCTGGGTACCCACATGCATGTGGTATATATACAGACACACACTCATACACATAAATTAATAAAAATTAAAAAAAGAAAGAAAACCATTGTTACTTAGAAGAGAGCTAAAAACCCAAGCAAGATAGGGCAGTGGCAGCAGGTAGGGAAATGCAAATCAGAGACTGACAAGGCATCTTCAGGCCAAGGGTGGCATTTCATATGCCATGGAGGCAGTGCCGGCTACCAGCTTAGGGCCTAAGTAGCCAAGGGCAAGGGCAAAGACAGGGCCTTGGGGTGAATATTCAGACACTATCTGGCTTCTTGGGTAAATGCCAGACACAACTTGTTATAAAAGTTTAGAACCAGGAGCTGAAGAAATAGCTCATTGGTTAAAAGCACTGGTTGCTTTTGCAAAGACCCAGGTTTGATTCCTAGTACCCATATGGTGGCTCGGTCATCTCTAGCTCCAATTCCAGGGGATCTGGCACCCTTTTATGGCTTGTGTGCCCTGCACCAAGCACATACATGGTGCATAGACATGCATGTAGGGAAACACTCATACACGTAAATTTTTTTTAAAAATTAAGTTTAGAAGATAGAGACTCAAATATTCAAAGGCAAGGTCAGCAAACCTTTTCTGTTAAAAGGACCAGAGAATATTTCAGTCTTTTCAGGCCACACAACTCAGTAGTAACTACATGACTCAGCCTAGTATAGTCAAAGGTCAACAGTGCTGGGGTGAGAAGCAGCCACAGGCTCTAAATGAGAGTGGAGTGCCTTAAGGTCTGGAGATAAGCCTTTCTATAAGGCCGTCTCTAGCCCTACCTCATACAGTGCCTACACTAGAACACTGTGTTTTGGCTTTGCCACCCTCAAGAGAGTCGAGTACCCTGTACTCTGAAGCTCTTCCCTGATGCCAACCCTCTCCAGTGTATCTCACTTGTGGGTGACAGCCTTCAGAAGGGGCCAGAAAACAGGCTGAGGCAGAGGCTTCTGATGAGTGTGCTTCTTCCTTTTCCCTCCGGCCTCAGCACGGATGTGCTTGCCATGCAAGCCATGGATAAACACAGCCTCCAGGGCACTGCACATGGTGTTGGCATCTCCATCTTCACTGGTGACCACTGTGTCCAGAGATACATACTGCTTCTGCAGAGCCTTCACAGATCCCACCAGCCTCTTCTTGATGACCTAAGTGATATCAAACACAATGGCAGACTTTAGGGGTAAATCCTACATGGAGTCCCTGGAATGTAGTCCATGGCCTGTTTTTCAGAGTGTGTAACCACATACACACTATGTATATAACCTGAGACTCCTTTTCAAAGCTAGCTACTGTGGCAAGAGAAGATCCAGCACACAGAGAAATGATTTTGCACATGTTTTCTTAATTAGATTTGTTAATTTTATTTTATGTATGAGTGTTTGGCTTACATGTATATATGTATGTATGCTTGGTGCCTGAGGTTAGAAGAGGGTATCAAATCCCCTGGAACTGGAGTTACAGATTGCTGTAAACTACCCTCCGTGTAGATGCTAGGAACTGAACCCAAGTCCTCTGCAAAAACAAGAGCTTTTAACCACTGAAGCACCTCTCCGGACCCAATCTTTTGTTGTTGTTTTTAATGAAACTTCAGTCTTGTATTTAAATACCAGATCCATGTAGTCACAACTATGGTAGCTTGGGGGTATTCTGCAGAGATAAGCTAAGGAGGCAGAGAATACTTCTTTAGAGCAAAAACCAAGAAAGGACTGGGGGTGTGGCTCAATGCTAGAGAGTATGCTTAGCAGGCACAAGCCCTGGGTTAGATCCCCAACACAGTGGGGGAAAAAAGGTCAAGACCACAGAAGCCTAATTACATTAGCTAAGAGCTCAGGCCTAGAGCCAAAGGCTTAAGTCAGTACCAGCTGTTTGCAGATACTTTGCTTAACATCTCTGAACCTCAATTCCCTAAAGGTTAAATGGAAACAATATTTCGTGATCGATAACACTCGGACAGTGCTGCCTCTTCTTTCATTTATTTATTTATTTATTATGGCTTCTTGAGAAAGGGTTTCTGCAGACCTGGCTGTCTTGGAACTCACTCTGTAAACCAGGCTAGCCTCAAATTCAGAGAGATTATCTGGACCATCATGCCCAGCAGGGGCCATTGCTTGGGGGTAGATATTGGGTTTCATTTCTCCTTGTGTCCCCAACAGTTGCCATTGTGCCCGGGATACCTATAAAAGGCATGCATTACAAAATGTACATCAAGGGTTGTGGAAATTTAACATAAAATGTATATAATCATAATTATGATTGTATCAAAGTCATATTAGTGTTTAAACTAGACAGAACTGCAAAAAAACTGGTTTGCATCAAGTGTTAAATTATAAACATTTCACTTTTATTTTGACTTAGGCTGAACAGTAAGTGTTCTTTGGAAAGTTTAATTTTTAAAAAATTAATTAACAAGTTATAATTAACATTAAATTCTCCCATTTAAACTACAAACTTCTGGGGTTTTTTGTTTGTTTGTTTTGGTCATCCCCAGAAGTAACCATATTCCTGAATTTTGGTAACTTTTAATTTCACTAATTTTTTTTTTTTTTTAATTTATTGACACTGAGCTTGGTGGCCCATGCCTTTAATCTCAACACTCAGGAGGCAGAAGCAGGTAGATCTCTGTAAGCTTGAGGCTAATCTGGTCTATATAGGGAGTCCCATGTCAGCCAGGGCTACAGAGTAGACCCTGTCTCAAATAAAACAGACATAAAGATTTATTTACAATGGCTGTTGAGAGGAGAATCAGTGAAGTGCTCAGGGAAGAGCACTAGTAGGCTATCCAGTCCCATATGCAAAAGAACAATACTAAATGAGCTCAGGAGACTGTACACACAAAAGCAGAGAGTGAGGACGGGCGGTGGTGGCGCATGACTTTAACCCCAGTACTCGGGAGGCAGAGGCAGGTGGATCTGTGAGTTCAAGGCCAGCCTGGTCCACAGTGAGTTCCAGGACAGCCAGGCTACATAGAGAGACTGTTTAAAAAAAAAAAGAAAGAAAGAAAGAAAGAAAGAAAGAAAGAAAGAAAGAAAGAAAGAAAGAAAGAAAGAAAGAAAGAAAGAAAAAGAGAAAAAAGAAAGGAAGAAGGAAAAAGCGAAAAAAGCAGTTAAGGACAGCAGCAAGTGTCCTTAACTACTAAGCCAACTCCCCAGCATTATTTTTTTAATTATCATTTTTAATCATAGATCTAAACAAACAATACCAAAACCCAGTGGTTTTATTGTATTTGTTCTGTCTAGAGTTCATTCAATTTCTTTGATCTGAAGATTTAAAGTCAATAAAACGTAGAAAGTTCTGGAAGAGGAAGTAAAGTTCAGTGGTTTTTAGTATACGCAGAGAATTGTGCAACCTTTACCATTAGCTAATTTTAGAGCATTTCAACACCACTGAAGAAAGTGTGTAGCAGTGGCTGGGGGTGAGGTGGAGTGGCTGTAGGATAATCTCTTTTCTGCCTCTACAGATTTATCTATTCTAGACATTTCAAAGAAATGGAAACATAACATGTGACTCTGAGTATGGCTTCTTTGATTTGGCAAGTTTTCAAGGTTTATCTATACTATAGCACATATCAGTATTTAATTCCTTTTTATAATCAAGTATATCCTACTGCATGGTATATATACCATGTTTTATTTGGCCATTCATAAGAAAATAAACAGACTGGGCGGTGGTGGCGCACGCTTTAATCCCAGCACTTGGGAGGCAGAGGCAGGCAGATCTCTGTGAGTTCAAGGCCAGCCCGGGCTACAGAGTGAATTTCAGGAAAGGTGCAAAGCTACACAGAGAAACCCTGTCTCGAAAAAAAAAAAAAAAAAAAAAAAAGATAGAAAATAAACAGCTGCCTTGTGCCCACTTTTTGACTATAGCGCTGCTCTGAGTGTTTGTGTCCACATCTTTACACAGACCTGTTTCCAGGTCTAGAGTTGATAAGCCATAGAGCTCGCACAATGGCTTGCAATCCTGACACTTAAAAGCTGAGGACTTTCATGTGAGTTTGGAGGCCATCTTGATAGTAAGTTGGAGGCCAGTCTAAAATGCACAGTAAGACCTGCCTGAAAATCCAAAGAATTGTTCAATCACATAAAACCTATGCTCCTATGCCAGGCTGGGGATGTGACTCAGGGGTAGAACACTACCTACATTTGTGAAATCCTGTATTTCATCCCCAACACTGGAAAGAGAAGGAATAAAAAACAACCCCAAAAGCTCTATTTAAGTTTTCTATGAAACACTGAGCTGTTTGCCAAAGTAACCACTACTTTACATTCCCAGAGACTAGAGGAGAGGCCCAACTTTTTCACGTTTTTGTTAACACTTGCTATTGTCTTTCTGATTACAGTCGCCCTAATGATGTGAAGTAGCACCTTACCTCGGCTTTCCCTTACATTTCCCTGTGTCTAATAGTAATAAGCATTATTTTGTGTACTTACTTGTCACTGTATAACTTCTTTGGAGAAATTCTCTGTCCACTGTATAACTTGTTTTTATGTGTGGTATGTGTGCTTACATGTTGTCAGTGTGTGTATAGGTGAACATACACATGTGTGTGGAGGCAAGAGGCCAATGTTGAGTCCCTCAGTCATTCTACACATTATTCTTATAGACAATGTGTATAAGATGAGGTCTCTTACTGAACCTAAGCTCATCAATTCATGGGCTAGCTGGCCAATGAACTCTGGGGACTTGTCAGGCCCTCACCCTCCCAGCAACTGGGATTATAGACATAGGCTGCCAGTACTGGCTTTTATGTGGGTTGTGGAGATCCAAACTCAGGGCTTCATGCCAGCACACACTACTGAACAGCCATCTCCTAGCCCCCAGATCATCTTTTCATTGCTGAGTTGAAGTAGTTCTCTATCCACTTTAGATACTAGACCTTTATCAGAGATAATACCTTCTCTTTTTCTGTGGACTATATTTTTTCATCTCTCCCTCAACACTTTATGAATGCTGTCCTTTGAGGCAAAGATTTTGATCTTGGAGTTGAATTGTAAATGCTATTTTAAATATATTATTAGATTATATAAAAAAAACTATTTCCAGCTGAGTGTCACCAGGTGCTGCGTCAGGGAATGCAGGGATAACCAGACATACATCTCAAGGGTGGGCCTGTGCAGTCCTTGCTAGGAGGCCAGGGCTCTGCTCCAGTCCCAGAGGGCCCAGGGTGGGACAGGTATAACTGCAAAGGCCCAGCTGGAAGCCAGCAGGGAGAAGGGTAGAGTTGTCCCTCTAGTGGCCAGGAGAGGGAAGGCAGCTCTCTCAGGGCTGCTGCTCCTTGTTGACAGAAGGTTCTGGTAACTGGGAGCAATACTGGGAGGAAAGGATTCTCCAAAAAAAAAACCACCACAGGGTTTCACTGAGCCCCAAAGCTATCTGACCTCTGGCCTTTCCAAGGACACGAGACAGCCAGTCCAGAGTGCCTAAGCAAGTCCAGGGCCAAGCACAGGAAAAAGAGGTTGTTAGAGAGGTTCTGGTAAACTGGCCCCAAACATCTCTGCTTGAAAAATTTCTGGAAAATAGTACATGTTCAAAGATATATATGAGCTGCCAATTTACCCCATAATTGAAACAACTAGCGAGAGCAGCTGCTTCCGACAAAACCAAGGGCTGGAGCAAACTGTAAAGTGCATGCTGCACAAGCCTGAGAACCTGAGTTGGAATCCCTAGCACCCACATAAAAAAACTGGGCATGGTGACATCTGCAATCTCAGCACTGGGGAGGAAGAGACAGGAGAATTCCAAGGACTTGCTGCTTAGCCAGTCTAATGAAATCAGCAAGCTCCAGGTTCAGTGAGAGACCCTGTCTCAAAAAGAGAGTGTGGGGGACTGGCAAGAAGGCTCAGTGGGTAAGGGTACCTGCTGCCAAGTCTGACCTGCTTCAGTCCCCAGAACCCACATGATGGAAAGAGAAAACAGACTCTCATAGGTTTTCCTCTGACCACCACACACACGTCATAGGGCACACATACAGGCACATAGGCACATAAACACAGACACAGACAGACAGACAGACAGACAGACAGACACACACACACACACACACACACACACACACACACACACACACTACACACACATACACACAATCTAGAAAGGTCAGGATCTCCTGGAAGCCTGCTTTTGTTGTAAATTCTTCTCCACCTGAAGCCTCTCTCTGGACATGTTCATTTATTTCAAAATAAGAAAAGTAGATGAAAGCTGGGTATGGTGACACATGCCAGAAATTCTAGCAACTTGGAGGTTGAGGCAGGAGAATCAGGAGTTTATCCTTTGCTATGAAGTAAGTTTGAGGTCATTCTAGGCTACTACATGAGACCCTATCTAAAAAGGAAAAAAAAATTAAAGGGAAAAGCTGATGAGATGGTGGTCCTGTGCAGTTCTTCCCACCCCATCCTATTTTGCCCACATACCTGGATGGCAGCCCTAGGGTCCAGCCCATTCTCCACTTCGAGCATTTCCACTCAGGCAGCAGCGCTCAAGGAGACTCACATGACACCTGCAGGACAGAAGAAGGCTAGATGAACATGCTCCCAACTTACCCCCACAACCAGTCCCCTCCCAGCAGGCAGCAGGCAGTCAGGCCAGGTCACTCAAATCGCAAATGAAAGGCCTTGGAGCAACTTGAAGGAAAAACCGAGACTGGGTTTTAAGGAAGGAAACAGGGCAGAGGCTCAGTCCTTGGGAGGGGTGGAACCCTTGCACCACAAGTAGGAGACAAGGGCTCTTCACACCAAAATCTGTGCAGAAAACCAGGGCCTATGAGATAGGAATTTGCAAAGCTTCTCCACAGTGGGTTGACGCCCCTATCGAGTGGCACACTGAATGTGGGAGTCAATAAGTAAAAAACCTAGCAGAAAAAGGTTTCTGAATGCACAACAGCTAAAAAGTCATTCAAAACCAGTGTCTAATGAAGCAGAAGTATTTCTGACAGAGCTCATGTGAACTGCATCACATGACTCAACTGCTGTTCTGAACATGCAACACGTGTTTTGTACTACACAGGAATTTACCATATATCATCATACATCAACAATGAGCACTGCCTGGACAACCTCAGCTCAGATTTGAGCTAATCTCTCTCTTTTTTTTTTTTTTTCTGTTTAGATGGGGTCTCTCTATGTAGCGCTTGCTGTCTTGGAACTCTATGGCCTTGAATTTACAGAGATCTTGTCTCTGCCTTCTGGGCTCTGGGATTAAAGGTGTGCACCACTGCACCCAGTTCTCAGCTCAGATTTGAGACAACTTGTACCAAATTTTCTGCTTTTATAGAAACCTAATGGTTTAATTACAAAAACAAAGGCTTTGAATATTTCTTCAGCATGTAAGTATCAAATTAGTATAGCCTTAATTGGATTGATAAACACAGCCATCTTATCAGTATGCAAATTTGCCTTTGTCTTCAATAAACAGTACAATTGTATGTGTACCAAAGAATTTTTAAATATATTTATTTATGGTTTATTATTATTAAATGTTTGATTTGTCCTTATACACCTACCTATTGGGTCATGTAAAAATTCGCAGACAGAAGGGGTTGTGAATGTGAAAACTTCAGAAGGCCTGCCAGGGCACGAAGGAGGGGCTTTCACTGAAGATGCTAAGAACTGGTGGGGACCAGGTGCTGGGCTTCACAATTCACAAATCAAGGCTGGACTTGTACTCAACTCCGGATCCAGTCCAGGGTTTTAAGCACACCTGCAACAGCTTCAGAAGACAGCATTCTCTCCACACTTTCTGCACTGGGCTGCAAATCTTTAGTTTGGGTGTCACAGATATATGTCTAAATGACCAACACGGGTTCTGACATCACAATTTGTCACTAGCTAGGCAGGACCAAGGGAGCATAGAATTTTATCTCTCAGGTACAAGGCACTGAACATGATGTGTTTGGGTATAAATGGTTTCTGTCATTCTGGTGGATGTAGCCACAAATCTATAAGCAAAGAATGTCACTGCCCACAATGTATGTATCTACAATGTATGTATCCACAGTTGAAGATCCCAAGGGCCAGGTGCCTTCTTCCCTTGGCCCAAACCTAAGCACTCAGGCTAGGCATGCACATTCACATGCAAACAAGTCTCTAGGGAACACTACAGAGCGAATGTTTATGCTGTCTCGCTTAATTATGGCACAAAGAAGTTAGCACAAGCAAGGGACATTACACAGACTGCCTTGTTTATGATGACATTTCATTATTTCTATCTGATAGAGGAAGGAGGACGAGGAAGCTGAAACAGGTTCAGGAACAAGTTTACACAGCAGTGGCTTGGCTCCACCACTCAGAGGACTGCCAACCCCAGCCCAGAGGAAACCCCAGACTCCTAAGTAAATGCCATCCTCCGAGCTTGAGCTGGGCTAGGAAGAGTGCCCTTCAGCTGCAGTCCCAAGAAACATTAAGGCCAGAGTGGCAGAAAAGGCTTAAAGACAGAAGCGGAGCCTGAAGCCCAAGAAGGAGAGAAACATGGTGGTCCTCAATGATGGGGCCAATCTCTGCCTTCCCTAGATGGCAGTAATAAAAAGGGCACAGGAGCCAGGACCCAAGGCGGACCTCTTCAGACAGGCCTTGTCCAGGGAGGCAGGTGTGTAGAGAAGCATGACCCTCATGGAGACAGGCTGCCAGGAAGAGCTCTGGCTCCGAGTACAAAGGCTCTGACTAAAAACTCTGGGTTTGTTTTTCCTTCCACATTCTACTCCACCTCCCCAGGGATTCTTCAGGAGGCCAGCTCCATACTCTGGTTTCCAGGATGGTAGAAAAGGAGGTGTTTGCTGTGGACGAGAAGTCACTCCTCACAATATGCCTGTGGTGGAGGTTGAGGTTTATTTTACACAGGCAAGATGTAGCTCAGTCTCAGTCCAGCTGTTCTAGAGATAGCCCTCAAACTCCATTTGCTCTTCTCTCAGCCATGGTGAATAGGACCCTAGGGTTCAGACCTCAACAATGTAAATAATAGCCTATGTCAATTACAGCTCCAGAACTAATTAGCTGAAAGTAATAGTGTACTCATGGTGGGGGCACTATTAATAAGGACTGTGGCCCAGTAATAGCTTTAAAAAATAAATAAACAAACAAAAGCCACCCCAGGCCATGTAATCTGGAAGCAGAGGTGGAAGAATCAGGAGTTCAGTATCATCATGACTTAGTAGAAACAGGTAAGAAACAGAAATCTCAGGTCTCTTTAGTTCTTTTTGCAGCTCAGGCTGTCTCGGGTCAAAAGAACTCAAAAGCTCCTTTTACCAAATAAGAACTAAAGGCAGTAAGACACTGTCTTACCAGATAGATCTACAGCTCCAATCAGCCGAGCCCAGGTCTTCTCCATGATGCCCATGTTTCAGAACTGTCCTTTCTTAAATGATCAACATGGGAAGGATTTGTCCCAGTTTTAGCTAGTATAGTCCTCTTACTTCATGTACACTTTGAGGAAGAAAGGAGAAAAACGGCTTAGATGAGACTTGAAAGACTGGTAACAGGGCTCTACTGCTCTCAAAACACTGTATCTATCAGTAGACGGCAAGGGCTTCTCTTTAGACACCTCAGCTACTCCACCAGCCCTCTTCCTACTGCCTGGATCATACACCTGACATTCTGAACAGCCCTGCGCTTGTGCCAGCCAGCTGCTGGACCAGTTGATGAGTCATAGTATTTCAGTTGGAAAAGAATGACCAAGTTATCTTCTGATTCAGAAAGGCAGCTGACCGCTCAGGCATGTGAATGCTGAGTGAGTAAACAGCATGTCCTTCCTTCTGAGGAAAGCTCAATCTCTAGACAAGTGTCCTGAAGGCGTAGGATGGGGTAAAGAGAACAAGCCTTTGAAGCAACAGCTTCCAATTAAATACTGCTGGAGGGTGAGAGACCAGACCCAACACTAGTGTGGGTGAGGGCACCTGTCCCTGCTGGACACATTTTCCTTCCAACTTGCCTTTCCTCCAACACCATCTATCTCTCTCATATTCCTGTTCCATACAGTACAGGATTCCTCTCTCTTTTCTCTTAAGACAGGACCTCACTGTGTAGCTCAGGCTGGCCTCAACGTAAAGCAATCTTCCTGCTTTCCCCTTCCTCAATGCAGAGATTACAAGGCCTGGCCAGCTATTCCTGGCTTTTACATTTTTCCAGGCTTTGTACTTCAGAAAGTACTCTACCACTGAGCTATATCCCCAGAACTTAATTTTTTATTTTTGAGAAAAGGTCTTGCTATGAAGCATAAGCTGGCCTTGCACTCAATATGTAGCCCAGGAAGGTCTTAAACTTGTTGGGAAAGCTTTTGAACTCTCCATTCTCAGCCTCCTGAGTACCTCAGGTTACAGGTGGGTATCACTGTACCTAGCTAGCTTTGTTATAGGATCCTAACGATTCTGAAAGAGTGAAAAAAAGAACCTTGAGCAACTCCTTCACCACTGTTTCCTTCTTTTTTTTTTAATTTATTTATTTTATTGGTGTTCTGCCTATACATATGTCTGTGTGAGGGTGCTGGATCCTGGAGTTACAGACAGTTGTGAGCTGCTCTGCGGGGGCTGGGAATTGAACCCAGGTCCTCTGGAGGAGAAGTCAGTGCTCTTAGCTGCTGAGCCATCTCTCCAGCCCCATCATCAATGTTTCTAGTACCTAGGACTATGCACACAGTGATACTCAAAAAATCAAAAAGGAAAAAAGCAAACAACAACAAATCCACCTCTTGAATGACTTACTAAATAAAGGTGAGGCATACAGAACAGGAACATCTCTTTGACAGACTGCGGGAAGATAAGGCATACGGCTCTGATGTGGTAGGACTACTGGGAAATTTCTGCCAGTACGCCACATTGTCAATAAGGCAAAAGCCGTTCCGAGGACTGCATCATCATGAGAGGATATTAAAGACAGAATTGCATTCAGCCTTCAAAGAAAGACCACTGTGGCAACGCTAGTCTCTCAGGGTCCTTACAATTGCTAACAGGGCTGGAAGTGTATCTCAGTGGTAGAACACTTGCCTAACATGTACAAGATCCTGGATTCAATCTCCAGGACTGAGGGTGAGGGCTGGAGAGGGGTGACAGGCTGTCATCATAGATAGCTGACCCTCCTGAAGCAAGCCCATCAGAACCTAGAGGAAATATATACCAGAAAGTCCCCAGGGGGCCTATAAATGCTGAGCGTAGGACCTTAAAGACACCCATCTGCCTCAAATACTGACAGGTAATTCACCTTTACTTGTTCCTACAAACCCCAGTGGCTAAGACTAAACGATCCAGGACCTACGAAAAGAGAAGTGATTTTACAGCCCCTGTACCAATTGTCCTTCAGCCTACCCAGGACTCACTTGTCTGTACTCTTCATGACTCACAACAGCTTCTGAAGGCCATCATGTCCCTGGGTTCAGTAATGGGAAAGGTCTGCACTCAGCTATACAGAAAGGAACACTTCCTCACAAGTACTAGGTAGGACACATGGACAGGGCTCTGTGATCACAACCAACTCCACAGTGCTCCCTGAGGCTCTCTCCTGCCAAAAAGAAGGGCTGGTTTCCATTGCCCCAGGATGAATGAGCTGGGTGAGTGGCCATTGTAGCAGGAATCTTAACAGTTGTCTTATTAATGAAATCAAACCTGAGGCCAGTCATTGGGGTGAATGCTGGAAGGTCAGAGAAGCAGAACAAACCACAGCCAACCTCACCTCGCCAGTTCCTCAGCTGATCCTGTTTCCTCAGACTGGAAGCATCTGTGTCCTTATCTGAATGGGTCTCAGCTGAACTGTGTAGCTCAGAGCCTAAAAGCTTAACCAGCCAAATGCTTCTAGTTTCTGGTCTTCATGCCTTATATATCTTTCTGCCTTCTACCATCACTCCCTGGGATTAAAGCCTCACTTCTTGGGATTAAAGGTGTGTGTCACCATGCCTGGCTGTTTCCAATGTGGCCTTGAGCTCACAGAGATCCAGAGGGATTTCTGCCTCTGGAATGCTAGGATTAAAGGCATGTGCTACCACTGCCTATCCTCTATGTTTAATATTGTGGCTGTCCTGTTCTCTCACCCCAAATAAGTTTATTAGCGTGCACAATATTTTAGGGAACACAATACTACCACATTTCCCCTTTTTTGGTCTAAAATTAAAAGAAGCTTATAACTAATACAAGAAAAATTATATCCAATAAGTATATACAATATACACAGTCAAGATTACATTAACGATGTCGAGTCCATTAACATTTGACAGGTTCAGATGAAAAACTTCATTAATATATAACAATGTCCAGTCCAGGAACATTTGATAAACTCAGACAAAAATTTTCATTACTTATCCTATTTAAAACAAGTAGTTCCTTTTTAAAAGTATATTCAATAATCTCTCTTTTTATCTTATCATATCTATATTCTCTTTGATAATAATTTTTTCTATTATTCTATTTTATTTTCATAATAGATTCAGTAATCTACCTTGTCATTTTTATATCTTCCCCTTTTTCTTTTTAGAGTAGATTCAGTGACCTACCCATCTGTCCTATTATTGACCACCTCTCACCTTCCAGGTATTTGAATGACACTTACCATTACAACAACAGGCACCAATGACTTAATATGAATGCCAGAAAAGTCATCTGTGGAGACACATCCAGGAGACCAGACACCAGAAAAAAACCTCACTTGAGAATTGAGGGAGAAAGCTCTATACTCATTTACCAACTGAATCCCTACAGACACCACTTCACTGTTTAGTCTGCTGGGCTCTGAGCAAGGAACAGACATGGCTGCTGAAGGACAGCAGGTGTGACAGGAAGGGCGCCGGGCCTAAGTTCTCAAAGTGAAAGAGGGCTGGATCAAGGAAGGGGTAGACAAAGGCCCATTAGATCTAGTTAATAGTAACTCCTGGAAACCAGACATGGTAGCCCATGCCTATAATCCCAGCACTTGGGAAGTGGAGGCAGGGAGGACCAGGAGTCCAAGGCTAGCCTTGGCTATTGAGAGGGACCTTGTCTCAAAACAAACAATAACAAAAACAAAAAACCAAACCAAACACCCATACCTAACCTAGACTGCACAAAACCAAAGGAACAAAAAACAAACTACATCCAGGAGTAGTGGCCCGCACCTTTAATCCCAACACTTGGAAGGCAGAGGCAGGTGGATTTCTGTGAGTTTGAGCCCAGCTGATCTATAATAGTTGAGTTCCAGGACAGCTAAGCGAAATAGAGAGACACTGTCTCAAAAAACCAACCAAAAACCAAACTAACAGCGACGGGTGGGGGCGTTAATATGTTCAAAGTACACATGTAGTATGTATGAAATTCTCAAAGAATTAATAAGTATGTATTAAGTCTAAAGCAACAGAAGGAACGGGAAAGACGGTAGGAACCGAGGCAGCCGAGTTGGGGGACAGTTTAGAAACGATTTAGGCAGCATACTGTCCTCGGGATGCCAGAGAGAAATTACCTCCGTGGTCAGCTAGGAAATTAGGGTGAGAGTCGGTAAGGACGGGACACAAAGCCTCGAGATAACGCTGAGATGACCAAGAAGCGAGGGGCAAGTTCAACAGGAGCCCGCTTCAGCAGTGGTCAACAGGAGGGACAGATGTCGGGTGTCTGGGATGAGCGAGCAGACCTTGCGGGGCTGAGCCGGGGTGTGCGAGGCTGCGATAAGAAATGTGAGCCAGAATGGAAGGGAGGGTCGGGGGAAGGTTCAGAAGAGTTGATGAGCGTGACGTTGAGGTAAGAGGTGACCAAGGGATGTGACTCGGATCGGATTGCAACCGGGCTAAAGAGTAGTCACGAGTGAGGCTACCCTTACGCAAGACCGGTGGTGAGGGGACCCGGCGCAGACGGAGGGGAGAGACCGGGTGGCCGCTGGCTGAGCGGGGAGCAGGCCGGCACTGCGAAGGGCCGAGGTTCCCACCCCAAGTCTCCAGGCACCCGGAGGTCGCGAGCGGCCGCGAGGCTGCAGGCCCACCGCCCCTCGCTTCCCTTCACGCCCAGACTCACCCACAGGGAACAGGAGCAGGTGGCGGCGCTCCCGGCGAGGCGACCCCACGGCTTGCAGCAGAAGCTGCGGCTCTTGAGGCACTGACAACAGGAAGCGGCGCGCGGCGTCTGACGCCATCACGTTGGCTCGCCGCTCCGGCCCCGCCTCCGGCCCGCGAAGCCAATCGCGAGGCCTGGAGAAGCCGAGGGGCGGGACCGATAGCTTTTCCCTGCCCAGGCTTGCGTCAGGGGAGGGCGGGGGGCGGGGCGGGATCGGGGTCTCGGTGCTGGGGAGCGAGCGATCGTGCGGTTCGGGACCCCCGGGTTCTGCGTGGCGCAGAGAGGCTGGGCCACTCGGAGCGTGCGGGCCGCCTGCCTCCAGCAGATCTGCCTCAGACCTGACCGTCAACCCCATCCGTGCGACTTTAGGGCTGTCGTTTCGTCTCCTTAAGCTGAAGATGAGCACCCTTAACCCCGGTGCCTCCCCAAGGGCATTAGTACTAGAGGGGACAGATCCTGGACCCAAGTGGGACCCTAAGGTCTGGTTTTCTGGAGCCAGAAAACAGTTGTTTTGACTTGTCTTATACCACGTGATCTCCCTGAGCGCTCCCTTGGATGTGTTAATTTGCTTGCTGCGGTCAGCCCCTTGAGGCATGAAGCCCGGCGGACCTAATTTTCGTCTTCTCACCGTTTAATTGCGTTTGTTCCGTTACAGAAAGTGACACCCATCTTTCCGAATGGACTCGGAAGTAGCGAGCGGCTACTAAAGGTCAGGACAGGCGGTGTAGGTACGGTACCCCTGCAGACTTTGCCCAAAAGGGAACCTAAGACCTAAGTGCCGGCCAAAGAGGTGGAGACTGTTAAAGAGAATCCTTAAGAGTGTATAGTAAATATGCTTCAGTTTCTGTGAGTTCATATGAGCTTTGCTCATGTTGATTTAGATGGCCTGGTTTCCTTCGTGTCCTCCATCCCCTCTGGGTTTTATACTCTTTTCTGTGTCTTCCTTGGTGTTCCCTGAGCTCCAAGGGCAGGGATTTGATGGAGCCATCCCATTTAGTGTTGAGTCTTCCAAGGTCTCTCTCTCTGTGTAATGTCTGGCTGTGGGTCTCTATTTTTGTGCTCATCTGGTGCAGGAGGAAGTTTCTCTGATGATGTCTGGAACAAGACACTGATGTATGAGTATAGGAGAGTATCATTAGGAGTCATTTTATCACTACATTTTTTAAAGACCAGTATTATTTGGTTTTACTCTAAGTCTCTGGGCTATCTAGTCTCTGGTATATGGATTCCATCTCCTGAAGTCAAAGTCCAATCAGTTTTGGTTGGTTACTCCCATAAGCTTTGGCCACCATTGCCCTAGTATGTCTTGCAAGCAGGACATCACTGTAGATCAAAGGGTTTGTGGCTGGTTCGGTGTTTGGTTTCACATTTGGTAATGTGCAAAGTGCCTTCCTGTACCAAAGATGCTAGAACATAGGGTGAAGGCTCTATGTAGGCACCAGGTCGGCAGCTCCAGGCTCAATGGGTTGTGTAGGTGTTGTCTTCAGCAATGGGACCTGCTGTCGGTTTGTGGAGAGCAACATGTAGTTTTGGCTTGTTTGAGGATTCCCATGGGGTCCTTTTGGCCAACAACTCAATTAGATGTAACCCACTCCTTGCCCTGGAAGTTTCATTTGGTGACAAGAGATGGCCAGGTGGGACTCTGTCTCCAGCATTATTTGGAGATTCACTTAGGTTGCCTTCATATATGTATATATTTTAGGAAGTTTCTCCTGTATTAGGTTTCCATACTACCCCTCAAATGCTTCTTAATTTTAGCTATCTCTCCCCAACCCTCCCCCCCCAACTTGGTTCTTCCATTCCATCCCCCCATCCATCCATAACACTTTCCTAACAAGAGCTGTCTGTCCCCTCTAATCCCTTGCTCTGTACCTACTCTCTGTGGTTCTATGGATTGTAGCTTGGTTGTCATTGACTTAACAGCTGATATCCACATATAACTGAACACACACCATATTTGTCTTTTTGGATCTGGAATACCTCACTCAGGATGATTTTTTTTCTAGCTCCATCTATTTGCCTATAAATTTCATGTTGCCTTTTTTTTTAATGGCTGAGTTATATATACTCCATTGTGTAAATGTACCACATTATCTTTATCCATTCTTCTCCTGAGGGACATCTAGGTGGTTTCCAGTTTCTGGCTATTATGAATGGAGCAGCAATGAACATGGCTGAACAAGTGTCTCTGTGGCAGGATAAAGCGTTCTTTGGATATATGTTCAAGAGTGGTATAGCTGGATTTTAAGGTAGATTCCCATCTTCCTGAGGAATTGTGGGTGTGGGTTTTCACCAGGTCCTCTATGTTTATAGTATGGCCTCCAATTTATGTTTTTATGGGATTTCTGAGTGTGCAAATGAGTGGGTCTCTGATTCTTGTGCCTTCTCTTGGATTCTTTTCCTTCTGTTCATCTCACTTTCATGTGTTAGTTTTTGTTTTTTAAGGAAGCTTGGGACATTTAAAAAAATTATTAATTAATTATGTATACAGTGTTCTGCCTGCATGTATGCCTACATGCCAGAAGAGGGCACCAGATCTCATCATAGATGGTTGTGAGCCACCATGTGGTTGCTGGAATTGAACTCAGGACCTTTGGAAGAGCAGCCACTGCTCTTAACCTTTGAGCCATCTCTCCAGCTAGTTTTTGTTTTATCTTATATTTTATTTTGTTATGTTTAAAAAATGAATGAGAGGCTGGAGAGATGGCTCTGCAGTTAAGAGCACTGACTGCTCTTCTAGAGGACCCAGGTTCAATTCCTAGCAACCACATGACAGCTCACAACTGTCTGTAATTCCAGTTCCAGGGATCTGACACCATCACACAGACATGCATGCAGGCAAAACACCAATGCACATAAAATAAAAACAAAGCCAGGTGGTGGTGGCGGCGGCGCACGCCTTTAATCCCAGCACTCGGAGCAGAGCAGGCGATCTCTGTGAGTCGAGCAGTTGGCTACAATGAATCCAGAAAGCACAAATACACAGAGAAACTGTCTCAAAAAAAAAAAAATAAATAAAATAAAATAAAAACAAATTTAAAAAATGAATGAAAACCTAGCCACTGGGGTTAAGGTTAACTAACAACTGAACTGTCATTTATACTAGCTGGGAGAGGGAAAATTAGTTTTCTCCAATGGAGTGACACTGGGTATATAAACCACTCTAGGGCAGGCCTTATGTTCAGGAGTAGTTGACCAATATATAATGGACTCCACAGTTTTTTGGTTGCTTTTATTTGGTTACAGTTTTATTTTTATTTTTGGGAGTTGCTTTATTTTCTTGGTATTATTCTAGTATTGGGTGTTTTTTTTTTTTTTTTTTTTTGAGAAACAACTTGAAGTTGGGAGGGGGAGAGGATCTGGAACGACTTGGGGAAGGGAAAGAATATGATAAATTATATTTAAATGTAAAAGTTACTTTTAAATAATTAAAAACATAATAATAAAAAAAGAGTACCCAGAGTAGCTGGATAATAAGCCTCTCCCTACCCCAATTTACTTATTTTGTGTGTGGAGGTCTGTAGATGATTTTATATAGTCTTTTCTCTCTTCCAACCTTTATGTGGGGATGGAACTTAGGCCAGGCTTGCCCAGCAAATGCTTGTACTCTCAGCCGTCCCCAATCCCAAGCTCTAAGGCCTGAGCTTTGGTCCAACTCACCTGGACTTTAGCCTCTAAAGGCCAAGGACACAAAGTCTGCTTCCAGGGTGCCCTCATCCTATTGGAGGTTACCAGGTCAATAGTTGTGGCGGTATTGTGTTCCCCGAAATATTGTGCGCCCTAATAAACTTATCTGGGGTTAGAGAACAGAACAGCCACTAGATACATAAGCTAGAAAATGGTGGCACTCATGCCTTTAATCCTAGCATTCCAGAGGCAGAAATCCAACTGGATCTCTGTGAGTTCAAGGCCACATTGGAAACAGCCAGGCATGGTGACACACGCCTTTAATCCCAGAAAGTGAGCCTTTAATCCCAGGAAGTGAGGGCAGAAAGCAGAAAGGTATTTAAGGCGTGAAGATCAGAAACTAGAAGCTTTTAGCTGGTTAAGCTTTTAGGCTTCTAGCAGCAGTTCAGCTGAGAGCTATTCAGATGAGGACACAGAGGTTTCTAGTTTGAGGAAACAGGATCAGCTGAGGAGTTGGTGAGGTGGCTGTGGCTTGTTCTGCTTCTCTGATCTTCCAGCATTCACCCCAATAAATGGCACTGGATTTGTTTTTATTAATAAGACCTTTTAAGATTCGTGCTACAAATAGTTCTCTCAGTAGAAGTGAACCGTCCTCCACGGCTGCAGACGGATTGGGTCTGAGTGTTTTGGTGGCACAGTTAATGGCTCAGAAGAAGTATTACAAATTAAAGACACATAAACTATTATTTTGACCTGGGCAGTGGTAGGCACACCTTTAATCCCAGCACTCAGGAGGCAGAGGCAGGCAGATCTCTGTGAGTTCAAAGCCAGCCTGTTCTAAAAAGTGAGTTCCAGGACAGCCAGGGCTATACAGAGAATCTCTGTCTCAAAACCAAAACAAATAATGAAAACAAAAAAAAAAACAAAAACAAAAACAAAAACACATGATGCTTGATCTCACCTCACACACACTCTGCTGATCTAGCCTTACTTCCCAACCCCTACATTACTTAGAAGTAGATTATTTTTTATCTCTCCCTCATTTTAAAAATCCACCATCAAGGGCCTGGAGGCCAGGGGCCATTAGTTTTTACAACAAGATCTAAAATAATCCACATACATTATAATCAAGACACCTTATGACACTCTCACTGTCCCGTCCCTCTCTCAGCCTAACCCTGAATTAGCTCGACACTGAATGACTAGGGACTACGGAGTAACTGTCACGAGTTACCGCCTAGGGTACCCTTCCCACCCGCGTGGCCTGAGCCTGGTAGCGGTGGCCCACTTGAGGGCTCATCGGAATCCTCCTCAGTGGTTTCCCTTTAGAATGTCTCCTAGGAAGGCCGCAGTTGCAGTAGAATATCTGGTAGGTACGAGCCTTGCCTTTGCCCGATGGCTGCCCCAAGGAGCCTTGAAAGGAGCGGTGCCATGTTGATAGGCAAGCTCATCATACCTGGAGTTCTCCTTACCTAAGCGGACCGCTGAGTAGATTTGCGCCTTTAGACGGCCTTCTTAGGGCATTTCAGGTGATGAGAGAATATTTTGGGGGGGCTCCCAAGAGAGATGAGACCCTGCCTCACTATGTAGCCCAAACTATTCTTGAACCCACTATGAAGCCCAGACTGATCTCGAACTCCCGATCTTCTTTCTCAGCCTCCTGAATGCTGCGTTTGTGGAAATAGATGTCATTAGCCTGTTTTCTTCTTTAGCCCTTCCTTCTGGAATTCCCCTGGGAGGCAATAGATTCAGAGTTTGGTGTCAGACACTTCTGGACACAGACCTCAGCTCTAAAGGGCACAGTCTCTTTACAGTTTATGGAGGAAGTACTGAACGGAACGTGATAACCTTCAATAAGCTGGTCTGTATTTCACGAGTCACATGGGGAAGCTGAAGGAACAGACTGAACTGCACTCAGGAATATTCCCAAGTCATTTGTGAGGCAGGGCTTGGTACTAAGCCCTGGGGGGGGGGGGAGGGAAGAGACTTGAAGAGGAAGGAGATACGGTTCTTGCCCTGTCAGGGTTTCTGACCCCATAGAGAACTCAGTCCAGAAGGCACTTCCTGTCACTATGGTGAACACTAGAGGAATGAGCCCAGGTTATGCAGTTTCCAAACCAGGGCTCTTCACACAAGTTCCAGGCCCCGCTTTCCAGCACTTCCCAGCATCCAGTCTCACTGTGGCTGGGTTGTCTTTTCCTGTCCCCTGGCATTGGGCTTCACTCAGTGGCTTGCTTTGGCCTATGTCAGGAAGAACGAAGTGAGCATGTGCAGAGGCTTCCTGACTTCGTACTGGTCTCTGCTGTCACTGAAGAGCCTCTCTTGGGTTCCTGCTGCCTCTCCAGCCCGGATGGTGGAGTCAGCAATGGTGGAACTGGGCTGCAGGGAGTTGGAGACCAGCCAGCATTGTGGCGTCACTAACACAGCCAGCTGAAGACCAACAAAGATTCTTGTTCTAACCCCTACATTTCAGAATGGTTTGTTCCACCGCGTTTTTTGTGGCAATGGCTAACCCGTTCCTTTTATTAGAGTCTAAGTTCATGCCAAAAGAAAGAACCGGCACACAGTTGCTTAAGAAAGAAACTTATGGAATAATGTGGTTAAGTCCAGGGCAGGGCACCACATGGTTCCGTGGATAAAGGTTCTTTCTGCTGCTGCTGCTGCCAGCCCAAGCCTGAGTTTGATATACAGAGTCCACATAAAGGTTGGAGGATAGAATCCACACCACAGAGCTGTGCTCTGACCTCTGTATACATACTGCCCCCCCCGTGCCATGGTCTTGCCACACTGCCCCCCTCTGTCATAGTCTTACCCCACATATACAATAGTAAAAAGGAGTCCAGATACAGCTCAGTTGGCATTGATTGTCCAGCTTATGAACCCCTGGGTTCCATCCCAGCACTGAGGCATGATGGCACAGTCCTGTAATCCCAGCACTCAGGAGGTTGAAACAGTAGGGTCATAATATCAAAGTCTTTCTTACATAGTAGTCGGGTAGCAGCCTGAGCTACATGAGACCCTGTCTCAAAAAAAAAACAAAAAAAAAAAAACCCACAATTATTTTTAGAGCTAAAGCCCATCATTTACAGGGCTGAGGCAGGAGGATCAAAGTGAGTTCAAAGCTAGCCTTACAGTGTTGAGACCCTATCTCAATCCCTTACCCCAACAACAACAAAAAGGCCAGAGCAAATTTGGTAGCCCATGTATGAGGCTCCTGACTTTCTTTTTTCAGAGCTAAATTATATATGTATTATAATACACACACACACACACACACACACACACACACACACACACACACACACACGGGATGCTGCACAAATGTGGGTGTCATCCTTGAACAGGGTCATGTTAATATCAGTATCATTCTAACTTTACTATATGTACTGTCAAAGGGAACCCTTGAAATGAAATTTGGCCGTGTGTGTGTGTGTGTGTGTGTGTGTGTGTGTGTGTGTGTTGGAAGGAAATGTGCCACCGTGTGCAGTGCATGTGGAGGTCAAAGGACATTTGTAGGGTTTTTTTCTTCTACCACGTAGAAGAAACTTCTACCCAGTTCCTGGGACTGAACTCAGGGCTGAACTCCCTGGCTGAGCCTTGATGCACGGAACCCTCTGGCTGCCCCCAGGATCTGCCTTATTGCTGCGTCTTCCTCGGGATGGATACTGCCTTCCTCTGAAGCTTCCATAGCATCCACACATCTAAATCTCAATTTTCTTCAGCTGCAGATGCCCAAACTTTTCACATTGTGCACCAAACCCTTCTTCAATGGCATCATTTAACAGAAAGCCTCTACTTGATCCTCTTTCCACTTCTGCTGTGGCCTTCAAGTCCCACCCCCACCCCCAGGGCGACTAGGGTGTGTTCCCCTTTCTCCTAACCTCCAGGTCTCAAGATGACAGCTCTTCATCCCATCAAGACATTAGGAGCCAGAGCTTGTGGGGCCTGGTAAGAGGCCCTGGGCTACAAGGTGGGTGTCCATCTGGGCAATGTTATCTGTGTTGGGAAGCCCAAAGGTGAGAACCCAGCCTCCCTGTCAGACTTAACTAGACACCAGTCTTCCTTACACTGCTCTGTCCTGCCCCTCACCAACTCCTCTCCCTGGTGACCTCCAGCTTGGAAGAAGCCAGAGAATCTTTGCTACCTGCCTACCCTGTGGTACCTTGGTAGTTTAAGTGAGTGTGCTAGGCACACTCCAGTCAGCAGCCTGGGGAACAATGAGACTGACCTTAGCAGTGTTTCCAGATGACTGATGTTTCCAGATGACCGACGCCTTGACTATCTTGAAAGCAGCTGTGACAAAGAAACTAGAAGCTGGAGGTACAGTCCCTCACCAGCTGTCACCAACCCCAGCACCTTCAACAAAAAGCACTAATGACTTGGACAAAGTCCCTTTGGAGACACGACAGTAGCGGACAGACTTTTGGGGAAGTGGAGAGGAACTCTGGTAGGGAGGGGAGAGGACACTGTGACGGAGGAGGTGACTATGATCCAAGTGTGTCATACACGTAACAAGTGTGTGTGTGTGGGGGAGGTGGTTCAGTAACCAAAGGACGTGTACTGCTTTTACAGAGAGCCTGGGTTCAATTCCCAGCACCCACACCAGGTGACTCACGACCAGCTTTAGCTCCAGCTCCAGGGGGATGCGAGGCCCTCCTGTGGCCTCTGTGGACACCTGCACCCACATGCACAAACCCATACACAACCGGTACACAGCGTTAACAAATAAAGCAGAAAGTCATAATGAAACCCATTCTTTCATACAGTTAATTTACTGTAATAAACAAGGACACACTAACATTACATTCAAGAAACTAGTCTTTTTGGAGTAAAATGTTAAGAATGGCTTCTAGTGTCTTGTCTGAGGGACTGTGCTATATCAGGAAATGCATATTTGGTACCTGCCATCCAGTTGTTGGCACAGATCTCCTAAATCACTTGGAAATTTTCATTGCCACCAGAGTACCATTTGTTTGAATGAGGTGACTTTTGGTGGGCTTCTGGATTAAGGTTAATCATCAGCAAGACCAAGCCACAATTCCATGCTTGCAATGTTCCACTCCAGTCCATGTGCCCTGGGGAGAGGTGAGGAGGTGGAGATGAACAGTCAGGCCAGGTATGGTGGCACACACTGGAAACCCCCACCCTGGGAATGCTGAGGATGTGGGATTACAAATTCTGGGCCAGCCTGGGCTAATAAGACCATGTCTTAAAAGTCAATTGGGCTTTGATGAAGGGTCTCATAAAAGTCTCCAAACACGGGATCAGAACGGTTCTGGGTTGATGAGCACACACACACACACACACACACACACACACACACACACACACACAGAAGGAATGTTCTGCCCCCCAGCTCCTTACTCCATGGGAGCCTTCCCAGCTCACCTCACCTGTGTGCCCCCTCCCCTGGCTGTTCCCTGAGCCCCTGAATTCTTTGTGGAACAGATCAGCAGTAGGAAGGGAACTGTTTTCCTGGGCTCAGCAAGTCCTCCTAGCAGGTGACCAACCCTGAGGTGGCCGTCCAGCTGGTACTAGTGACAACCTGGACTGGGACTGCCATCTGAACGGCCCCTGGTAGAGCCCAGCCTTCTCTGGGCAGTCTGCCACCAACTCCAGTTAGAGCCCGGTTCAGCTGACTCGGGGACACGCAGCTGGTGTCCCCAGAGAGCTGGGAAGTTGCTCGGTGTGGGTCCTCCCTCTCCACTTGTGTCAGAAGTCCTGAGAATCGTGAATCAGCAGAGCAAAGTGTGCTCACCCCGCACCCAGGTAGTGTAAAATGGGCCCACAAATTCCATGACTCTTTTTCCAAAGATGGTGCCTAGCATCCCCTTCCCTTGGATGTGGAAACTTCAGAACTGAGGACAGCTGACTCAGGTGTACGCTCACAAGCAGGTGATGCTTCTAACTTCATGTGCAAAGGAGGGAGAATGCTTGCCCTGTCCTTTTGTGGGGTAGAAAATTATAACAGTTACTGAAAACCTGCTTTGAAAAAACGAGCAACACAGATCTAAGTGGCTTTGTGGAAAGCTGTCCCCTAGATACGACATGTCAGTTGCCTCTTGAACTCTCAGCAGCTCTGAGAAGACTTGCACGAGATCAGCTCATGAAACTTCCTGTTGTGAAGCTGGAGAGGGGCCCACAAGGACTGCCCCATCCCTGAGGATTTACTGGCAGTTAACAGTTCCTAGGGAGAAAGACTCTTGAGTCCTTGCCCTTCCCTGCGGCTTTAGAGGCAGTTAACAGTTCCTAGGGGGTGGGGCTCATGAGGCCCCGCCCACTCCCTGTAGCTGTCTGTAGACAGTTAGCAGGAGCTGGTGTGGAAGGCCAGAACTGAGTGGAGTTGCAGAGAAAGAGGTTGCTCGATCCATCAGCAGTGTGTCAACACGATCACAGTAGTTCTGGGACTTCTGTTTTCAAAAGATGGCGTGTAACATCCCTTACCTTCGGATGTGGGCTGGATTTATTGACTGGCATTTAACTGTTCACGTGCTGAGGCAGAAGTGATGCTATGTGCTTTCTAGGGCGAGGTCATCAAAAGTTTCTTCTTTTTCCTTCACCTCTCTTGAACCACCACATTTTAATAACATTCAGTCAAGTAGCATGGGGGAAAGACCAGCGTAGGCAGGAACTGAGGGGGCCTCACAAAACCCAGCACCGCTTGCCAGCCATGTGGGCGATGAAATACCTTGCAGATGGATCCTGCAGCCTCACTGAAGCCTTTGGATGGCCACAGCCCTGGCCCAAATCAAACAGTGTCATCAAAGACTCATAGCTGGAATTGCTAAAGCTACTTTTGAACTCTTAACTAAATACATTGCAAGGAGTGGGTGCTTGTCATTTTAAGTCAGTTTTGGGGGTGATGTGAACATCAGTCTGGAGATCCTTTGAGCTTGTGGAATGGCTGGGGACTTTGGCCCCAGGCTTTGCCTTCTCCTCCATCACACAATCCCCACTGATTGTCCTGAACACGAATTTCCTTGTCTCCTGTCACATGAAGGGGACAATACTAAACACATGCTGTAGTTATAAAATAAGGGACATTTGGGGGACGAGGGACTTACAGAATGATAATGGAGCATGTTCAATCCCTTCTCCTGCAACGCCGCCACCAGCAAGGTTTCCCTAGAGCCGGGTAGTGTCTAGCTTGCAGCCCAGACCCAACCACTCCAGTTCAACTGTCTTCACAGGCTCTAGGCAGCCTCGCTTTGCCTCCAACCATACGTCTCTTCTGTGCTGCTCACGGATTGCCTCGTTTCTCCGTCTCGTGAGAACTGTCTGATGTCTTTGCTAGGTCTTCAGTGGCATCAGAAGTGCCATGCCATGTGTTCAGACTCTCCTCTTCTCTCTGGCTCCAGCCAGGTTGCATGCCTGGGCCGAGGACAAACAGCTCATCCACAGGCTGGCTGGCCAGGCAGCCACTTCGCACTCACAAACTCTGCTCCATTTGCTCCCTCGTGGGTTGAACCTCTGCTATTTCCCTTCACATTCCCACTGACCCTTTTGTTGTTCCAACTTTGTAAGCTTCCATCCATATCCCATTTTAAGATCTAGGTGGGAGAAAAGCAAAGTGCCTGGGGTGGATCCCCCACTTAAAGAGATGTCAGTCAATCTGCTTGGATTGGGAGAGCTCTGTGTAGTTTACTGTATATATAACTTGGATGTAAGACTCCATCATTGGAGGTAGTGGCACACACTCCCAGCACTCGGGAGGCAGAGGCAGGCAAAGCTCTGAGTTCAAGACCAGCCTATCTATCTACAGAGCGAGTTCCAGAACAGCCAGGGCTACACAGAGAAACTCTACCTCAAAACAACAATAAAAGACTCCCTAATCTAGAGCCTACCAAATCCAGAAAAGAAAAATAGCAGCAAAAGCAGACAATTAAGTATGAGGAAAAAGCAGGCCCAGAGAGTCAGGCAGAAAGAGCAGGCATTAAGGCCCCATAAAGCCAGTGCCCTAACGCCCTGCCCAACTAACCTGAACCCACAGATGACTGTGTGGCTGCCTGCCCATCAGCAGCAGCTTGTCTAGCACAATGCAGTCTGTCATAGGGATCCCGAGTGGGATCTGTGTCCCCACCTGCCCCCCTCCCCCCCAATCTTGGCCCTTGGACAATCGCAGCCTCACACGAGCCTCCCAGGTCCAGCCATCTCAAAGCAGTCCTTCCCAGGGGCAGCTGGCCAGTGTCGGAAGCACACGGCTGGGGAAAGCCTCAAGTTCTCTTTAGAATCCAGGAGATAGACTGTGTAAAATAAGGCCTTAAAATCCAACGAACCTCCTTAGTCTAATGTAGGAAATGCATTGACCTTATCACGTGGCACTTGAGACACCCAGAAAACGTGACATAACAGCAACCACCCCTTTTGACAAAAAGAACACCCAAGTTAGGTTGGCACAGATACAGCATGAACAGTGAGGGTGAGAGAAGGGGGTCCCGTGCCCAGAGAGCGAAGATGGGAATGGTTAAACTTGGTGCTATTTACCCTGGATGATGCAGCCAACAGCTGGCCACGCAAACACAGGAAAGCCTCCCAAGAAAAGCCACAAGGCCGCCTGGGGTGGGAGGGCGATGAGGACCCCCAATGAGGACCCCCTTCCCGCTTCCTGAGGCAGAGCGCACACATCTGAGGAAAGAGAAGATGAAGCCCGCAGGCTGCATCTCCCCAGCAACGACTAGAGGCAGGAGCCACCAAAATGAGCCTGCCTACCCTCCTGGAGTGTGGAAACCTGTTTTGTCCTCATAGAAACTTTTTTGGGGTTCCCTTCATAGTTGCCATGTGTAACCAGAGGTTCTGTTTGGAGTCTTCCATGTTACCAGGGAAATTGCCACCCTCTCTTGAGTTCTTAGCCTTGCTAATGAAAGAATTTAAGAACAAACCGAGACGAATACTTGAGGACAATTTTTATAAGTATTTAAATGAAAAACCAACCCCAGAGCAGAAAGCTATAAATCTTGGCAGCTGCCTGGAGGAGGAGAATGGAAAAGAAGAGAGAAAACCATGATGTTTATGTTAACACCAATATGGAGATCAGCCACACGGTGGACAAGTAGCACCGTGGTGGGGGGGGAAGAGGGCTAAAAAAAAAAAAAAGAAGTCCAAAGTCTCCCCAGGTCAGCATCTCCCCAGGTCAGCAGCCTCCACCCCGAGTTCTGGACCTACTGGCCTGTGTGTTCTTGCCCTGGACCTTCAGCTTTTGCCCTGAGTGCTGGGACTCCTAGTGCGTACACCCTTGTCCTGGGTAGGCTCTGACTTCTTCCCTGGGTCAGCACTGTCCCAAGCTGTGAGACCCTAAGCTTGTGTGCCTTTGGCCTGGGTAGGCTCTGACCTCTGACCTTCTCCCTGGGTTGGCAGCATGCAGATGTCAGAAGTTTCTAGAAAATACACTCTTGAGTTTTTCTATTCTATTTGGATTCAGGAAGGATAGCTAACGTGTGTTCGGGTGCTAGACATGTTTATGTCTTTTACAGGTTTTTTTTTTTTTTTTTTTTTAGATAGGGTCTCACACCTCAAGCTGGTCTGAACCTCACTGTGCAGCCGGATGGTATAAACTGCTCTTAAACTCAAGATAGTCCTTTGGCCTCTGTATTCCCAATGGGATTACAAGGCATCAGCCACCATGCCCAGTCAGTTGAGCCCTTGAAACAACTCACGATTCGCTCATCAGAGGCAGTCTGCAGGGCGAAATTCTGTGAGCCTGTCAGCTGTGCTCTGGACTTGGGCATTGCACTTGGAGGATAAAGCAGCTAGGCAAGCAGGAGCAGCCCCTCCCTCACCTCAGCAAGTCTGCATGGGAGAGTTGGTCTGAAGGAGGGCAAAATGCTCCTGCCCAGGGGGGGTTCTTCAAAGGGATATGTTTGTTGAAAAGGATAAGTGGAGCTATTGTCATGCTGGTGCCTTGGCTATGCTCCAGGACAAGCCACATCCAAAAATCTCCCCAGAGGCATTGTGGGGCCCTTAGAACAGACTTGGAAAACTCCTAAGAGTTTTGTTTTACTTTCTGGGAAGTCTTTTTCTGTAAGGTGGCCACTGTGGCTTTTGGGGATATGTGCAGACCCTGTGCACGTCACGTGTCACTTGGCTCAGCATCTACAGGGCAGGGACTCCTCCGATAAGGATGGGATTTTCAATAAGGATGCAGGGAGTGACTGGGTGATTTGTTTCAATGTATCAATAGTGGGTTTATTATGACACCACTACCCTTCCCTCCTCTGCTGGCCCCTCCCTCCCCATCAAGTCGTACATTTCCTTTCATGTCACATGTATGTATGTATATATTACTGTATGTAATATATGCTTATATATAATATATACACTTAAATCTAGATGCCACATATGAGAGGAAACATGCCATCTGCCCTTTTCCCATTATTGCCTCTTGTTCTCCGTGGTTAGACTCCTTTCTCACCCCTCATAGTTCATTTTCTACTTTCATGCTACATATAAATCTAAGGGTTAAGGATTTAGCTGAGTGGCAGAGTATGTGTTTAGTAAGTGCAAGGTCCTGGGCTTGGTCCCAGACCCACACACACACACACACACACACACACACACACACAGATATTAGCTTATCTTCTATATGTGAGAGAGACATGTAATATTTATCTTTCTGAGTCTAGCTTATTTCCAGTGAAGTGTTAATCATCTATGTTAAAGCAGCAAAGGGGGCTCTACAATTCAAACCATGAAGGACTTACATGCTTCAAAAAAAAAAAAAAAAAAAAAAAAGGTTCAAATGTCCTTGGCGTCTTATTCAAGAACACAATAGAGGTGTGGGCAGATCGCAAAGTAGTGACAATCCTCTAGTCAAAGCAAATCACAGACACAGAAAGACATCTGCTCTTAAGAGTTACCTGGACCATGTGAGTGAAGGTAGGCAGGGCTTCAGGTTACTGCCTGGGGGTGGTCTCTAGTTGGATAGACAGTTTTTAAGCTCTGTAACCTCTTTTCTACACATTCCTTTTCAGGATATGCACATGTATCACGCATGGGCACAAGAAGGCTAATAGGGACTTTTCCCTGAAAGTTCACTTAAAAGACTGCCTTATTGCGCACGCACACTGTCTTAGTTAGGGTCTCTATTCTTGTGAAGAGACACCATGACCACAGCAACTCTTATGAAGGAAAACATTTAATTGGGGCTGGCTTACAGTGCTGAGCATTTAGTCCATTGTTGTCATGACAGGAAGTAGGGTGGCGTGCAGGCAGACGTGGTGCTGCAGAAGGAGCTGAGAGTTCTACATGCAGATCAGCAGGCAGCAGGAAGAGAGGGACACTGGGCCTGGCTTGAGCATCTGAAACCTCAAAACCCGCCCCCAGGGGCACACTTCCTCCAACAAGGCCACACCTACTCCAACAAGGCCACACCTCCTAATAGTGCCACTCCCTTTGAGTCTATGGGGTCCATTTTCATTCAAACCACCACACATGCAAAATGAGTTCAAGCCAGAGGGCTCCTCCATCCTTGTAACTGGTATATGACTGAATAGAACCCATGGCTTGATGGCCATTAAGGGGAGAAGTTTATTCAATTGTTCAGAGTCAAATGCGCATGCAGCTTGATTCAGGCACGGGTCTTGGCTGACTCACATACATAGCATGTGAACAGGAGGATCTTGGAATGCTGGGTGGATTAATAGACGTGTATGTGCATAGCCCACAAACCAAGTGAGATTCTCAGGTCACTAACATTTTCCCTATGTCTGTCTGCTTCAGTTTTGCCTCCATCCCCCCCACCCCCCAGTGTTAAAGTACCTTTTTCTGTATGCTTCCTGGTCCCTTGAAGATGCTGTTCATTCCATGGAGCCTTTTCTCCCCATTTTCCAGCTCTGAAAGACCATTTTCCTCTGTCTAGGATGATTTGTTTCTTTTCAAAAAATTTAAATTGGGAATCTTAAAAACCTAGACTGCTGACTAAGCATGGCAACTTCCTTAACACATCATTACTTTCCTTCATTTTTTAAAATTAAAGAATTTTCCAGAAAATAGGTTGAGGTAGGATAGGAAGACAGGGAAAATGACGGGGATACAGGAAGGAAAGAGGGCCCTTCACCTAGAGTCTAGTTGGAGCCTGTTGCCAGTTGAGAAGCAAGGATTCCAGTACAATGAACTTGTGCTGTGAAGGTTGTTGACAAAGAGATAATATTCCTTTGATATAAATTTTTTTTGAGGGGGAATGGTGGCTGAAGAGATGGCTCAGTGGTTAAGAAGGTTTATATCCAGGAGGAGGCTCTGCTCTGTCACTCACAGAAGCCCACTTTCCCAGGGGACAACCCGAGTTCTGTTCCCAGCGCCCATGTCAGGTGGCTCCCAGCCATTTGTAGCCCCAGCTCCAAGGGCCTTGAGATGAGATGCCTCTAACCTCCATGGGCACCTGCACTCAGGTGCATAATACCTGCCCCCCCATATAGATATAAATAATTTAAAATAAAGAGCTTTTAAAATTTGAAATAGCCATGAACCGGTTTGAAGCCTGAGTGTATATGACCTTGAGTAGCACTGAGTTTACTTTCCTCCCAGAGGTTTCCTGGGAATTCCAGCCAAACAAGGCTTATCTTTGTTTACACAAAGCTACCCTACTGGTTCATCCCTGAGAGCTAGACTTTTACCTTATCAACTGGAATCCTCTCAGATGCCCAGCTCCTCCTCAGGAACCACCTTGGGATCTGATTTCTGTCCCTTAGCCGCCTTTAAAGACCCTTCAAACCCCATCAAAATGATGGTTTGTATAGTATATGTGTTACTGCAATACAATGAAGTAGTGCGCTCTCTCTCTCTCTCTCTCTCTCTCTCTCTCTCTCTCTCTCTCTCTCTCCCTCTTCTTTCTCTGCCACACACACTCATGCTCTTGAATGTGCCTTTTTTTCTGAAAACCTCTTTTTTTCTTTGTTTTTTCGAGACAGGGTTTCTCTGTATGGCTTTGGAGCCTGTTCTGGAACTTGATCTGTAGACTGGGCTGGCCTCGAACTCACAGAGATCTGCCTGCCTCTGCCTCCCAATCTCTTTTAACCCTCACGCTTAAGCCTACAGAAAAATATCTCCTATAAAACCCCAACTCTACTCTACTCCGGACTGACTCACCCTGATATTCTTTTCTGAATTGAAGCTACAAATCCTTATTTAGCCTGAACCAGGTTTCTAACAGATTAGGAGATGCCTCAGGCTCCCATGGGTGACAGAGAGGAGCCTCCTTTTCTGTCCCTGTGACATAGACTTTCTTATCTTATTATAATTCAAAGTTTGTATGAAAGTTTGAGAGGAGGGTCTCTTCAGATCATTTTGCAATGATCTTTTGCATTTTGCAAAAGAACCCAGGTTATCACCTGCATCTTGTACATTAGGGAAAAAGTAGTTCAGGGAATGCTAACAATGTTCTTAGTCTTGTTAAAAGAATTTTAAAAAGATCTCAGAAGGAAGCTGGAGGGTCATTTTACTGTAGCTTGAAAGACAAAAGCACTCCAGGCAAGCTGTAAAGTCATGAACTGCTGGAGGGAGGCAAGTAAGAAGTCAGCAGTGGAAATCTGTAAGCAGCCATTGAATGGGAATCTTCAGAGAAAACAGAAATCTCAGAGTGTTAGGGCAAGCATGCTTATGATTTTGGTCAGCATCTAAGGAAGACATAGAAAGGGGAAAAGAAAGATATGGTTTTGAATTAGAAATGAGAAAAGAGGGCGGGCTTAGCAATGAAAGTCTGGAGGGCTTTCAGGGGCATGTGTGTGTATTATTTCACTAGGGGGATAATTATTCCTCTCATCTCCTTAGCAAGCCTTGGGGTAAACCAGCTTTCCTGAGGGGTGGTTTCCTGACCAGGCAATTGAAAGGAGCATTTTGAGGGGACAATAGTATGTAATCTCTAATCCTAGAGACTGATTAGACTGCCATATCTAGTTAGGGCCTGAGGGAGAAGAAAGATTCTATTCTTTCAACTAAGAGGAAGTAGCTGCCCCTTAGAGGGTCTTAAGGAAGCCCTGTTCCTCCACCCTTTCATATGGTAAATTGGAGCTGGGACCTAAAGCTGATGATCAGAGAGGAATCTATCTTCACTGGCCTCCAAGCCTGCTAATGCCTGTCTAGCCACTCAACATTCTACCCCAAGAGCCAGAGCTGCTGAGATGGCTCAGAGGATAAATGCACTTGCCACCAAGCCTGATGACCCAAGTTCAGTCCCACATGGTGGAAGGAGGGAACTGACCCCCTGCATGTCCATTCCAAATCTTCTGTGGCACGCACATCTATACATGTGCACACACATATACAATGAAATAAATCAGTGAAATTAAAAAGAGTTGAGACCTTAAAATTGTATGGGAGATGAGCCACTATTTACTCTCCACCTGGCTGCTTAGAGCTGAAATGAGTTGTAGAAACATTGCTGGAGACCGCTGCCTGGATTAATGTTTCTGGACTCCTGGTGTCTCGTGTAAAGAATTCAGGCACACACAGATTGCAAAGTGGCAAGGAGATCTTATTCAGAGACAATACAATCATACAGTGAGCTGTGGACTTTGTGACTCTCAGGTTGTAAAATGGTCACTACTTGCAGCTTCCTTTCATGGGTTTGAGGAGCAGCAGAGTTGGTTGTTAGTGGTGGGTTGTGGGTGGTCTTTCTGTTTTGACTGATAGGCTTGGATTATGTAAGTCTTTGCTTGGTTCAAACGTTCTTTTCCACTGTGCATCTGATTGGAATCATGTGCATGCCAATTATGTATAGATATAAGATGATAAATATGAGATTTTCCCTAAAACCTCGAAGGACAGAGTTTGCCTTGCTGGGCATGCACCCAGAACCAGTTCAGGCTGGATTGGCCCCCTACTTCTCATAGCTAAGTATGTTCTAGAATATATATGAATGAAAATTGGTCACAAAAGAGTTACTAAGGTGGAATGAGGAAAGAGTAGCACTCCACTGTTTGAAGTGTGCTGTGTATGCGGCTTGATGCAGGCGAGGGCCCCACGTCACTAGTCTCTTGTTAGTGAGCATGTCTCTATAGTCCAAGCCCAGTGGAGTCCTAGGTTGCTAAGCTATTCCTGCGCCTGTCTGCTCCTGAAGGAAGATATTCAGTCTTCTTGGAGCTACTGGATAGGGTCATAGAACTGAGTTGGGCAGATACAGTCTCTCCTAGTTTTTCTTAAGGTTGTGAAGTCTCCATTGGGAACTGTCTATGAAATTCCTCAGGTAAAAAGGCATCATATTTGGAAACTATTACTATAGTGTTCTTCTTTAATGAATTTGGTAGCAGTGGTTGTCAGAAACCATGTATAATCAGGCTTGTTGGATTCTGGAAGAGAAAAACTGTGTAAGCTTATTGAGAAGGGGGAGGCAAGGATAAGTAATAGAAGCAGAGGTAGGGCAGGCCTCCCAGGAAAGGAGCACTGGTACTGCCAGTGTCTAGGTTTCTGAGGTTAACAGGTTTGGGCCAGGCTTTCAGTTGTCTCATTTGAGGACATTTTCGATATTGTGTTGGAACTTTGCAGATTTTTCTTCTGTATTTAGTCACTTTGCTGTTGCTGATCAAAAGCAACTTGTAGAAGAATGATTTATTTGGATTCTAGAAGGTTAATCAATGATGGTGGGGAAGGCACAGCGGCAGGAACAGGAAGTCTCAGCCACACACAAAGCAGAGAACGCAAGCAGGAAGTGGGGGCGGGGCTACAAAGCCTTTAGTCCACGCCCGATGAGTGATGTGCTTCCTCCAGCGCGGCTGTGCCTCCCAAAGGCTCCATACCCCCACTTCACCCTCCCAAGCAGCACCTCCAACTGGGGACCATGTGTTGAAATCCATTTTGGAGGACATTTCTCATTCAAAACACACATCAACATGAAAGGATGGTAGCGGTCACAAGAATGTCAGGTCACAGGCAGAGGTGGGCACTAAACAACTATTTAAAGGACCAAAGACTGTCCGAGGTATTCTTTGGCTCCCCGCTTGTAACATCTTAGCATCTCACAGTCAGTCAGCTGTGTAGCTGATTTAACACAGGTGCAGTTTCTTCCTGTGGAATCCTGTGGAAACTTCGTTCGCCATCACCCCTGTTGGTCAAGCTTCACGTTTCACGCATGAAGAGATAAAGTGCTAACATTCCACAGTGATTGAAAGGCTCATTCCTAGCCGGGCGTTGGTGGCGCACGCCTTTAATCCCAGCACTCGGGAGGCAGAGGCAGGCGGATCTCTGTGAGTTCGAGGCCAGCCTGGGCTACCAAGTGAGCTCCAGGAAAGGCGCAAAGCTACACAGAGAAACCCTGTCTCGAAAAACCAAAAAAAAAAAAAAAAAAAAAAAAAAAAAAAAAAAAAGAAAGGCTCATTCCTAGGATCTGGTATTAATGAGCTTAAGCAGGCTTCAAGAAAGAGAAATAGTTGGTAAGCCTAAATCCCTGGATCATATCAGGTCTGCTAGTCATCTGACGGTTTTTCTTTTGTCTTTTGTGTCTGATATGACATTTACATGTAACACATAATAGGATTTTTTTAAAAAATTGGGTAATGAGGACCAATCCTGGCAGGAGTAATCCTTTGGTGGAAGTGGGAAACGAAGGGGGGTGGGTGCCTGGAGTCACCCCGTGCTGCTATGTGCGTTCATGGTGCTGAAGAGTATGCAGTGCTAGCTGAATGCAGTCCAGAAATCTGGGTTCTCTCTCTGGTGCACGTGGTAGGTCTGGTGTTCTGCCAGGAGAGGCAGAGTGGCAGAGTGGCTTGATGGCTTCTCCTTCTTAGAGGGACGAAGCCCTGTTGATAAGTCAACCTGGACTTGGGGCTTTGGTGAGAACAGGAGGGTGGTTCTGTAGTTTCTTTTCTGTCTTCTCAACCTTCAACATCAGGCCCCTCATTGGGACGCTCATGGTCTGAGCAGGCATCAGGTGCGCTTGTGCTGGCGCAGATCTCCTTGGCACCGCTGGCAGGACACCCCCGAGTGATGCCTTTCCATCTGCTTGCACAGTGGAGATCCTCAGCATCCCTCCAGGTGGGCTGCTGCCTTCTCTACCTGGATGGAGTCCAGGTCAGCTCCATCATCTTCCCAAGCCATTTGAATACCTTCCTAATACAAATCTTCTCCAGTCAAGCTCTGGTAGCCGAATGTCTTGGCAGGTTTTTCACACTTCCAGGATTTGTTCTTTCCTGGACTTGGGGGCTCTCTCAATTTTGCCCCTGTTTGGAGCACTCATGGAGAGTCTTGGCCTAGGAGGCTGAGGGTCGGTGAGGATAGATTGGCACTTGTTTTGTTTTTCTAAACTTATTGACCCGGGGATTGAAAGGCATCTAAAAGGATGTAAAGAATTCTGGCCTCGGAGGGAGCTGGTGCTGGAGAGACTTGTAAATCCTGCTCTGTAACTCCAAAACTCCTGAAACCTAGTTGCTTCTTGTCCTGACATTCCTCATTTCTTTCTTAAGTCTTTGTCTAGAATGATTTTACTGAAGAGACGGTATGCTGGTGCTTCCTTTCATTCCAAACTGGTGCCAGAAATCAGCATAACCACTTGCTTCCATGGATGTAGAAGGCTGTGCAGGTTCAGGATGTTTTTGTTAGGCTTGAGCAGGCCTGAGTGCAGTTGTTAATTGTGTTTAGCTAAGTCTCTGGCATTCTTTTATTTTATCAACAAAGACTCAGGAGCCAGATGTTGGGGTGAAAACCTGTTAGCTCAGAGAGGCAGAGAAAGCACCCAGCTGCTTCCTCCTCTGCCATTGTCCCAGAAAGAGAGCTTTCTTCTACACTGTCTCAAAAACTCCTCCAACCGGATGTCCCTCTCTTCTCTACTTCTGGTGAGTCTCTCTCCCCGTTCTCGACTTCCAGCCACTTTCTATGGCTTTTTCCTGTCAAATGGTTGCTTGCTTCGCTTCTTGACTTGTGGTTGATTTTATTTAATCCTGTTTACAATATTCAAGCAGAAAGCTCTTGGATTAAAAGTATGTGCTAGGGCTGAGCCACACCACAACTAGAAACAAGTTTTTCCAGTAAATAACACAATCTCGGGGGTCATGGTGTGATCAAATATCCTGCAACACTTTTTTGTCGAATAAAAAGGAAAGGCTTTAATTGTAACACAGTAACATTACTTATAATAGTGAAGCTATTTCTGCCAAGCTTTCTACAATGTCCCTCTTGGTTGCACTTATTAGTTTCAGGATTAAGTATTTCTGAGTTCAAAGTTTTGTAAAATGTCTGTGTCAGTCTCATATGAACTCATCAATTGGAATGTCCTAAGCAGTTTGTAGTCCAAAGCTGATCTTTTTGGGTGGTGTTTGTCAGCTTAGTGGCAATCCTGGCTAGATGGAACACTGGAGGTGGGTGATACTACTTGGCCAATTTATTCTTTTTCCTGGGACATTTTCTCTTGATGATCCATCCTTCTTTTTCTTCTTCAGATGCCTCACTTGTCCAGTGGTCTCTGGATTCCTTATTTGGATGCCTTTATTCTCTGGGAGAGAGAAAGACAAAACCCTGTCTCAACCCTAACTCTGCGGGGTTCCTTTTTGGCAGGTTATATATCTTTCCTAGGGCAAAAATTTTTTTAGCAGCAGAAAAAAATATCTTTCAATTAAAAAAATTCCTTTGAAATTTTGAAACCAAATATATCTTAGTATGTGTGGGTAAATATACCTATATTTTCCTTTCTCTTTTATATTCAAATTCAAGGTTTAAGTATATTTATTTTTAGATCACAAAGGACATCCACTTTGCATTTTAGCCTGTCTTTTGAAAAAGGCTTATAAATTTAAATCATTGTAATTTTAATGTGCCCACTGCTGCCTCCCAAGTGCTGGGATTAAAGGTGTGAATCACCACCTCGATGTGGATTCCTTGTAATAGTGATTCTCATAGAATTGTCCTGGTTTCATTTGGTTCTCCATTTCCCCTTATTTTTCAGTGTTATGGGTAAACTTTCAAGCTTTTCAAATATGTAATCTACCATTCTTTCTGATTTATTCTGAATTTGTTCTCTGACAAATTTTAATATTCTAGTCTTAATTAAACATGATGCCAGTTTGTCCACTATTTCATTATTTTCAGATGTTTTGTCTGTCTTGCCTGTTTGAGCGACATAAAATTTGTCTTTGTTAGGTTCTGCCATTTCCACTCATGCCTCCCATGACCAGATATCTTTGCCATTTGTCTGCCAGTTAGTGGTTTTCCATTTTGATGACCACATAGCTGTACCACAGCACATGCACCATGAATTGGAGAAGATATTTTCCTTGTTGTTTGTCTTATAGCCAATAGTGCTGTACTTATTTTGGGGTTCCTTCCTCAGTATTGACCATTTCGTCCCCTGGTCTATAGGCTGCTGTTCCCATTAGTTCTGGTTTCATCAGAGGTTGATGGAGCACCAGTAAACCATGCATTAGTCAAATGTTGTGACCATTATGTTAGTCCTCATAGTTCAATAGGTGCCTCTTTGGGGGGAGGGGGTGGGAGTTTAGGGATGGAGATTATGGGCAACTGAGCTATTTCCTCAGTGCAGGAAGGCACAGACCCCTTTGGTAATGAAGGAATTCAGACAGGTACCAATTCCACTGTAATGCCTTCCTTCCATGGCTGAGCCCGCAAGGACTCTGCCTTCGGACATATCCAATCCATCATTTTAAGAGGCGCCCTTATGACCATAGGGTGGTTGGCAATGACTGAGTATAGAGTTCTCTATGCCGCTTAAAATGTCCAGATTTGTTTCTCAAAGAGGGAATATTCTCCGTATATGGAAACTATTTGCAATAGAAGCCAACAGGCAAATGTTTGTGGGCTCCCTTTTGCTTTATGAAGAGTCCCAGTTGCCAATTCCCCATTTAATATGATATCTACAATTAAGATATCATCTGGTTCGATATCGGTCAGGGTTGCATGCTCGGAGAAGAGCTTACTGGCAGTCACAAAAGCTGCTCTTTGTTCCTGTCCCTATTGGGAAATTAGTTCCCTTTCTAGTAACCCTGTAGAGTAGAGGGTTTTTGTAATAATCTGTAAATATGGTATGTGATTTCTCTAGTGTGCAAACATACCAATTAGGAGCTGTATCTGAGTTTTGTCCCTGGGTGGTGGGATCAAAGGTGTGCACCACCACCTTTTTTACTGTAACTCTTGAATTTAGAAAATAACTAATTATAGAGGTCCCCCTGTCTCTGGTAATTAGAGCCATGGACTACCATTTCCCTGCTCAAATATTTTATCTCAGCTCCAAATCATTCCAACTCTTAGAGATGTAGAAAACAAGTTTCAACTATAGTATCCCTTTTAATTTACTTAAAATATTTTAAATCTCTTAACTGTGTTTTTAATACCAAACATATCCTTTTTATTTAAGAAGAAAACTCAAAAGCTGATATCCAAGATGGTGTGGGTCATGTGGCAATCTACAGTCTAACATTCTAACATGGAAGAAAGACATGTGGTTTAAGAGAACACATTTTTCATTTCATGCCAGTAAGGCAAGTGGGCCTTTGGTAAATTATCACTCAAAAATATTATTTTTATTTTTTCATGCCTGATCAAAGGCATTTGTTAGTTTTTATAAGTTAGTTTGAACTGATTGACCAAGCACTCTGAACTATAGCCTCTCCTTTTTCAGGAGGTCTCTCCTGTTTGAATCTGATCTTTATCAATCTTGATGGTATCCACAGCTTTTCTTCTTCTGTGGAAACAAAGGCAAAATCTCTCTCCCAACGTAACACATTTCCTGGTTTTCATTCTGAGGTCAATGGAATATAAAAAAAATTATTGGAATGGAATAAAAAAATTAAAGACCTCAATGAGGTCCTTAAAATATACAGGCTGATTTAATTCAGCAGTTTTTTTCCCTACTATCCAATGTCTCTCCACAGTAGTTGTTCTTATCTCATTAGTATTTAAAAAATTTAAATAAAGCACTGTGTAATCTATCTCTTGGGTTCTTTATTATCCCTTTCTGTTTATTAAGCATATCTTTTAAAGTGAAATTAGATCTTTCTATAACAGCTTGTCCTGCAGAATTGTGTGGTATACCTGTAATATGCTTTATGTTGTAATATGCAAGAAACTGTTTCTTACTTGAGATATATGCTGGAGCATTATCAGAATGAATTTGTACAGGTATCCTCATAATAGCCATAACTTCTAATAAATGTGTAATTATAGAGTCAGCTTTTCCAGAACTTAAAGCAGTTGCCCATTGAAATCCTGAATTTGTATCTATGGTATGGTGCACATACTTCAATTTTCCAAACTCTGCAAAATGAAACACATCCATTTTCAAATTTCATTTGGGTACCTTTTGGGTTACTTCCTTGCAGGTACTAGAGTTTGATTATACAAAGAACAAGTAGGACATTTCCTTATAACTTCCTTGGCTTGTTGCCAAGTAGTAGAAAAATCTTTCTTCAAACTTTTGCTCTTAACGTGATGTTTCTTATAAAATCCTGAGTCTTCTAGCACATTTCCTATTAATAGCTGATCAATTTTACCATTACCTTATGCTAGAGGGTCTGATAGACTCATATGGGATCTGATATGTATTATATACAATGGATGATTTCTATTTCTGACTACTTGTAGTTGAATAAATAGCAAAGTTAATTCTGAATCATCTAGAATAAGTTCAGTGGTTTCAATATGTAAAATAATTCTTTCTGCACATTGAGAGTTCAGTAACTATATTAAGAGATTCAGGAAAATCTAATAATACCATAAGAATGGCATTTAGCTCTGATTTTTTTTAACTGAATCATAAAGGCTTTGAGCCATTTTACTTATTTTTCTTGACTTATAACTTGCCTTCCCTGATTTATTTGCATCAGTATAGAATGTAAGGGCTCCAGAAATTGGTGTCCCTTTTACTATATGATGGAGAATCCAATTAGTTCTTTTTATAAATTGAAGTGTCTGGCTTTTGGGATATTTGTTAATCTCTCCCAAAAAATTACTGCACGCTCTTTGCCAATGTTTGTTTTCTGCCCATAATGACAAAATTTCAGCATTAGTAAAAGGCACCACAATTTCTGCTGGGTCTGTTCTTGCTCATTGACAAAGTCTCATTTTTTCCTTTCAAAATCAATTTAGAAACATTTTCTACATAAGTCTTTAATTTTTTACGCTGTTTGTGTGCTAAAAATAACCATTCTAAGATTTTCTCTCTGCATCAGAATTCCTGAGGGAGATTGAGTAGAAGGCAAAATGACTAAAATACAATCAAGCTTTGGACCCAAGCGATCCACGTGTGCATCCTGTAATTTCTTTTCTACCAGAGCCAATTCTCTCTCAGCCTCAGCTGATAATTTTGTTGGACTATTTAAGTCCTTATCACCTTATAAAGTTTGAAATAAATTACTTAGCTCTTGAGTAGTTAATCCAATTATGGGTCATAGCCAGTTAATATCTCCCAGCAATTTTTGGAGATCATTAATAGTTTGTAATTAATCTCTCCTGATTTGTATTTTTTGTGGTTAAATTTTCTGTAAACCTATCTTATATCCTAGATAATTGATAGAATCTCCTCTTTGTATATTTTTTCAGGAGCAATTTGTAATCCCCAGCAAGGCAAAATTCTCTTTATTTTATCAAACATTTTTTTCTAAGGTATCTGCATCTGAATCAGCCAGTAAGATATCATCCATATAGTTTTTTGTTTTGTTTTGTTTTCGAGACAGGGTTTCTCTGTGCAGTTTTAGTGCCTGCCTTAGATTTTGCTCTGTAGACCAGGTTGGCCTTGAACTCACAGTGATCTATCTGGCATAAGAAGGCACTGTGAAGGCAAATTTCTCTCTATCTTGTTCTTGTAAAGGTATAGTAAAAAAACAGTCCTTTGAATCAATCACTATAATAGACTGTCCTTTAGGTAATAGAGAAAGCAAGGGGACTTCAGGCTGTTAAAGTGTCCATTGGATAATTCACCTTATTTATAGTTCTCAGATCTGTTATCATTATCTATTTTCCAGATTTCTTTTTAATAACAAATATAGGAGAATTCCAAGGACTGGTTGATTCTTCAATATGTTGAACATGTAGCTGCTCCTGTACCAGCTGTTCTAGTGCATGCCATTTTTTCTGATGTCAAAAGCTATTTTTCCACCAACATAGGTTTTACCAGTTAACTACTTCAATGGTAGGGAAGTTGGTACCTTTAAAAGACCAACCACTGTTGTGTCCTGCTTATGTACAACCTGAACCATCCATGACTGGTTTTGGTAGTACCTTTTAATATTTTTCTCAAAAGCATTCTTTACTTTATGATTTGTTTCTGAGATTTGAGGAATGTTAATCTGTGTTTTCCATTGCTGTAACAAATCATGTCCCCATAAATTCATGGCTATATAGGCCACATATGGCTTTAATTTTCCCATTTGTCTTCTGACCCTATACACTTGAACCACCCACCTTGTACTTTGTTTTACCTGAGATAAAATTCCAATTCCTAGAAGCTGAATACTTACCTCCCAAAGAGGCTAATATGGGTGACATGATTTTGGTGAAATTATTGTTACATCTGTTCCTATGTCTAATAATCCTTCAATTTCAATGTCATTTATTTGTAGTTTTAGCTTTGGTCTCTGATCATTTATAGCAGTTTGCTAAAATACTTGTTTTCTAGTCTCTCTTGAATTTTTTGCTTTATTTACTGAAGCTATTCTATCCTTTATTACGTCCAAAGCAGTGTTGTTTTTAACAATAGGCATTAAGCCTTTTAATTGCTCTGTAGATGAATTTCTTCAACAATGACAGGAAATGATCTCATTGAATTTGATATCAGGGTCTGTGGGAGGCCCCTTATGGCATTTCCTATGGCAAAGGGTTACCTTGCCTATCCCTTGTTGATCTATCTGCATTTATTAGTCCAATGCTGGTCTTTGTTACACCTCTGCACACTCCTGGGGGCTTCTTTTTAGATTATCTCTAGAAAAAAAATATTGCTTCTAGGAATGCCTTGCCTACAATCCCTTTTCAAATGACCTTGCTTACCACAATTAGAACATCTGATATTTTAATTTTTCTTAAAATTTTTAGAAATTACTTATCAAAGTAGTATGATAAATGTGAGATCCAATATCAGCAGTATTTCTAATCCATTCATCTATTGGTGCTGATCTTGCCTTTAAAGGGGTACTCACCCTTTTGCATTCTGAATTAACATTTTCAAAAGCCAGAGATTCAAATAATACTTGTCTGACTTATGGATATGATACTATTTTATTTACAGATGAATCAATCTTTGCAAAAAAAAATCAGTGAAGGCTTCTTTTGAACCTTGTATAATTTTAGTAAATGACTCAGACCTCTTTCCTGATTCTTCAGCCTTGTCCCAAGCATTTAAAGTGCTAAATGACATAACACCATGGTGTGATCATCAAATCCAAGCTGCCTTTGCAACTCCGCATATTGGCCTTCACCTAAAAACTGATCTTGGCAAATATTAATACCTCTAGCACTATTTCATTTTTCTATGGCTTTAGCTTCCTCTTTCTACCATGTTCACCACTGTAACTGAGGACCAGTTTTCAATATTGCTGTTGCCAAGTCTTTCTAGTCTTGGGGGATAATTCTGTTCTGAGTTTAATACAACTTTAACATCTGCTTTACATAGGACGAATGCACACCATATAAAATGACCATTTCCTTAAATCTTCTCAAATTTAGTATTTCTATAGGGTTACATTTAACTTCTTGATAACCTTGAGGGTGCCTATAGTCTCCTTGTAGTTCTTGTGTGGTGACTGGATAAACTAAGGCTGGTTTCTTAACAACCTTGGGCTATTCTCTTAAGTTTCATCATGTGTGGCATGGTAGGTTCTTGTCTAAATTCCTCTGTGTCTGAGTATTTTTCTCATTTTCATTTATATGCCTTTCTAAGGATTTTATCTTATCAGTCCACTTTTCATACTTGGCACAAAAACCCCACTATGGCTATTAAGGATAAAATGTTACTAGACTGATAGTAATTATAGTTGATATTATGTCAATCTCAGTTAAGTCATTTATCTTTTTATTTTCTGCTTCTATTTTCAAGCCATCTAAAGTAGCACTCTACAGGGTCCTAATGCCCTCTATTATGGTATTTCTCATCCTTAATGTGGGAAAGAATTTTACTTTTAATATAACTTAACTCCTTGAGGACTTTCCAGGTGTCTTACCAAATCTGTTGTCTTCTCTATTTGTCTGCAGTTGGTGTGATTCTCTGTGTGGAAGTGCTACACGTCGGAGAACCAAATGTTTTTGACTAAATTTCAATCATTTGATTTTACCAATAAAGACTTGGGAGCCAGATGTTGAGGTGAAAACATGTGCGGCGAGCTCCTCGGCCAGCGAGGAAGAACGACCACCATGCGAGGATCCTTCTCAGAACACACTTTATTGGAGCGCCTCTTGGTTAAGGGAGAGCGGGAGGTGAGGGGCCCCGAGGACTAAACTGCAGCTGCTTATAAAGGGAATCAGGCAGACGTGCCGTACTGTGATTGGGTCCCGCCAGAATGCTAGCACGGGGAGCCACGGGATAGGCTGAGGACATAAGGCCAATTACCATACTCGTGCATCATAGCCAAATATGGAGTTGTTTACAGCTAGGCTACCAGGAAGCCAGCGCCATCTTTGAATAGCGGCTCCCTACAAACATGCAAGTTCAGAGAGGCAGAGAAAGCTCCCAGCTGACCTTCCTCCTCAGCTGACATATCAGCAAGAGAGCTTTCTCCTATGCTGTCTCAAACAAAACTCTTCCAATCAGATGTCCCTCTCTTCTATGTCCTGTGAATCTCTCCATCCTCTGATTTCCTGTCACTCTCTATGGCTTTTTCCTGTCAACTGGTTGCTTGCTCTGCCTCTTGACCTGTGGTTGATTTTATTTAATCCTGTTTACAATATTCAAGCAGAAAAATCTTGGATTAAAGGTGTGTGCTAGGGCTGAGCCACAGCACAGCTCAGGGTTTTCCAGTAAATAATGCAATCTCCAAGTTCACAGTGTGATCAAATATCCTGCAACATTAGGTCAATCTTTAGCTGAGGAGTTTAGGATCAATTCTTGTAGATGTAACCAACCGTCTTATTAAATAAGAAACACAGAACCAATGCAAAGAAGAAAGCCAAGAGGTCAGAGCTAAGAGCTAAAACCTTATCCTTCCTCCTGCTGTGGTCCTACCTCTCCGAACCAGAGCTACTTCCTGTGTCTGTCTTTTTATAGTGTTTCTGTTCTGCCTTCTCATTGGTTGTAAATCCAACCACATGACTGCCTTGTCACGGCCTGTCTGTATAGACCTCCAGGTTTTCTATTGATTGGTATTGAGATTAAAGGCATGTGTATCCAATACTGGCTGTATCCCTGAACACACAGAGACTTACCTAGCTTTGCCTACCAAGTGCTGGGATTACAAGCATACGCCACCACTGCCCTGTTTTCCTATGGCTTGCTAATAGCTCTGACCCCGGGGAAACTTTATTTATTAACATACAAATAACATTTGAATACAAATAAAATATCACCATAAATTCTCTCAATATAGAAGCATGGATCAAGTTCGCTTGTCAGGACTTTCCTTTGATCAGAACTGAGGCACTTCTCAGCAGCTGGAGTTGTCTTTGCCTGGCTTCTTTTGTTATCCCTGAATGAACTGTTTCAACAGTCTTTGAGCTACCAGGCTCAGCAACAGGAAGAATGAGGCCTGTCTCAAGTTGGGCCATGGCTCTACTGAACTCAGCTGATCCAGCTCTAGCCCTACATCTTTGGAGGTCACCCTTCTCACCTCTTCTCACTGCCCCCCCCCCCATTACTCTGGTGTCTGATGGTCTTTGCTGTTTTTTGTGCATGTGTTTTCTCACCTTTTCCTTGCAAGCAGGTTCTCCATACTTGCTCAGTTGCTTCTGTGGACTCACTGTTTGGCCAGACCTTAACTGGCAGGAGGCTCAGTCCTTCCTGGCTTTGGTGGTCGCTGCTGAAGAGCATCTTCTACCTCTATCTGACAATGTCAAAAGATTCTTTGTTCAACTTGTAATCCCTGAGTGTCCCATCAATCTTTTGTTTCCACATATTTGTAACCTTATGTAGATTCAGAAATGTTCCTGATGCTATTTCTTCATGCACTTCAAGCTATGAAGCCTTGAGGTAAGGGGCACTGTGTTTTCCTCATGACTCTTTATAATCTGTTTAATCTGTTGGAATAAAGCTGCTTCTGTTCCAACTCCCAGAAGCACAGTAGCATGAAACAGGACAGCTCATTGGCTATGAAGACCTGTATTGCAATATAAGATTTCATCCCAGCATATGTCACAACTAGCCTCAGTTGACTTATAAAGGCTCTTTCAGTGGGGCTGATGGTCATATTTCCCTCTGCAGCCAGCAGTGTGGACAAAATTTGTATATCCATCCCATGATGAAATAGTCACTGAGCAGAGTGGCAGACCCTTCTGTAAAAATGGGGTCTCACTCACCACACAAGGCTGAGCTCCTGGCTTCACAGTAGCACATTTTGAACCTTCTGATACTTGATCTTAGAGCCATCTTGATGATGGAGTTCCTGTGTTTGGTGTCAACTGAATTGTCTTCGAGGCCCAATGAGCTGGTTTCTCCATTGTTTGAACCACAACATCACAATCTGGAGATATTAATAGCTCAAACACATCTTTTAGTTCTTTCTTTGTATAATTTAAGAAATGTTACCATCAGAGATATAATTAGCAGAGAAATTCTACCACCTTTAATCACAGGTATCACTTTTGCTGGGTGAAGTAGAGCCGCCAAACACAAGCTTTGTATTTTTTTAACTGCACATTGTGTATATGTTTGTGTGGGCACACTTGTTCCTTCACACGCGTGTGGCTATTAGGACAACTTGCAGGAGTCAGTTGTCTTCTTCCACCCTGTGGGTCTTGGGGATTGTTCAGTTTGGTGGCAAGTGTTTTGACCCCCTGAGCCATACCACCAGCCCAGCAATATTATATATAAAGTCACAATGACAGCATAGTGTGGCCTAAAGAAGTTTTTGGGGACGGTCCTCATGGTGGGAGGTGATGGTGGGAGAAACGTGAGGCAGCTGGTTGCACTGCATCCACACTCAGGGAGCAGAGGGAGATGAAAGCCAGGGCCTCACTTTTCCCCATTGAACTACCCAGATTATACTATGGAAGCCAACGTAATTCCCTTTCAACATATATATCAAGTCCATCAATTCTGTTCCTCTAGAAGACCCTGACGAATACAGGTGCTTAGAAACTGCTTTTGTTAAAAAGAATGAACTTCTCTTTTGGGTCTGTAAGATAATGAAAAAGTATGGTGAAATTTTGGCATTTTGTCTCTATCCTGTTTTTGTATTAATTCTAGGAATAGCTGGGTCCAGTAGGACCTTCTCCCTAGATGAAAGTTTCATGTGGGGGGTGGCTTAATCTGATTAAGCCCAAAGTTCTGGTGTAACTTCAAACTAGGCATTTTCCCTTTGTCCCTGGAAGGTGGGACTGCAGCCACACACAGTGCCTCTGTCTAGTCTCTACCATGTCAGCAGGGAGAGGAGACGCAGGTGGAGGAGGGGAGCTGTGAGAGTGACGGATGGGAGAGAAGTCATGGCATGGCATGAGCAGCTTGGTTTCCCCAAAAACAGTGAGCCCCTGAAGGGGCAGGGGAGGCAGTACAGTCATGCCCCCTCCACCTTTTGACCCTCTTCAGCTGGTAATAATGGGCATGGTCGAAGAGCCTGATGGATGGTCTGCCCATCCTCTCTTGCTAGATAGGAGGATGGCTATAGAAAAAAGACAGCATGATCAGTTCGTGTGTGTGTGTGTGTGTGTGTGTGTGTGTGTGTGTGTGTGTGTGTGTGTGTAAACATCAGCCCAGGTCATACCTATGCCTGCTGCCACCTGGATGTCTATGGCTGCCTTCTATGCACTTATTCTCTGTGGGAACATAGGCCTGGATGCCTGCCTATGTCCCTTCCCATTCCTGTAGGCTAGGGTAGGGGGTGCAGTCAGATGAGCTTGGGGAGATTAATTTATATGAGTGAGCTAGAAGAGGATTCACTCACTCTCTTACCTTCTGTCTGGCTTAGCAAACCCTGAGAGGGGCAAGATAGAGAGCCATGCTGGTGTCCCTGTCTTTATCTGCACATGTCCTTCTCTGCTCCCATGAACCCTAACTCCTAGAATGGAGAATACTTACAGAAAGAAAAGAAATAAATTATTTCTTGGTGTTGTTTGTTTTCCTGAAATTTGGACAAAGATTTGGGTTGTAGACTGAGCCATTTTAAACTTCCCTGCTTTTATAATTATCCTCACAGAGATGAAGATATTGTCCCCCTCACTTGGGATACCAGACTAGTTGTGTTGACTAGTTTTATGTCAACCTGACACAAGCTCGAGTCATCAGAGAGGAGGGAGGCTCGACTGGGAAAATGCCTCCATAAAACCGGGTTATAGGCAAACCTGTAGGCCATTTTCTTAGTGATTGACGGGAGAGGGCCCAACTCATTGTGGGTGGTGCTATCCCAGGGTTGGTGGGCCTGGGTTCTACAAGAAAGCAGGCTGAGCAAGCTATGGGGAGTAAGCCAATAAGCACACTCCTCCGTGGCCTCTGCATCAGCTTTTGCCTCCAGATTCTTGCCCTGCTTGAGTTCTGGTCCTGACTTTCTTCAGTGATGAACACTGATGTGGAAGCTTACGCCAAATAAACACCTTTTCCCCAACTAACTTTTGGTCATGGTGTTTATCACAGCAATAGTAACACTAACTAGGACATTATTGAAATAGTGATTTCCAAGAAATTGAAATTTCCCCAGAATCTAGTGATGGGAAAAGGACAAAGTTGAAGCCTGGTGTCAGCCAGAGAGATGGAATAGCGATAAGACGGTGGGCGGAGCCATACTGTGAACAGGGCTGCTTAGTAATGCATACTTCTTGCCCTCTATTTGAACCTAAACTTTACGCCAGGACAGAAAAGATAAACTCGAGAAGGATCACTGGACCTGGAGTTCCACTTCCCAGTGTGGCCACATTGAATAAATCTTTCTCTTCTTTTCATGACTGTTTCCTCTATCTGCCTTCTGAGCCTAGCTTGTATTGAGTTTCTAGGACATAGGCTTAGACCCTAACAACTCTAGTAACACTCTTTATCTGAACGATGGCAATTTCTAGATAACCATAAATTCTTAAACACAGAAGGCCTGAGCTCCTCTTGTCTGAGGGCTGCTCTGTTCTCCCTGCCTTTCATTCTTCCCACTTCACTTGGGGCCTTACGAGTGATGCTTCTGATGGCCCAGAGGGCCAGGTGCATCGACATTTCCTTCCCAGGAGAACCGACAATGTGAGGGCCAGAGGAGGAGGGAGGGATGATAAGAGGGACGTGGACACCTAAGAAATGGGAATAGGTGATCAAGCAAGAGCCTGCAGCTCTTGACTTCTAACACTGTTTCTCTCATCTGCTAAAGGATATGGAAGCCTGGCACAGTCACACACACCTTCAATCCCAGCACTCGGGAAGCAGAGGCAGGAGGATCTCTGTGAATTTGAGGCCAGCCTGGTCTACAGAGTGAGATCCAGGACAGTAAGAGCTACAGAGTGGGACCCTGTCTCTAAAAACCAATATAAATAATAAAAACCAAAAGGATCCAGAAGGTGCTTGCTTTGGGAGTTCTGGGGTGGAGAATAACATATCTCAAATCTTGTTTTGAGAAATGAGCAATGTGCTGTTGAACAGCTGTGTGGAAAGACCAGCCCAGGCTTTGAGAAGTCCAGGAGTAGAGGCTCCTCCAGCCCTACTTTCCTGTCAACTGCTTTCTGTTTCTAACACTATTATCAAGGTCAATACCTCTGCCCCTTAAGTATAGCATTGGAGTTGGCTTAGGGGTTTCTGTCCCTGTGATAACATTGTAACTAAAGTGCCCAGTACTGTGCCTGCCCACCGCTGGTCCATGGGAAGAGTGGCCATCACCTTCCATATGGATGCTGGCTTTTGTCCACAGCAAGGTTTGTGTGTCTCCATATCCCTATTCTCTGTAGCAGGGCAAGGTGTTGAGAGGCCTTAGGCTGCAAAGGTCTAATAGGTTATTATGATGTGTGGTCTAGGGTATTTGAGCAGGCTGCATTCTGCTTACATTCCAAGTCCTGTGGGTTTTTTTTAAATTTTATTTTATCAGGGTGTCACTATGTAGTGCAAAGAGGCCTGGACCTCACTATGTAGCCCAGACTGACCTTGAAGTTGCAGGAATCATCCTGCCTGGATCTCCCAAGTACTGAGATTACAGGCCTGTCCAACCACACCTAGCAGAAGACAATGTAACCAATGCTGCCGTGGTGGACTGTTGGCTTAAATGGCATAGGCTGTCACAGCCCAGGCCTTGGCACTGAGTCTATACACCGTTCCTAAGGGGCAGCGGTGGGTGTGACCTCCACTGCTTCCCGAGTCTTCACGCTCCGCATTCTTGTCCTTTAAGTTTCTCACTGACGTCGACACACAGAGAAACACCGGATATCCGATATCCGTGCTCAGAAGGAGCTTTCGGGAGGCGCCTCCTTCACAGTCGGCTAACTGAGCGGCCGGGTGAGGGCTAGAGAGCCACTCGCTCCGCTTGGAGCCATCGCCAGCCACACAGGCCAGTGGTTCCCCAGGCACACTGCTCCTCTGGGGACCAAGGCTGCTGACCATCCCTGACTGGGACCAGGCTTCTTAGCAGCAGAATGGCAGCATTTCTGTGATCAGTAGGCACATTCTCAATTTTAAAAGTTTTATGTGTGTGTGTTTGTGTGTGTGTGTGTGTGTGTGTGTGTGTGTGTGTGTGTGTGTGAGAGAGAGAGAGAGAGAGAGAGAGAGAGAGAGAAAGAGAGATAGAGAGGAGAGAGAGAGAAAGGGGGTGGGGCGTGGGTTCATGCATGCCATGACAATCATGTGGAACTCAGGACAATAGGACAATATTTGGGAGCTGGTTTTGGCCTAGCACTGTTGAGGCAGGGTCTCTCTTATCTGTTTTTTTGCTGGGTTCTCTAGGCTAGCTGGCCTGTGGGTTTCTAAGTGACTCTCCTGTCTTCACCTCCTATGTTGCCACAGGAGTGCTTCGGTTACAGATGCTTGCCACCCCACGCAGCCTTTTCTTAAACTTGGATTCTGGCTCAAACATGGCCACTGCTCGCAATGATGAGCTGTCTTGTTGGCCCACACTCTCACTCACTGTGCATCAGTTTTCATTTACTTGAGTACAAAGGCCTTTGACACTCACGAATCTACAAAAAATAATTTATTAATAAAGGGTAGCAGCTCACTCTGTGGTGTCAGCGTCGGCTGCTTCGCTCTCTTCTGCATTGGTGGTCGACACTCGGGTCTGAACCACCACCACTTCTTCCCTGCCCTTCCTGCAAGAACAAGGCCAAGGCTTTCACACTCTGAAACCAGCAACCTGCCCACAGCTCCTCATTTGTGCTAACACTTACCTTGGTACATTCTTATTGAAAATCTCCTCCTCTCCAGAGGACTCCTTGTCCTGTAGATCCTGAGCCATGTTTTTCTTGCGTGTGTCATGCAGCGGCCTATACATATCCCTAAGCCATAGTGGCCACCTTAGCCAGAAAAATCCTTCCTAGGAAACAGAAGGGGAGACATTAGTTCTGCTAACCCCTGCCTTCTCCAGCCACAGCACCGAGTCTCAGGCTTACCTGACTCTCACTGTCCTTGTAGGATTTCTTACCCCTTGGAAGAAAACACATGCAGAAGGCAGTTAGTGATTCTGTCATTTGTGTGTGTGTGTGTGTGTGTGTGTGTGTGTGTGTGTGTGTGGTGTGTCTGGGGGATATCTTGGCTCTCCCAATAACAAAAATCACCCCAGCATTGGGACTTGAGAACAAATGCATGCATGTCTGGCTTCTAGGAACTTTCCAAGTCTGTTCTAAGGGCCCCACAATGCCTCTGGGGAGATCTTTGTATGTGGCTTGTCCTGGAGCATAGCCAAGGCACCAGCATGACATTTACCCCACTTATCCTTTTCAACAAACTTATCACTTTAAAGAAGCCACCCTGGGCAGGAGCTTTTTGCTCTCCAGAGCCTCTCCCATCAGTGCCCTTCAGACCAACTCTCCCATGCAGACTTGCTGAGGTGAGGGAGGGGCTGCTCCTGCTTGCCTAGCTGCTTTATCCTCCAAGTGCAATGCCCAAGTCCACAGCACAGCTGACAGACTCACAGAATTTCACCCTGCAGACTGCCTCTGATGAGTGGGTCATGAGAACAGTTTAAAAGTCATGGCTAGTTGGGCATGATGGATCATACCTATGATTCCAGTCCTTGGGAGGCTGAAACAAGACTTTGAGGCCAGCCTTGGCTACATAGTGAGTTCCCGATGCTACCAACAGCAGAACAGGCACAGCCTAACCTTCTTTCCCTAAAGAAATGGTGGTACTTGGCACCCTCCTTGCTAGGCCTGGTTATATCTGCCTCTTTGGTGAGCCAGGCAAGACATTAGGGGAAACCATGTTCTTCCTGAGGTTCCCCAACGAGGCTCCGCTCCCTGCTAGCTCTTAGGTTCTCCTTGAATGATTGCTAATCTTGTATTTACCTTGTGGACTTTTCTTCATCTCCCTCTCTTGTTGCTCTGTGAGAATAAACCTGTTTTGGAAGAAAATACAATCATGATTATCACAGTGACTGCTGTCTCCAATTTCTAGCCATTCCTTTTACTTGGTTAACATGTACCCTGCTATTCTTTCCTAATCCCTCACTTAGGGGCTCCCATGTAGCTGGCACAAAGTACAGTGTATTGACTGTTTTACATGAAACTCAACAAGTCCTAATAAAAACTCCTAAAAGTCAAATATCTTTAACTTCACCAAAGTATCTACCAGAAGAGCAAGAGCAGAACACCTTTTACCACAGCTACAAAGCACATGTCTTTTGGTGAGGTCCTGAAATGTAATAAGGAAAATAAACATTTCCCCCAAAAAATATTGGGGAGAAAGGAACCAAACTATTACTGTTAGTATCTGAAACAATAAACAACCAAAAAGTTCAAGACAATCAACATCTCATTAGAGTAAGAGGATTCAATACTGTTGGCTAGTCACAAACTAGAAGAGATAAGGGTCCCGAGCCCAGTGGATTCTCATGTACCTTCAAGACAAAGTAGAAACTGCAAGATGCCGTTTATGATGGCAATGAGGTGGACAGTGTCTCAGAATAAATGTAACTTAGAGTGAGTAAATTCTTTGATGAAAACCCGGTAATTCTTCTGGAGAACATTATGAGAAATGACAAGCCAGCCTAGGCCACAGAGTGAGTTTCTGTCTGAAAACAAAAACCAAACTGAAACAACAGTGAACGCTCAGAGGCAGGCCCGGGTTTAGTCCCCAAGAGAAGAGGAAGGAGGAGCAAGAGGAGGCGGCGGCAGTGAAGGTGAAGAAAGGAATTAACTGTCAAATGAAGGACAACTGTAAATGCCATGCTTTCTGTTAAATCTCGTCTTTCCTACTTCCGTGTGTGTGCTCATGTGTGTGCCGTGTGCTTATGTGTAGTGAATGTGCATGTGTGCATGTGTGTGAATGCTTATGGAGGCTGGAGGCTGACGTCGGACATCAGCTAGCTCTTGCCTTTCATTCCCCGATTCAGGGCTAATCAAATCCAGGGCTCACTGACATGACTAGCCTCACTGCACAGCTTGCTCTTGGGCAATCCTATACATGCCTTTGGGAGTGGGAATTACAGGTGGCTGCAACACCACCACGCCTGGCTGGAATTTCCCTAGGTCCTGAGAATTTTAACTCTAAAGTCTGATCTTCATGTTTGTGTGGAAAGTGCTTCAACCTCTGAGTATCTCTCCAGTCTCAACATTTCCTCCCTCCCCCTCCCTCCCTTCCTCCCCCCTCCCTCCCTTCCTCCCCCCTCCCTTTCTCCCTCCCTCCCTCCCCCCTCTGTCTCTCCCTTCCTTCCCCCCTCTGTCCCTCCCTTCCCCCTCCGTCCCTCCCTTCCTCCCCCTTCCTTCCTCCCTCCCTCCCTCCCTCTCTCTCTTTCTTTCTTTCAACAAAATAAGACCAGCTGACACTTGGTAGGGAAACTTTCAAAATAGTTGCACAATGCATGGAAAAACAGATCAGAGACCAGGAGCTTGCCCTACCAAAGCAACAGGAGTTATTCAGTAATGGGGGGGGGTTCAGTTACTGAACAAAGCAACTCTGATTAGCAGTGTGATTCTTGTCCTGGCACAGGAACAACAGCAGGATCAATAAATGTCCAGACAGAGATGTATCTTAGACCAGTGATGAAAGAGCCAATCATTCAATAAAAATTATTTCAAATCTAGATATTCTTGTCATGGAGGGATATTCCCTGACTCAGCCATACCCCTCAAAAATGAAATAAATTCTAGATGGGTTAAAAATATATATAAATAAGAGAGGCTGGAGAGATGGCTCAGCACTAAGAAGCACTGACTTCCCTTCCAGAAGTCCTGTGGAATATTCCTATACACTGTGTGAATATGTGTTGCTGTGATTAATAAAGAAGCTGAGTGGCTAATAGATGAACAGAATAAAGTTAGGTGGGAGAGCCAAAGTGAGAATGTGGAAAGGAGAAGGGTGGAGTCAGAGGAGTCACCAGCAGGTGCAGAGAGAAGCAAGATGGGCATGCAGTGCTGAGAAAAGGTACCCAGCCATGTGGCAGAGCATAGATAAGAAATATGGGTTAATTTAAATGCAAGAGTTAGCTAGTAAGAAGCCTGAGCTATTGACTGAGCATTTGTAATTAATAGTAAGTTTCCGTGTTGGTTATTTGGGGGAACTGGTGGGTGGGAAAGAAATATCCGCCAACAAATGGTACCCAAACTTTGTGCAACTACATCCATAAAACCTGAGAGAGCAGCCGGGCGTTGGTGGCGCACGCCTTTAATCCCAGCACTCGGGAGGCAGAGCCAGGCGGATCACTGTGAGTTCGAGGCCAGCCTGGGCTACCAAGTGAGCTCCAGGAAAGGCGCAAAGCTACACAGAGAAACCCTGTCTCGAAAAACCAAAAAAAAAAAAAAAAAAAAAAAAAAAAAAACCTGAGAGAGCTTGGAAAAGGGTTCTAGACACACAGAAACAGAGCCAGGAGCAGCTTCCTAGTCTCATGTCTCTCATACTGGCCTATGGTACAGGGACGTGTCTCCTGACCACAGCCTGTGAGCTTGAGCAGTCAGTGCACTATGAGCTAAGCCACATGGCAGGTTCCCACAATCTGTCACACTGGCTGCTGTGCAGAAAAGCGTCTCCTGGCAGCCGCCTGCAAGAGGGAGCCAATTACCAAAACAGAGGTGGAGGGCCAAGCCACACCGCTTAGCAGTCTAAAGGCTCAAAGACCTAGGTTCAATTCCCAGGGCCCACATGGTGGCTCATAACTGTAACTTCAGTTTTAGAGGATCCAATACTCTTTTGGCTTCCATAGGCACCAGGCACAAATATGCTGCACAGACATGCATACAGGCAAAATACCCAGTGTACACACACACACACACACACACACACACACACACACACACACGCTATCTCATACACACACATATATAATGGATATATATATATGTATATATATGTGAATGTTATTTATATATAGTGGGTAATATGTATATATCTGCTGAGGTGCTGGATATGGTGGCACATGTCTCTGATTCTGAGGCAGGAAGATCAGGTGTTGAAGGCCAGCCTCAGGTACATAGTGAATTCCAGGGCATTCTGGCTATAGGAGACCCTGTCTCAAGCTCCTTCTCTTCTGGGGTTGGGGGAACATGTACAAATGACAAAATAGTGCTAGGAAAGTGCTAGAAAGCAGTACCAGAACGTGCCTGGATTCCCTGAGGTGGCAAAGCCTCTATAATGAGAGCATAACTCATACAGAAGGGGGCACAGGCTGGTAGATGATTGTGGCTTTCTCTAGACACTTTCCTTCTCCACTGGGTGGTCTTTCCATGCAATGTATCAATGCTTTGGGTGGTTTCATTTTACCCCCACACTCCCAATACTTCCTGTTGGTCTCTAAGGAGGTAAAACCGACCAGTGGTGTGTGTGTGAAGGGTCAGGTGCAGGCTTCAGGATCAGGGAACAGGGCACTGTACTCTTGGTTTGGCCACTGGGCCTTAAGTTGGCTCTTTCATCCTAGGAGAGGCTTGATAAGCTCTACCTTTCCTGAAGGAGTCTGTGATCCCATCAGACAGTGAATGGAGAACTCTGTCCTGTGCTCGGTAGGCACAGTGCTGACACTAAGGATGCCACAGACAGTGTGCAGACCCACCCAAGGCTTCTGCCTCTGCAGCTGGGACTAGACAGCTCTGTACCTCCACACATTTATTTTTAGAACTACTATTTTCTCTATTATGTTTTCCCCTTACATTTATTGATAGATGTTTCTCTTTCTTGCTTGCTTGCTTACTTTTCTTTTTTTTCTTTCTTTTTTTTTTTTGGTTTTTTGAGACAGGGTTTCTCTGTGTAGTTTTGGTGCCTGTCCTGGATTTTGCTCTGTAGACCAGGCTGGCCTCGAACTCACAGAGATCCGCCTGCCTCTGCCTCCCGAGTGCTGCCCGGCAGCAGCTGTTTCTTTAAGGTGAAAAGTAGCTTTTAGTAGCTGTCCACTAAGTAGTTAAATGGCTGCTCTAGTACCACTTATTCCTGTCCCCCCAGTGACCAGAGGATTAAAGGGTGACATTTCAGAACTCTGTTTCTGGGCAGGTAGCCCAGTGGCAGAGCACCTACTTAGCTTGCACAAGACCTAAAATTAATCGCTAACATCCTTGCCTATAGACACAAATGTTAATAATAACTGGTCTGTCCATTGCTTTTCTCTATATGATACTTAATTTTTTAGTATCTTTGGACTTTTTAGACAATGTTTAATGTATCCCATGCTGGCTTCAACTCACCATGTAGTTGAGGGTGGCTATGAACTCCCAATCTTCCTGCCTCTGTCTCTAAAGTACTAGAATTATGGGAGTATGCTACCAAGCCTGGTTCTGTATGCTACTTTAAATACGTATTGGATTTTTATTATTCCTCATCCGGTAATTGACTTAATGTCTGTCTTTCACTGAACACCGTGACTGTCTACTACAGGAGAAATGCTGTGTACTTTCAGTCCTCACAGATGCCTTCTAAATGGGCAGAAGAAACAATGACAACACAAGTAGAGGGCTGGAACGTTGCTCAGCGGTTAAGAGCGCTGGCTGCTCTTGCAGAGGACCTGGACTGGATTGCCAGCACCTACACAGTGGCTCACCAGCACCTGTAACTTGTTCCAGGGGATCCCACCACCTCTTCTGGTAGTTATTCTATGGTATACTCCTCTGGATTGGACATTTCTTCTAGGAGGGAAGGGGAAGGCTTACCAGCCTCAAGCAGGAAATGGGAGGTGAACAGAAGCTGGCAAGTCTGAAAACACAGTCATGGAAGAGTATCGAGAGCCCCTGCCCAACAGAACAAAAGAGGATACAGTGGCTGGCCTTGGAGACTGAGCCGCAAACTGCTGACAGAGACATTTGACTGTGACAGTGGTGGCACTGTACTCAGACTGCAACGAGCTCTGCAGGTGTAGAGAGCCCCAGGATTTCTGGATTTGGGGAGTTGTTACCCACGTTGGAATAGGATCCTGGTGATGCAGCTCTTTGAGTTCGCCTTGCTCCTTTTAAGTAACTCCTCACCCATGCTCCTGTTAGTAACCCTAATAAAATAACCCACTGGTTCACCAAATTGGTGCAATTTTTACTTTGGTCCGTCATGGACTCTCTTTCAAGGTAAGTAATGTATATGTGTATGTGTGGTCTCTCCAGGAAAAATATATCACACAACAGTGGTGCATAGACATGCATGCAGATAAAATATCCAAACACGTAAACATTTTTGAATAAATGCAAGGACAGGGTGAAGTGTAAACACAACTAGAGAGCAATGGAGGACTTCACCGAGATTTCCCGGGAGGTCACAGCCACAGTAGGAGTGGAGATGCTGTCTCTCCAGTGGCCAGAGGACATCCTCTGCCTTCTACACTCACAGTTCCACCATCCTCACCGGCAGAGAACTCTCCATTGCTCCCATGGTGTCTCACACCAACCACCCCTCTGACACCAAATCAGAATGTTACATAACGACCTGACACTGAGGAGCCCTGCTGCAGACAGAATACCCGTGAACACACAGGGACATCACTTGTAGACAGAGGGTAATGGCTCAGGTTTTCAGTTCGCAGGTTCTAAATCTATTACACAGACAGGGTACATTCTGGACACATGACTGTACTGTTGTCCTTACCTCAATGAGACAGAAAATGATAATCAAAACTGTCACGACTACAGTTACAGATATTGCCAAGATGACTTTGTTGTTGTAGCCATATCCTGGAACTGCTTTTGTGAGCTAAAAAGTACAAGATAAATGAATAAATAGTCATTTCTGTTGTCAAGTGATAAAATAAAAAGAACGAGAGAAGGTGAAGGCTAATTGCTCAAAATTCATTCTTGAGCTGTGCATGGTAGCACGTAGATCATCTAGCAATTGGGAAGTAAGCTAGGAGGACTCATAGGAGATTGGTTCCAGCTTCAGCCACAGGGTGAGCAGGCCACTTTGGACTGACTGTACAGTGAGGTCCTGACAAAGAACCAAGGTCTGGGCATGTACCTCTGTGCTCGAACCCTTGCTTAGCTTGTACTAGGCGCTGGGTTTGATCTACACTGAACAACAAAATGATAGAAAACAAACAAACAAACAAACCTAAAAACATTCTTCTAAGCCGGGTGGTGGTGGCACACACCTTTAATCCCAGCACTCAGGAGGCAGAGGCAGGTGGATTTCTGTGAGTTCGAGGCCAGCCTGGGCTACAGAGTGAGTTCCAGGAAAGGCGCAAAGCTACACAGAGAAACCCTGTCTCAAAAACAAAAAAACAAACAAACAAACAAACAAACAAAAAAAACTTCTAGGTGAGTAGCTTTCAGATTTATAAGAGATCATACTGGATCTAATGTATTCCATGCTTTATTATTGTATACTTCATTATATTCTGTGTTTTAGGTCTGCTTCAGTCTCTAAATTTAGAAACAGTGGAAGCTAGGTGTGGTAGCAAAACACATTTAATCCCAGCACTGTGAAGCAGAGGCAGTGGATCTCTGTGGTTCCAGGCCAGCCTGGTTTGCATGGGAATCCCAGGAATTCAGGGCTACATAGGGAGACCCTGTCTCAAAAACAAAACAAAACAACTCAGCAAAATACACACCGAAGCACAGCAGAAATCACTGTCTCTAGTGTGTGGCCAATACAAGATCTGGAGTGGGAGCCCCTGGTCTTTCTGCTTGAATGACTGAGAAGTCAGGGGCCCCACATTCCAGCACTATCCTCACCTGACTTGGTTCCAGACCCTTCTGTTCACCTTGGGCTTCTGTGCTCTCATTGATGTAGTTTTCGGTTTTCCACTGCTCTGTATCCCAGTCAGTCCTGGACAACTTGAATTCTTGTTGCTCACTGAGAAGCTTCATCAGGAGCCCTGTTCTGGAGATGAGCTTGGCACAGGACAGTTGCACGTGGGAGTCAGTGCAGTCCATCTTCAAAGTCCTGATAACATGAGAAATAAGCCTCCTCACGTTATTGTTGGGGATAAGGGGCCGCAGCTGCTTGTTTAGATGAGATTCAAACTGATCACCTGGTGACATCACCAATGGGTACTCATTTTCTTTGAAATGGACATGTGAGTGAGCCCCCAAGATGAAGTCTAACGGTGGCTCACTGGTTTGCTTAACAGTTGTAATTAAATCGGATGTAGTCACATTGGACTCTGTAGCCGGATTCTCAGGGGTTGTAGTCTCTGATGCAGCTCCTTCAGGCACAGTAGTGGTGTTTGGTTTGAGGCTGTTTCCTCCAGTATTAACTGTATTAACTGTTGTAGTATGATTTTCTTCAGGTGGTTTTTCTGTAGAAGGTTCTGAAGCAGCATATAATTCTGAAAAAGGCTTTCCTGCATAACTCAGGTCTCCTAAAGATGAAAAGACCCTTCCCGCAGGGGAATTTACCAGGCTCCTCACTGCAGAGGATGCTGGCTTCTTTGCAATCAACTGGAAATGAGACTTTTTCTTCCTAAGGTTTCGATGTCTCTCTTCAGACTGTAAATTAGGATTAGACCCCTTCGTTCTTTTCACATTGGCATTTGCACTTTCTAAAACATAAATGGTGTAAGACAAGTCTTTTCGTCTGTCTATGAACTCAGGTAGAGACTTTGTAGTGGGAGCCTCGTCCACCAGCGATTGTTCTGTGGGAGAAGACACTGCCTCCCTGTGTTCCTTTGGGAGCAAGGGCTCTGAGTGGAAGGAATTTCCCCCTGACTTCCTGGGCTTCTGCCCCAGATGGAGCTGCTGCAGCTCTGTTGTGGGTGGGCTCCTGAGCTGCCCGTCTTTGGCGATGTTCTCCACAGGTGTGTGGTCACTCTGCTTGCTCCACAGGCTCTTGGCACTCACGTCCTTGAAATGCCTTTTCTGTATGCTTCCTGTCCCCTGGAGCACTCTGTTCATCCTGTGGAGCCTTTTCTCTGCCTTCTCAATCTCTGCAAGACTGCTTTCCTCTGCCTGGGCAGGTTCCCATCTCTTTTCAAATATCCGTCGTTTAAATTTGGAACCCAAGCGGCTAGACTGCTGCATAAGCATGGCGGTTTTCTCTTTCTTTCTAACCTCATCGATTTCTGCATCTAACAAATTCTCTAGAAAATAAAGCTTATTCAGTTTATTTTTGTAAGCCATCTTACTTGCCTTTGGTACAGGGTTAAGAGCAAGACTCCTCGAATCATTTTTGTAGGGTTCCAGTGAATTATCTGTACTTTGTATATTAGAAAACAGCACTTTAATGAATGGTAACAACGTTGACACTACATCTTCCAGATTTCCCTCTGAGAAATATGGCAGTATGTAATTTAGGGCACTAATAACATCACTTTCATCGTTAAAGTCCAGCTGTTCATTCATGAAGCCTGAAGAGCTAAGAGCATCTTTTTCTAAAGCGCTGCTTTCGGGTTCAACAGCAAGCTCGGTGCTGGTGTTCTCTTTCCGGGACTGCAACACCTTCATGAACGGTCCTTCTGGGTTCCCTATAGAGGCCTCCACTGTCAGAGACGAAGAGATTGCTTTGGGTCAGAGGACACTGGCAGCCCTTCCCCAGTCCACAGCCATTTAACGCAACCAAATAAATTAGGGGTCAGCAAATGCTGGATGGAGTACCCATGAGTGGAGAGAAAAATAAACCCAAATTTAAACCTATGAAATGGCAATGACAACCAGAGGGGACAGGACCAGCCAAGCAGCTGCTTGGAACATTCTACAGCATACACACAGGGCGCCTATGGAGAGCTGCCCACGTTCAGTCCTCAGGAAAAGCTCGCAGTTGGAATACAGGGTCTCACTAAGATGCCTATGTGGCCTTGGAATGGGCTCCTTTTGTCTCAGCCTCCTGAGTAGGTGGCATTACCACCATGTGCCACCACACTCCACTTAGAAAAACACTTTAAAAATCATATGACACCAGACATGGTGGCGTATACCTATGATCCTGGCCAAAAAAAAAAAAAAAAAAAAAAAAAAAAATCCAGAGTCAGAGACAGGCAGGTTTGTATGAGTTCAAGGCCAGCCTGGAACACTCAGGGAGTCCTAGGCCAGCCTGGAACACTCAGGGAGCCCTAGGCCAGCCTGGAACACTCAGGGAGTCCTAGGCCAGCCAAGCCTACATAATGAGACCCTTCCTTAAAAAACTAACAAACAACAAACAACTCATTAAAATCACACAAGTGACCTGTGGCTAGAAAAACTTGAGGCTGAGCACAAATACAGAGCTGGCCAATCTAAGCATGTTCTATTAGGAGAGGCAGGCAGCACTCACTGTTTCTAGAATGAGAAGCTCTTGGATTCTAAACCAAAGGGCATCACAGTGTTAAGAAAGTGCATAAGAAAACCAAAAAAAAAAAAAAAAAAAAAAAAAAAAAAAAAAAAAAATCTATACCTGTCGATGTAACCAACCGTCTTATTAAATAAGAAACACAGAAACAATGTAAAAGAGAAAGCCGAGAGGTCAGAGCTCAGAGCTAAAATCTCACCCTTCCTCCTGCTGTCCCAGCATCGCGAAAAAGACCTACTTCCTGTCTGTTCTTTTTTTATAGTATGTTGTTCTGCCTTCTCATTGGTTGTAAACCCAAACACATGACTGCCTCGTCACTGTCTGAATGTACAGCCTCCTAGGTCTTAAAGGCATATGTCTCCAATGCTGGCTATATCCCTGAACACACAGAGATCTATGGGATTAAAGGCGTGTGCCACCACCGCCACACTCTTGCTATGGCTCTAATAGCTCTGACCCCCGGACAACTTTATTTATTAACATACAATCAAAATAATATTTCAGTGCAATTAGATTACCACCACATATACCTTCCCTAGAGGTCAGGGGTGCTTGAGATCATGTAGTGCCATTTATGATAAGTGACCACTGAAGCAAGGTACGGAGCACAGTGTATATAGTTGCCAGAACGTGAACATTTATGTCACCCGTCCTGTTCCAGTCCATCTCTTGCTCTTTTTGTGTATGGAACAACTTTATATGTATATATTTCTTTGGTTTTTTTGAGACAGGGTTTTACTGTGTAGTCCTGGCTGTCGTGGAGCTCATTCTGTAGACCAGGCTGGCCTCAGACTCACAGAGATCTGCCTGCCTCTCCCTCCTGAGGGCTGGGATTAAAGGCGTGCACCACTGCAGCCACCACCACCTGGCTAATAAGTATATGTTTTTAAAGAACTCATTTTATGTGTATGAGTGTTTTGCCTGTATTTACATATGTGTACCTCATGTGTGCCTGGCCTGCAGAGATCATAAGAGGGCATTGGATCCCTTGGAACTGGAGTTATGGATGATTGTGAGCTACCATGTGGGTACTGGGAACTGAACCTGGTCCTCTGCAAGAGCAGCAAGTACTTTAAACCACTAAACTATCTCTCTAGCTTCATGTGTGTATGTGTGTGTATGTATGTACATATATTGTGTCTGCATGTGCATGATGTGTATGGATACATTTATGATGGTTTGAGTGTGGAGGTCAGAAGGCAACTCTGTGGAGTTTTTCTTTCTTTCAAACTTTATGGGAGTTCCAGAAATTGATTAAGATCACCAGATGTGGGGCTGGAGAGATGGTTCAGAGGTTAAGAGCACTGGTTGCTCTTTTGAAGGTCCTGAGTTCAATTCGCAGCACCCACACGGTGACTCACATCATCTGTAGTGATGTCTGACAACCTCTTATAACTAACTAACTAACTAACTAACTAACTAACTTTTTTTTTTTTTTTTTAAAAAGGATTACCAGATGTGTGTGGCAAGCATCTTGATCCTCGGAGCTCTCTCTCTGGCCCACAGAACAATCATATTTTTAAATAATGCAATAATATCTGAGAGCCCAATTTTTACAAGAGAGAAATTCAGAAGTTTAGGGAGTTCTATTACGAATGAAGAAATAGAAGTAATGAATTATTAAATTTTAGGACCACCACAGAAGGGGGTGTGGTGGTGGACAGATTGTAAGAGCCAGAGGACCAGGAAGTCAGCCGTTGAGATTTTGTCATCTAGGAATGACAGGAAAGTTACACCCGTACCACCTCAAAAATACTGTCACCTACACAAAACCTGAACAAGGAAAACATTAATAGACATATTAAAGGGAAAATGTCATGAGGCCCCTCTCCTAGACAAAGAATTACAGGCAGTTAATGACTGCTGAGAGATGGAGAATTAGTCTCTCCCAGGGAGGAGCCTCCTAATTGGTTATCCAATAAAAGTGGTCAGCCACGAATCATATACACACAGCAGCACCAACAAGACTCAGCAAGTCATATTATATATTTATGTGTTTATATCTCTGTATATCTAGCAATAAGAATCAGGAAAAAGAGTCAGTTTGAGAGGGAGTCAGGGGGATATGAGAGGGGTTAGAAGGCAGGAAAGGAAGGCAGGAAAGGAAGTGATTAATTAATTTTAATTAAAATAAAAAATAATTTAAAAAGAAAAATTATATTTACCAGTTAAAATTATATGTCAATATTAAAACATTTATCAGGAAGAGACTCACGACAATATGTGGTGTTTATCAGACATCCAATATGACAATGCAGTTTGATTGTCTTGCAGACAATCTCAATATCAGCTTTATATTTGCAGAGGCAGCAGACCATGTGTTTAGGCAAGATCCTATAAACAGGAAGACAGAACATTGGTTTACTGGAAAAGCCTTACTGAGGTGCAGAAGAGGCAGGCCAAGGCCACCACAGGGTTGGAGAGGAAGGAGTTCTTGAGGCACGTGGCGTGGGCAGTTGGGTGGGGACTCAAAGGCAAATTGCTGCTCTCTGAAATTGAAAATAATCATGGAGGAGGAGAGGTGCTCAAAGAAGGGCGAGTGTCAGGGTGGGTTTGTGCCTAAAACAAAGGTGACGGGAACAGAACTAGGTGACATGGGTGGAAGAAGCTCCCAGCTCAAGTCTCACTCCATTGGTCATGAACAGGAAGAAGGGCCTGGGCAAGCCTCCAACCTAGGGATACTTTTCCCTATTCCTGTTGTGAGTAGAAAATACTAGAAATCATCTCAAATCTAAAACAGTTTATTTTAATCATATGATGTAGTTAAATGGCATCAGGGATCAATCACAATGACCATGCCTGCATAATTCGAAAGGATAAGGATCCCAAGTCCAGATGAACACCTTCAAGACATTGCTTTCTCATACTGCTGGTGAGATACGCTAAAGATCATGCTCAGGGAGAGAAGACAGATCCAAAAGGCCACATACTATGGGATGTCATTTATGAGATGTGCTGGGGAAGGAAAAATTGTAGGGCTAGAAATAAGATTGGTGGATCACAGGGGCTGATGGTGGGAGGGGTGCAAAGGTTCAGGAGGGGCCCTTAGGAGGGACAAATGGTCTGTATCCGTGATGTAATAGTGGTTATGGAACTAACCATGAAAGCTCAATAAAGCACATACTTGAATTAATTGCATGAAAATTATACCTCAATACCTCAGACTCAAGAAATAAGGCAAATCTCAAAAACATTTAAAATACAAGAAACCATAAAGAAATCTAGGGCTGGCAAGATGGCTCAGCAGAAAGTCCCCTGCCCCATAAACAAGTTTGATCCCTGGAACCCACAGTGTAAGAAGAGAGCCAACTCACAAAGCTGTCCTCTGACCTCCGTACTCATGCTGTAGTACACACACACACACACACACACACACACACACACACACACATACACACACACACACACACACACACACACACGCACACACACACACACACGAATTAACATTTTAACATCTAAGTGAAATTATTCCAAGAAAATGAACCTTACAGATGTTCCAGCTCCAGAGTCATCATGAGGATGTTCTCAAGCGCCTTCAGTGGCACTTGGGTTGTTCCCAGGTCTCTGAAGGAGAAAGCCAGATTTCATGAGGAACCATTTTTGTCACATGTGGTTACTTAAACTCTGGCTTTCCTATGAAGCTATCTGGCTCAGGAATTTATTGTTGGGGTTGGAGATGGCTCAGAGGTTAAGAGCATTTACTGCTTGCTCTTGCAGAGGACCTGAGTTCAGTTTCCAGCACCCATGTTGGGCAGCTCACATGGAACTCCTACTTCATAGCATCTACTGCCCTCTTCTGGCCTCTCCAGATACTTCCACACATGTGGGCATATTAGCATACAGACATACACATATACAGGTAAACATAAATAAAAGTAAAATCTTATTGCCACAGAAGATTATTTCATAGAGCTCTTATTGAAAAAAAAGCAAGTTTACTGTTTAAATTAATGACCCTGGCATAGAATAGAACCTGTCTTTTCTGTCATTATCTTTCTTCTCATTTTGATATTGCATTCGCCCTATTACAACCACCACTCTATATTTTATTTTTCACTTTACTTTCTAAACACTTATTTCCTATTTATTTAAAGTTCTGTCTGCCTGTATACACTACTTATATTAAAAATACAGGAATCTGGGTATTTTAAGTTTTGAGACAAAGTCTCTTTGTGTAGCCCTGGCTGGCCTGGAACTCACTATATAGACCAGGCTGGCCTTAAACTTATAGCAACCTGCCTGCTTCTGCCTCCCAAGTGCTGTGACTAAAGGTGTGCACCACCACACAGGCCTTCTTTTTCATTTTTTTTTAAATGTTTACTTATTATTTATGTGTATGCATGTGTGTTCTGGTGCCTGTTGAGACCAGAAGGCAACACAGATGCTCTGGAATGAGTTCCAGGAGGTTGTGAGCCAGCTGATATGTTCTGAGAACTGAACCCGGGTCTTCTCTAGAAGCATTAAGTCCTCTTAACCATTGAGCCATCTCTCCAACCCCTTTTCCTTCTTTTTAAAAAAATTGATTTTTTTCGTGTGTGTGTGTGTGTGTGTGTGTGTGTGTGTGTGTGTGTGTGTGTACATGTGCCACAATGCAGATGTGGAGGTCAAAGGCCAAATACTATATCTAATTCTTGAACTCAGGTCCTTATCCCTGGTGGCAAGCCCCTTGATTTGCTGAACTATCTTGTCGGGCTCCTACTTTATTTCAATTTTTTTTGAGACAGTATCTTCCAGTGTAGCCCTGGATGGTCTGTAACTCACAGAGATCTGCCTGCCTCTGCCTTCCAAGTGTTGGAACTAAAGGCAGGCACCACCTCGTCTGGTTTTCCATCCTGTTGTCAATGATTTTTTTTTAACAATCTAGTTAAAACTAAAACTGTGATTTTTTTCATCACTAAGGGAAAATACCCTCCTGATGGAAATAAAGAAGAGCAGAAATCATCTAAGGAACCGTGAGATTGCCACAATACTTACAGATATTTTAACGCTGGCAACTTATAAAAGTAAGGATCTTCAACAACTGTCAGAGGGTTACGGCTGAGAATTCTGAAAAATGCAATGGAATTTACATTACAAATATTTCAACATTTTAAAACTACTTGAAAAGTTTGGATTCATTTCTTTAGTATGGAATACTATAATAAAATATAAATAAATAAATAAATAAATAAATAAGATATAAAAATAGCTATAAACTCTCCTTAGAATCCATGAGCATTCTTCCCTTGGAAGCCATCCATGTGTATAGAAAAAAAAAAGAGAAAAACAAGAAGAGTGTGTGGTGGGGGATACAAAGGAAAAAGTTGCCAAAGAGCTTTTAGGTTAAAAACAAAACAAAACAAAACAAAAAAACCCAACAACAAACAAGTACAATGGTAATAAAGTCCTTACCCTGCAGGAAAGGCTTTTTTTGGGGATTATTTATTTATTTATTTGTTTACATTTACTTTTTCGGTTTTTCAAGACAGGGTTTCTCTGTGTTGTCCGGGCTGTCCTGGAACTCGCTCTGTAGACCAGGCTGGCCTCGAACTCTGATCTCCATCTGCCTCTGCCTCCCGAGTGCTGGGATCAAGGATGTACGCTGCTACCACCCAGCAAGGAAGGTGAGGGAAAGCTGTTTTTAATATCCCCCATAATTCAAGGTGCTTGTCCATTTTTAGAAATATAAAACACTTTGTAGTTACTTCACTAAGTCAAGAAAAACAATAGGACAATCTCCCTGGCTTTGGAGGAGAAACAGAAGGCTGTCAGAAGAGCCAGAGAAGGCTCACGGCAGAGCAAGCCTCCATCTAACATTCCCACTTGTGTTCTTCATCAGCACAGATGGAGCAAGCCTGTGCATGTGTCAGTCTGTCTTCTCCTTCCACAGGTTCCAGGAATCAAACTTAGGTCATCCATCTTGTGCAGCAAGAATTCTTATCTGCTGAGCCATCTCCGCGCCTAACATCGCCTTTTCCTTTAAATTATTTTTTTGACAGTGATGGTGATTGAACCTAGGACTTCATGCACAGGTGGTATGTGTACGTGTTCTTACTGAGCTATGGCCACAGCTCTAGCTCATACAATTTATCTTAATCATGTTCTTTGTTTGTTTGTTTGTTTGTTTGTTTTCAAGACAGGATTTCTCTGTGTAGACCAGGCTGTCCTCAATCTCAGAGAGATCAGTCTGCTTCTGCCTCCCGAGTGCTGGGATCAAAGGCGTACTCTGCCACCACCCAGCATTTGATCATGCTCTTTCAAGATAACTTTTAAAAACACAGTTTTCTGGGTTGGCCAGTTGGTGCAAATGGCAGTCAGCAGGTAAGGGACTACTGACAACTTCACAACCGTATTTCAGTTCCTGAACCCGGCTGTCTTCTACTTACACAACTGCATATGCAAACTAAATAAGTCAAGGCTAAAGAGTTGAAATATAAATTTTAAGAATGTCTGAATAGTATTAAATATCGACTCACTATCTAGCTCAGGATGACCTTGTGACTCTGGTCTTCCTAACTTTACCTACCATGTGCTGGGATTGCCGCCATGAGCGCCACCATGACTGGCTTAGAAGTTAACTGTTTAAACCTCACGTGCTCATGTGAATGCTTCTGGAAGAATTATACTTTCCTTTTACTCCTTCTCCCTAATTGTTTCCCATGACTAACATTTAATTAGCCCATTGTCCCTGAGATGTTATAGATTCAAAACTATGACAACATGTTGATGCCAATGAAAATAGTCGAGTAAGGACATCAGAGTTCATCCCACCATAAAATAATGAAATATCAAACTGTGGGAATTTAACCAAAGGCTTACCACACTCCAGAATCATTTATTCAAGAAAACCAACTCAATTTCTGTAAGAACGCTAAAATTTGTGTTATTTTAACTTGACCTATGTCATTCCTCACCGTAGCTCTGTGGTACCCTTAAAAAACAGCCCATCTGGAGGAGGTGGGAATAGGGGGTGGGCTGGGGGGAAGGGGAGGGGGGCAGGAAGGGAGAGAACAAGGGAATCTGTGGCTATTATGTAGAACTCAATAGTATTGTAAAATAAAATAAAATTAAATTTAAAAAAAGAAACCTTCTCTACCCCCAAACACAATATCAAGATCTATCTCTTGTTAGAAATTCTGATTTATAAATAAACAATACTTTATTAAATTAAAAAAATAAAATAAAATAAACAAACAAACAAACAAAAACAGCCCATAGCCCCACTATTAGAGGGAGCAGAATGGAGCTGCAGCTCCCACAAAGCCTCAACCCTAGGGAATTCGTGGCCCCTAGTGAGACTAGACTTGTTTGTATCTGACCTGACTGGACAGTCTCTAGTTCTAGAAACTCCCCAGAAGATGTTTTTGGAAAATGATTGCAGACAAATGTCCTAACTGAGGCAGTTATATGAGGACAGTTGGGACGACAAAGAGCCTATGCTTAATAAGACTGACAAGAAAGCAGAGGAATACAATGTCCACAGGAACTTTGAGATGCTCATGTATGAGTTTGGAAACAGAAGACCACAAGCGGTCTGCCTGGGAATTTGGAAAGTAAGTCGTGCAAATGTGTGTATCTTAAGGTAGGTAGAAAACCATCCAAGAACCCCTGAGGAAGTTCACCCCTGGCTGATCTTGCAGTTCTGCACAGGTAGAAGGGGAAACTAAGGCTGCCCCCCAAAGCACCCACACTAGAGTCCCAAAGGCAGGTAGGAAAATGGGTTCCTTAGAAGATGGTCAGAGAAAGAAGTAGAGGGACCCAGATCCTGCTCCAACGAGCATGAATTATGTGAGGAAAGAAGAAATCCTTTCTTTTCTTTATCTACAAGGCCTATAAGCCTGATAGCATGCCTCCCCGTGTGAATTCTGTGTTATATCAGTAGATTGCAAGAAATAAAAAATGATGAGCCGGTATCTTGACCACAGTGCTGAGAGTCACTGTACTTAAACTTGCCATAAGGAAGACTTCCATGAAGAACAGGCAAAGGTGGCTTGAGCCAGTAGGATCTGGGTTCAAACTCTGGCTCTGTGACTTTCTAGTGAAACGATGTAAGACAGCCCGAAACCTGAGTTCTTTTAGTAGCATTCTCCTCATCAAACAGTCCAAGACTCAAAGGTATCTAGAAGGGGCATGGCCAGAGCAGGTGCCTCAGCACTAGTGACTTTGTATGTACAATGGGCCAGTGGCAGGAACCCTGGGGATACCAGATACTAGTGTGCCTAGGAGTATGAATTTCTTAGAGGGAAATGCAGCTCTCTGCTCCATAGGTCTGGTCTTAGTTAGGGTTTCTACTGCTGTGAAGAGACAACATGACCACAATAACTCTTATAAAGGAAAGCATTTAAATGGGGTGACTTTCCTGAATGCTTAAGGGAAGTTCCTTGTCTGTGTATCCTGAATAATGGGCGTTAACAGCTTAGATGCAAGATTGTAAAACATCAGTAGCAAACTTCTGCCCTCCGGGGTCCTCCCATTGTGCTATAAGCCTGTATTTAACCTTCTACCCCCTTCAAGAAATGACATTCAACATTTAAAATATATATATATATATATATATATATATATATATATATATATATATATATATATATTTGAATGAATACTGTGAATGTAATCTATGAATACCACAAATGTGATTAATATCATGAGTGTAAGTAATGAATATCATGAGTGTAATTTAAAAAAATAAATAAATGAAAAAAAAATTTAAAAAAATGGGGTGGCTTACAGTTTCAGGTTTAGTCCATTCTCATCATGGTGGGAAACGTGGAGGCATATAGGCAGACATTGTGCTGGAGAAGGAGCTGAGAGTTCTATGTCTTGATATGCAGGCAACAGGAAGTAAACTAACTCACTAGGTGTGGCTTGAGCATATATGAGACTTCAAAGCCCACCTCCACAGTGACACACTTCCTCCAAGAAGACCACGCCTACTCCAACAAAGCCACATCTCCCTTTGGGGGCCACTTTCTTTCAAGCCATCACAGGTCCTGTTAGAAGTCAACTTTATGATAAGATACAATGCACAAGAAGCTGAGTGAAGCTGTCCAGAAGACAGTCTCTCAGTGGTTCCGTCACTTGTTAATGATGTGAGCATAGACAAGTTAGCCAACATCTCTCAGTTTCAACTTCATCAATTGCAAAATGTGGATAATAATGGTTTCACTGCAAGAGTTTTGGGGAAAGTGAAAAGAAAGTGACATGTTTGAATATGTACTATGTGCCCAATACTTTTGTAGGAACTTCATGGCATTATTTCATTTGTTTCAGTATTTCATATAGTGCTTGGAACATAACAAACATCTCATAAAATGTAGGTATCAAAGAATTGTTACAGGCAGAGGGAGAATTCCTAGGATTGCAAGAGAAGGTGCCTTCCCACACCAGTGGGAAGAATGGGATGCAACAGAGAGAAAAAAGGTGTCACAGTGTTGGATGTGACCCTTTCAAAAATGCTGGAAGGTTACAAATTAAACATCCTGTCTTGATCATCCCAAAGGACAAACCTGAGTTGCTCCTGTCATCTTTAATGTTTGTGCCTCTCAATGTGAGAAGCAGCTGCCAGGATACTGTGAAAACCAGAGGGAGGAAGGAGCATGTCCTCAAGGGAGCAACTTTTTTTTTTAACACATTCAATTTTTTTAGATTTATTATTCTATGTATGAGTATTATGCCTACATGTATGTATGTGCACCACATGCAGAAGCCAGAAGAGTGCATTGGAACTGGAGTTTACAGACATTTGTGAGCCACCATGTGAGAATTAAAGCCAGGCAACAAGTACTTTTAATCACTAAGCCAGCTCTCCAGGTCCAGTAGCAAACTTTTGGACATGAATAATTTCCTATAGAAAACCAATGCTAAGGAGCTAGTTGGAAACACTGGGGTATTCCTGGCTCCATGAGTCAATTTATGGTTATTTACCCTGTGGGTAGTCTTAATTGTGGGTAGACACTTCAGTAGGGTTATGCTCTTGGCACAGTATTGATGGACCATAGACAAACTATCATGTGAATGTGCTCAGTCTGAATAGTGTGTAGCTCTTTTGTCCAGTGAAATCCTTCAGGAAGCTGATTATTAATAGCAATGAAGTCACTAAAAGACTTTGAAAACAAGTCGGTCAGGACCTGTGCAGCTAAATGAAGGAGAAGCACTTTCAAGTTGGGAGGGGTGCACTTACCATGCAGATTGTCACCCACTATTGGTTTTTTGTAACATTTTTCATATTAACGAGACATGATTCCTATTGTCAATAAAACAATGGTACTTAACTAATGAACTTTTGGTGTGTCTTTGACATGGATTCAAGAGCATCTGACCCTGAGGGTACTGCTAACATGTTTTGACAGTGTTTGTCAGTAACATGGAGGCTGTATCCAAGTAGGTACCTGGAACCAGGGGCAAATATAGATCTTGAAAGGCCTGACCATTATCTAATGGGAAAGGCTCTCTAATAATAACATGCAGAGTTTATTAGTATAGAAGCTGCAATAGCCCCAACCAGGACTTTGGCAGGGTCTGTGCAATGAGAAACCTTTGGGCATAGGCTCCATTCAGCTCTAACCCACCTCGGTTGGGACTTTTGTAAAGCAGGGAAGGCAGAATTTCAACTTACAAACACTATAGGAATTGTGCATATGTCACAGAATTCCTGTTCTCCCCCTTGGCAACTTGCCTTTGGAAAGATGCAAGAAGCATCTGTCCTACCATGGGAAAT